>NC_088375.1:111670714-112011071 GCF_037993035.2 Macaca fascicularis
ACTGTCTTCAAGAAAATTATGGGTATTGGGAAAAATATTTTTGCCTTAATGTTTTAAAGCAAAGGCATGATTAGTCAAGGAGAAATATACTTAGGTTTTTAAAGGTAATTGTTATGTTTTAATAATTCACATACAATCTTAGGAACTCAGGAGAAAAAGAGAGGTCCCTTGTACCCTTTACTCAGTTTCCTCCAATGGTAACGTCTTGGTAATATTTCCAAAATGGTAATATTTGCAAATATAGCAGATGTATTGCAAATGCCACAGTACCAGGAAGTTGACATTGATACAAGCAAGGTACAGAACATTTCCATCAACACCAGGATTCATCATGTTGCCTTTTTATAGCCGTGACCCTGTCTCTTCAGTGCTGCTCCTCCTTCCCTCCTTAACCCCTGGCAACTTCTAATCTATTCCCCATTCATAGAATTTATTCTTTTCAAGAATGTTGCATAAATGGAATCCTACATGTCACCTTTGGGATTACCCTTTGTCCACTCAACAGAATTCTGTGGAGATTCATCCAGGTTATTGTGGGTGTCAATAGCTTGTTGTTTTTAAAAAAATTATTGTGGACTATTCAATGCTATGGATATATACCAGTTTGTTCAGCCATTCTCCTCATGAAACTCGTCTATACATTTTTTTCCCCAGTTTTGGCTATTAAAAACAAGGCTGCTATAAACTTTAAGTACATGGATTTTGTGTGAACATAAGTTTCTATTTCTCTGTGATAAACACAGGGAATGCAATTCCTAGGTGGTATGGTAGTTGCATATATAGTTTTAAAAGTAAAAACTATACAGACATTCTCCAGAGTGGAGAATGTAACCTTTTACATTTCCATCAGCAATGTATGAGTGATCCAGCTTTCTCTGAATCCTTGACAGAACTTGATTTGGTTACGCTTTTCTTTTGGCCATTCTGATAGGTATGTAGCAATGTCTCATTGTGATTTTAATTAGTATATCACTAGTTGCTACTAATGTTCTGATTTCAACATATGAATTTGGGGGCCTAGGCACAATGCATCCCATAACAATGTGCATTCTGGTGTAGTTGGGTGTTCTAAAATTGTCAGTTTAAGCCCCGCTGGTTGATCATGCTGTTGGGTTCTTCTATATTCCTGTTGATCTTCTATCTGGTTGTTGTATAAATTGTTAAGAAAGGGGGATGTTGAAGCATATAGCTATATTTATGAATTTGTCTAGTTCTCTGTTCAGTATTTTCAGTTGTTGCATAGACATTTATGACTTTTGGGGGAGGAGTTGGTGGATTGGTTGTTTCCTCCTTATATAATGTTCCTCTCTGTCTCTGATTAGTTTCTTTGTTCTGAAATATACAATATCTGGCATTAATGTAGCCAGCCTTGCTTTCCTTTGTCTAAGGTTTGCATGATATATCTTTTTCCATCCTTTTGATTTCAACTTTCCTGTATCATCATATTTGAAAGTAGTCTCTGTGTAGCCAGGATAGAGTTGGGTCATGTCCATTAACCTACTCTGCCAATCTGTGTCTTGTAATTGGTGTACTTAGGCCATTGATATTTAATATGATGATTGATATGGTAGGCCTTAAGTCTGCCATTATATTTTTTTCTTTTCTGTTTGTTCTCTCTGGTGTCTTCTTCTGGATATGCTTTCTTTTTCTTACCTTCCTGTGGTGACTTGAACATCTTTGAGAATGGTGTTTTACCTTATCTATAGTGTTTTTGAGTATATCTGTTTGCATAGCCCTCTTGGTTTTCCCAGATATTCATATGTCTGTGTATCTATATCTTACCACACAGTATACTGGTGTCATTGTTTTACCAGTTTGAGTGAATGATAGATGAGTTACCTCCCTTGCAGGTCTCTTTACCCTCCCAGTTTATTGTTGTTTCAAACATTTTCTTTATGGAGAGTTAGAACCACATTGAATGATGCTATGATTTTTTTCTGAAGCTGTCAATCATAGTTTAGAAAACTCAAGGAAGAAGGACGGCCTATTTTGCTTACTTTTTTTTTTTGTTTTGTTTTGTTTAATTTTCTTTCTGATGTCCCAAGGTTCCTTCTTTAATCATTTCCTTTCTGTCTAGAGAACTCCCTTTAGCCTTTCTTTTAAGGTAGAACTGCTGGTCAGAGATTCCCTTAGCTTTTCTTAATCTGAAACTGTTTTGACCTTCCCCTTAATCCCTGAAAGATGTTTCTGCTGGAGAGAGGAGTCTGGGCTGACAATTGTTTTCTCTCACGGCTTGAAAAGCACTGGGCAACTTCTTTCTGCCTCTATGGTTTCTGATGAGAAATCCATCATCACCAGAATTGTTTTTCCTTTCTAGGTAAAGTGTCACCTTTCTCTGTTGCTTTCAAGATATTTTCTTTGTCTTTCATTTCCTACATTTTATTTTTTCACATGTCTTGCCATAGACTTCTTTCGGTTTTTTATCTTATTTCGGGTTCTCACAGTTTCTTGAACCTGTAGGTTAATGTCTCTTGCCAAGTCTGGGAAGCTTTCAGCCATTTACTTCTTTATGTTTTCAGCCTTGTCCTCTTCCTCTTCCCCTTCCAGACATAGATAACAACATGAAAGTGAGACCATTCAAGGTAGTTTCACAGGTCCCTGAGGTTCAGTTCACTTTGTCACCCAGTCTATTTTTCCCTTGTTAAAATTGTGTAATTTCTAATTTTTCATCTGCAGTGGATGGATTTCTTTGCTCTGCACCATCCATTCTGCTGTTGAGCCTATGTGCTGGACTTTTTATTTTGGTTTTTGTATTTTCCACTTCTAAAACTTCCATTTGGGCCGGGTGCGGTGGCTCACGCCTGTAATCCCAGCACTTTGGGAGGCCGAGGCGGGCGGATCACAAGGTCAGGAGATTGAGACCACGGTGAAACCCCGCCTCTACTAAAAATACAAAAAATTAGCCCGGCGCGGTGGCGGGTGCCTGTAGTCCCAGCTACTTGGGAGGCTGAGGCAGGAGAATGGCAGGAACCCGGGAGGCGGAGCTTGCAGTGAGCCGAGATCGTGCCACTGCACTCCAGCCAGGGGGAGAGAGCGAGACTCCGTCTCAAAAACAAACAAACAAACAAACAAACAAAAAACTTCCATTTGTTCCTCCTTTAAGTCTTGTATTTATTTGCTAAGGCTTTCTATTTGTCCATTTGTTTCAAATGTGCTCATAACTATGAAATCATTGTCATCAGGTTTGCTTGCTTTAAAATCTTTGTCAGACAATCCCAACACCTCTCTCATCTTATTGCCAGTGTGTATTTGCTGTCTATTTTCATTCAGAATAAAATTTTCCTGGTTCTTGGTGTGATTAATGATTTTCAATTGAAACTTGGACTTTTGGACATTATGTTATCAGACTCTCGATTTTATCGAAACCTTCCGTTTTAACTACCTTTTTCTGAGTCTGCTTCTGTAGGGGAAGGGGAGTGGCGCCATCTCATTGTAGCCAGGTGTGTGTAGAAATCCAGGTTTCTCACCTGACCTACCTCTGTTGACACCCTGAGTGGGGGGCCCGCGAGGAAAGAGCACGGGGATGAGGCCCCTGAGCTTGGATGAAGGGCAGGCAGCGAGGGTCCTATGGTTCCTGGGAGGACCAGAAAGGTCGGTACCCTTTCAACGCCAAGAGCCCTGACAGCAGGCGCCAGGGCTAAGGCCCCAAGGCGGGGTCCACAGCCCTGGAGGGGTGGCGTCCACACTCCTGCGCGCCCGGGACTCCGACGCTCAAAACCCGCCGCTGCCGCAGCTTCCGGGAGAAGCAGTCGGGCGAATCCCGCATACCAGCGCTTAGTTCTGGAACTGGATACCCCGCGGAAAGAATCCGGATACCGGAGCCCGGTTATAGGTCTCCAGGGTCTTCATTTCGGGAGCAGGCGGGGAACCCTCAGCCCGGCGGTATCGCAATCTGCAGTTTTCTTGCCTGAGGGATCGCAGGTGCTTCCCTTTTGCCAGCAATTTGCTGGAGGCGCGGAAATGTGGAGATGCAGTCGAATTTCATCTGTCATAGGCAGCAATATGCAGTTACTCAAAGCGACGCCCAAGATTTTCGTAGATGTGTCCTCAAGGGGCGGTGCTCGGCTGGTTTACTTAGAGTAGGGACAGCAAGTTCGCCTCGCACATGAAAGGTGGTTTTCAAAATGTCCCTCCCTCCCTCCCTCCCTCCCTCCCTCCCTTCCTTCCTTCCTTCCTTCCTTCCTTCCTTCCTTCCTTCCTTCCTTCGAGAGGGGAGTGGAGCTGAGGGGTGGGATGGGGGAACTTAGCTGCATCTTTGATCAGAAGAAGCACGGGAGGAGTTCCATTACTACCTGAAACCCCGCTGAGCACTAGGAACCAGGCCCGGTTTGCCCGCTGTGAGTTGGATCGGAGGCGAGGGCGCCGGATCAGGTGGAGGTCATGTTAGCTTTAGATCCAGAAATTTCCAGTCTTCTCATCTATCGCTGAAATCTTTCTGAACATTTCAAGCTGACAGCTACAATGTCTCTGAAACCAAGGAGCTCTTTCCTGTGAAGCCCACTTGGCTTCCTCGCGCCCCGACCTCAGTTGCGGAACCGGTTGAATTGCGTGGCTGAACAAAAGAAAACGAACCTAAATCTGCACCTGGAGCTCGAGCCAAAGACCGCTCAATTCAGTTTCATGCTCTACTAATAGAGCTAGTTGGGGGCAAAAGGGGACCCCTACACATGTCTTTATGGGTAGAGCCCCTTGAGCCAGTTCAGAGATCAGGAACCAGAAGGACTCCGCGCATCACCCGCTGAGAGCCAAGCCCGCACTTGGGTGGCAAGGAAACTGAGGCTCAGAAAGACAGCAAGTGCTTGGCTCTGCCTCACACCGTGCTACAGCTAGGCTAGAATGGAACACCGCTCAGTTTCCTTGTGGCCTGGCCTCAATACAGCCCAACGCAGCGGCCAGGCTGTCAGAGGTGGGAGGTATTGAGCAGCTGGGCAGTGACTGCTTGGGGACCTGCGGGCCTGCAGCCCCCTTGGGTCACAAAGAGCTGCTTTCAGTTGGGCTTTCCTCCTCTTAGAAAGTTAATCCTCACCTTCTCTTGTTTCCTCTGACAAGGAGAGTGTTGTGTCTGTTCTTTTCCCTGGTGGTCTAGTGGCTAGGATTTGGCGCTCTCACCGCTGGGGCCTGGGTTCAATTCCCAGTCAGGGAACATGTTTTGCAACATCCCCAAATTGTGTGTGAAGATTTGATAGAGAAACCCACAGGTGATGATTAAAATGCAGAAATATGTTCCCAGCAGCAATATTTGTAATAATAAATGTTCGTCACTTAGGAAATGTTATATGTTGTAATCCCTCCATACCATAAAAAGATATGCAATTATTTCAAAGATGGATGTAGATAATGATAATAGCCACCATGAGGCCACCGATGATAATGATAGTAATAATGGCTGATGCTCTTGGAGTATTTACTATGCATTTGGGCAGGGGTTCAATGTTTTACTGCCGTGTCTTATTTAAACTTGGAACAACCCATTCGGAAACACATTCCTATTGGGCCCATTTTACAATGTGGAAATGGAGGCATAGAAAACCTGAGTGACTTCAGAGTCACACCGCCATGGAATGAGGCTATCTGCTCGCGTCTACGGCTTCATGGAGAGAAGAGTCCAAGGTTCTCTTGTTCTTCTGCTAGGGATTGTCATCTTCTCAGAGATGTGCAGCCTGAAGAATCAGCTAAGGCAGGTGTGAGGAGGAGGGAGGGAGAGGAAGGAGGTGTGTATTGGGCTTGGTATAGGCAGTTTCTGGAGCTCCAGAACTGAGCTTTTGCCTAAGATGCACCTTTTGTAAATAGCATTTATTTTCCCAACAAACCCTTAAGCCTTCAGGTAGGATTTTCATCATCTAACTTGAAGCAGATGGGCAACAAAGACCCCATATATCTGGACGTGGAAGAATGAAGGTCCGAAAAGAACAATGACAAGGTTAACTACGTCTCTGTGTGGAACAGGATGAGTCTTTAGTTTATTTGCCGATGACTGCCCTGATTGCTCCACAAAGAGACATGTGGTGCCTGGAAATCTGAGGACATTTGCCTCAGACACCTGTCTATTATTAAATGCCCCCATCCCCAGGCTGCGTATCCTCACTTCTTTGTGCCATTGCACAGGTTTTAGATGCCTGAGGGCGTGGTGACAAAGAGGGCAGAAGTCGTGTGTTTGGGTACATTTCCGAGTTGACACCAGGTCGTGTGAGTGGAGGCAAGATGCAGGAATGCCGGATCCACGACATTCTCCCCGGCCCACACTGCCTCTTGCGCTTCCCCCTATCAGAAGCGACCCCACTGCACCTGACCACTGTAGCCTACTGGTCTGAAGTCAGCCACTTCCTCATCCTTCACTATGCTTTATTTGTCATGCTCACCGCTTGCATTCCCTGTGCCCAAAAGGAGAAATGCTTGTGGGGAGGACACCAGCCAGTTGTGTTCCCACTGCCCGGTCCCTTCTTGATGCCTCCAGATGTGGGCTCGGTGGGGCAGGACTTGCTCACCATGCAGCTACTCACCTAGAGCAAGGCTTCACACCTCGTGAGCACCCAATGCTCGGTGAATGAAGGCGTTCCAATGCAGGTTTCTGAGCGACATCAAGAATTCTACTGGACTTCCCACTTTTAGTCCTTTGAATAATTCGGGTAATGGGAAGATAGAAAAAGCTTTTCAAACCTGGGTGTTCTTTGTAAGGTTTATTCCAAGTCTAGAGGCACCTTCTGGAATAAGCTCCCCTCTCTGTAAGGGGACACTCCCCCAGCCTGTGGGACTCTGTAGGCAGAGAGGAAGGTAAACCCTGAACATTGAAGAGGAGGAGAAGGAAGTGGGTAATACTGGCGGCAGCCTGGAGTATGAGAGACAGACAGACAGACACAGGCGCACAGACACAGATGGAGAGGTTGGAAAGGCAGGACCGGGTCAAGGAGGAGTCAGGAAGCAAAAGGACCTATACGTCCAAGAGCCAGATTTAGGGTGTAAATGTCAGAGTTCAGTTTTGCTGAAGAGAGTCAACAAAAGAAACAAGGCAAAGGGAGCCAATAACTCTAAGGATCCAGGTCTGCATAAGAACCATGGTCAGGTGCAGGATCCTATGGCTCCAGAGATTTGTCTCCAGTGAGATGAGTTTTACAGAAAAACAAAACAAAACAAAACAAACACCACCAAGGAAGGAATAACACAGAGGTAGTTATTAATGTGCTAATTCACCTTTGTCTAGGAGGGAGAACAGTCTGTAGATCGTTTGCATTCAACAAAAGCAGAATGCAATTCATAAAGAAAAGAGAAGAGGAACAAATGTCTAGAAGGAGCCATTCTTTCCTCTCCTATTTGATAAGCCTCTTGACAGGAAGCAGTTCAGGGTCCCTCCAGCCAGTTTTCTCTGGACTCAGTTAGGTAGATCATCAGAGAAAACAATTACAATTATTGGAAGACTTTCTAAACATCTTGGAGGTTTAGCTGTGGAACATGTGCCAGAGATTATCTCTGGGCAGTCAGTGTCCACCATGTCTTTCTGCTGCGTCTACTGCTTAGGTAAGTCAGGTGGACACCACCCCCTCACTGGTACATCAGACTGATGTATAGAAACTTTGCTGTGCTGGCAAGAGCACGAAGGAAAAGGCTCTCTCACTGAGTTGGAAAAATATATTGGAAGATAAATTGGCACACCTCCTGTTGAAGTCAAACTAAGAACACGTAAAGAGATGCCTTCGGCTCCTGGCAATGTTGGAGTAACAGATGCCCAATTTACTCTCCTGCCTGAAATCTGCCCACTGCTCCTCTCTGCAAACAAACAGGTGCCTGTAATCCCAGCAGTTTGGGAGGCCGAGGTGGGCTGATCCCTTGAGTGCAGGAGTTTCAGACCAGACTGGGCAACATGACGAAACCTCATCTCTACCAAAAAAATTCAAATAATTATCCAGGCATGGTGGTGTGTGCCTGTAGTCCCAGCTACTCAGGAGGTTGCAGTGGGGGGATCGTTTGAGCCTGGGAGGCAGAGGTTGCAGTGAGCCAAGATTACACCACTTAAGTCCAGCTTGGGCTACAGGGTGAGACCCTGTCTCATGAAAGCAAGGAGGGAAGGAAGGAAGGAAGGAAGGGAGGAAGAGAGGGAGGGAGGGAGGGTGGGGGAGGGAGGGAGGGAGGGGCCGGATGCGGTGGCTCATGACTGTAATCCCAGCAATTTGGGAGTCTGAGTCAGGTGGATCACAAAGTCAGGAGATGAAGACGATCCTGGCTAACACCGTGAAACCCCCGTCTCTACTCAAAATACAAAAAATTAGCTGGGTGTGGTAGCACATGCCTGCAGGTCCAGCTACTTGTGAGGCTGAAGCAGGAGAATCACTTGAACCTGGGAGGCGGAGGTTGCAGTGAGCCGATATCACGCCACAACCACAATATTAGAGATGATAAATTTGCTGGATGGGATTAACAGCAGATCAGACGTTGCAGAAGAAATGATCAGGGAACATAGGACCATGAATAATTGGAAATATGCAAAATGAAACTCACAGACAAAAGAGAATTTTTTTAAATGAAATGATTATCAGTGAACTGTAGGGCAGACTTAACAGGTCTAAATTATGAGCCACCGCCCTCCCTCCCTCCCTCCCTCCTTCCTTCCTTCCTTCCTTTCTTCCTTCCTTCCATGAGAGACAGGGTCTCACCCTATAGCCCAAGTTGGACTTCAGTGGTGTAATCTTGGCTCACTGCAACCTGAGCCAGGAGTCCCTGAGAAGGAGCAGGGAGGAAAGGAAACATTTATTTTCTTTCTTTGTTATTTTTATTAGGGATGGGGTCTCAGTACATTGCCCAGGCTGGTCTTGAATTTCAGGCCTCACTCAACACTTCCTGACTTGGCCTCCAGAAGGTGTGAGCCACTGTGCCCGGCCAATGTCTGAAGAAACAATAGCTGAAAACTTCTCAATCATAACAAAAATTACAAATCCAGTGACCCAAGGAGCTGAGGAAACCGAAGCACAAGAAACATGAAGAAAACCACTCCCGGATCCATCAAAATAACATTGCTCAAATCCGGCCAGAAGAAAAAGACATTGTACATACACAGGAACAAAGATGAGGATTGTGTCAGTTTCCTTTCTGCTCCTGCCGGCCTCTACCAGGAGCAGCAATGCACGCGAGCAGAGAAGCAACATCTTTAAGGTACTGAGGGCAGGGGAAGTTAGCCTAGAATACTATGCCAGAAAAAATAAATTCTCAAAACTGGAAGTGAAATAAGGACATTTAGAGATGTACAAAAGCTGACCAAATTCACTACCAGCCCGCCCACACTACAAGAAACGTCAAAGGAGTCCTCCAGGCAGAAGGAATCCAATACCAAATGAAAATCCAGATCTACACGAGGAAATGAAGAACACCAGAAATGGGTAACTGTCCTAGGTATTTTTTTTCATTTTGTAAATTTCTTTTGTAAAAATTTGACCATTTAAACAAAAGCACTAACAATGGGCTGTGGGGTTTATAATATGCATAAAAGCAAAGTGCATGTCAGTAGTAGCGTCAAGGCCAGAATGTGCGGTTTAATATCACTTGAAGGTTGACTGTGATCAGTTAAAAAGGTTTGCTCTAAGCCCTAAGGCAATTACTAAAATAACAAAAGAAAGAGTTATAGCTAATAAGCCAACAGAGGAGAGAGAATGGAATGATATAAAAACCGTGTGAACACTATGATAGAGTAATTGCTCTTCCTATATCTTCACCTCTATCTATAGAAATACTTACACCAGTGGCTGAAAATGCCGGTACAAGAATGACTAGAGCATTATATGTAATAGTAAAATCACAGAACCAATTTAACCTCAAAAGCGTATGGAAAGGGCTAAATGGATGACAGTTATGGAAAGCATATGGAAAGGGCTAAATGGATGGGGGAGAGGGAGAGAGATAGAGAGAGAGAGAGAGAAGAGAGAAGAGAGCAAGCGAGAGAGAGAGAGAGAGAGAGAGAGAGAGAGAGAGAAGAGAGAAGAGAGCAAGCGAGAGAGAGAGATCCCAGAATCCTAGCGGACCTTGATTTACGTCCTCATGTACGCGAGACACGGAGGAGAGGAGGGTAAAGTTGGTCTCGCTCTGCCTTTCCATGAGAGCACGTGCTGGACAGAAGAAAGTTGCCAGCGGTTTAAGCATTTTTAAAATGCAAGAAATGTTCCATACAACGGGCTCGAACCACCCACCTCCAGACTTGGAAGCAAATACACTACCCGACTGCGACACAGGAACAGTCAACTGTCGCTCTCGTATCACCACGCAGAGCAAGCGCCCATCCAACGTTAGGTGGAGCCATCGCCTTTTGTAGTACAATTGTGCAGCTCCAAAGCCTCGCAAAACCGGAGAGGCGCATCTTGCCGGCTACGGTTGAAACCTGTGCATTGGGTGATTCTGAAGCTGGAAGGGCAGCGGAATGGCCTTCGCCCCGTCCTGCCCCTTGCAGGCGTCAGACCCGGCATCCCAGCAAACGCCCGGCTCGGCGACTCCCTGGGCCTGAGCGCGTCGGTCCCAAGGGAAGCAAGCAGAACGCCCCGTGGGCTCCAGTGATGGCTCTTCCCTTTCTTGGCTCCGCCTTCACCTCTCTACACTGCTTGCGCTCCCCTCTCTCACCTCGGCTTCCGTCGGTGGGGCGGGAGAGAGGAAGGGTGAAAAGTAGAAATACGGAGAAGCGGGAGAGAAGCAGAGGAGGTGCGGACGAGAACAGAGAGAGCCCCCGAAAGAGGCTGGTGCAGGGAGGCCCAGGCTGGAGTGAAGGAGATGAGAATTGTTCTCATCACGTATGAGAATTGGGAGGAAGGGAGGGAAAAGCAGAGCTGGCAAGAAAGAAAGAAAAGCGCGAGCCCCCTGTGGCTGTCTGGGAAGAAATCCGCCTAATAATCGAAATCTATTGACCTCAAAATTACTAAAGCAAGTTCAGACATCGCCGGTTGGCCTGTGGCTCGCCGTGATCGTATAGTGGTTAGTACTCTGCGTTGTGGCCGCAGCAACCTCGGTTCGAATCCGAGTCACGGCAGCGTCGTTTGTCCAGGCCGTCAGTTGTACCTTTTTGCTCCCCGGAGCAACCAGGTGCGTCAGGGGAAGGAAAAGAGATCTCACAGCTCACTAACCTGGCGAGGAATCCAAGGGAAGCCCTGGACGTGCTCTGTCCTGTTTCTGAGACTCACACAGCAAATAACCCAGTCAGTCCTGTTGGTGGCTTACACGGAGGCAATGGTGTGCTCAGAACCATTTTTCTGGTCACTAGGGGCAGGTCAGGGGAAGGAGAAGAGACCTCACAGCTCACTAACCTGGGGAGGAGTCCAAGGGAAACCCTGGACATGCACCCTCCTGTCTCTGAGCCTCACAGAGCAAATAACCCAGTCAGCCGTGTTGGTCATGGCTTACACGAAGGCAATGGTGTGATCAGAACCTGTTTTCCAGTCACAGGGGCTGTTACACATGAAACAACAACAAGCTTTTTAATGACTTTAAACTCGAAACTGTTTGTTGTGGCCTACAGTGGCTTGTCTCCGAGCCTGTGGCCAAGTTTGTATGCCAACAGGAAAGTGTGGGGAAAGACAATCTCTTGCAGGGGTCTTTCTACCTCCACTCTGCTGGGTAGAAATGGGCCTTGGGCCTGGAGCACTTCCTTCCCAAGAGACAAGGAGTCCTCACAGCCTGTGCTGGACTCACCTCCTTGTGTGGGAGTATATTTCCCCAGATCTGACTTAGTGTGTACCCCTTTGTTCCACTTAAACATGTGCATCAACTGGCACCTGGCCAGCTGCTGTATCTGCCCCCCTCTGAGGGCAGGGGGCGAGGCCCTTTCTGCTTCTCAAGAGGCTGTGTGTGCAGGCCAAACGGAGGAACCTGCTGGCCATGGGGGACCAACGCCCACAACTGAAGCGGAGCCCATACCTGCTCTGTCTCCTCTCTGTGTGAATAATGTGTTGTTTTTCCGTCAAGTGCTTGACTGCGTTGCGTTTTCCTTGGCGACTCTGATACAAGAGGCTGTGGCCAGAAGTGTTTAAATTCATTTAAACCTAATATCCACCCTTTGAGATGGGTTCTCTTATCATCCTCATTTAATAGGTAAGGACTAAGGCTCAGAAAGGTTAAGAAGATTGCATGGGTAGTAAGCATCAGAGCTAGGCAGTCTGATTCCGGTATTACTACTAAACTATACCTTATATACTATTACTTTACTAATATATCCCTGAGACCTGTTATCTGCCAGATACTGGGACATCATCCTATGCCCTCCTGGTTGCCTACCTGTCTTTTCCGCAGACCTATATCTGCCATTTAAATCAGTGTCCTTGTGAATACCCAGACATGTTCTTTCTTCCAACTTCCTCAGCTACCCTACACCAAGCACGAACTTACACATTTTCAATCCAGAAAGTGCCCAAACAGTGTCCTCCTTACCCAGGCCATGAGGCTGATCTCAGCTCCTCAGCCAGCTTCCCTTCTAGTCCATTTATTGGGAGCTGGGCCTCCAGCTAGGATACTCTCTGGATGAGACTCTCCAGGTCCTTTTTGGCTGGAGCCCTGGAAAGTAGAAAATCGCAGTGCCATCAGACAGCCACCCCTCATCCTCATCAGGAACACTGTGAGGTGAAGACCCCTCCAGGGTGCCAACAGCTCTCAGCTTCCGGGGTCTTTCCAGACTGACAAATAATCACTTGTAACCGAGAGGAGGGACCAGACCTGGCTCTTGAGGTTTTGAGTGACCTTGTTGGCATTCTGCAGCTGGGCCTTCAGATCTTTGATGTCCTTTCCTAGGAGTGAGATGTTTTCTGACTTTCCATATACCCAGAACTCCTCCTGCTTCCCTAGCTGGTTCTCCAAGGGCTTCCTCTTGGAGGAACCAGCCAGCGTTGAGCCCCGGCGCACCTGCTCAGAGCACAGCCCCTCCATCAGGACCATCTCCTTGAGGCTGTTGTGCTCCTCACACTCTGAAAAAGGACAAAGATGTCTTCCTGAATAACAGTTGGATGTGCTGTTGTGGTCACTGCCTTTGAGAGGAGGCAGGTTTGGTCATGAGTACAATAATTACTAGGGAAAAAGTTGAAGAAGTACTTTATTCAACCCCAACACTGTACTAGGCATTCAAATACAATATTTCTTATCCTCCTTATACCTGCAAGTTAGGTATCATCACTTTCTATTTTACTGACTGGGGAAACCAAAACTTAAAGAGAGGTGGTAAACTAGCTTGTTCCAGATCACTCAAACTAGCACATGGCAGAACCAGAATTCAAATCCTCCAATGTCCTGTGTTCGTTCCACAAACACTGATGTTTCTTAAGACATTAACATGGCCTTATCTATTTAGGATGGCCACAAGAATGTAGGACAAGCTATTCCTGCATGCTGAAAGTTAAATGCTCTCTAAATTTTCCTATAATTTAAAAGTTTATTGGGTTACAACTGTGTGAAAAATAGGTATAAGAAAATAAGACTTTGAATAAATATATCAGCATGTTAACGTCAGTGTATTAAGGCAGTGGTAGTCAGAATGAAAACTAAACCATGGCATTTTACCAGATGTCAGGCACTGTTCTAAAGCATTTTATAAGAATTTACTCATTTAATTGACATTGGTACCTGATGGGGTAGGCAGTTCCTTTGTTACTATTTTAACATATGAAGAAACTGGGACACAGGAAAGTTTACAAATTGGGATTTGAACCAACCAGTCTGGCCCCAGGATCTTTTCTCTTAACTGCCACACTACACTGCCTCAAGAATAAGAGAGATTGTGTTTTTCTTCTCTTCTGGTTTTCAATGTGGTGGGTGGGCCTATAGTTGTAGCCCTTTTATAATGCAAAACAAAATTATTTTTAACTTAGGGTTTGCATGTTTCCAAAACCTCATCTGGTGTCTAAGCAGGCCTTGGTATTTCTATAATAATCAGTTGTATAGAACTTTTTATTATTATTATTATTATTATTATTATTATTATTATTATCAGCATGCCAAAAACTAATTGTAGAAATTCAAACTTATACTCAGCCTCATTTTGGGTAAGAGTTCTCCTATTAACCTCCTGTCCTCCTCTTCCCCACTACTTGTCAGATGTGGAACTGGCCAACAGCACCCAAATGTGACAGCTGACTCCAAGGAGGGAAAGTGAGCCCCACACCCTGTGCTCTTACTGGGACTGGTGGTTTCCTCCTGTTCAGCCTCATTCTTGCTTCGGCCACAAGTCCCATAGCCCAGGTCCAGGAGGTCCACCTGGACCTGCTTGCTGAACTGCTTCACCAAGGACTCACCTGCTTGGGAAGAGACAGCAGGTGTTACAGAATGTCTGAATTTCCCACATATGCCCTCAGCCTCAATGGCACATACCCTAACCTTTTGGGGCAGGGAGGTCAGATCCACAGTGGGAGAGAAGCTTCTTTCAACTGGTGGGAGAAGAGACCACCAGCTCCAGGAAGCAGAATTTCTTTCCACAGGAGGAGCCTGCATTTGCCATTGATATACTCCCCTTCAGATAACCTAGGTGTTAGTTGGGACCAGATATCCTTAAGTCAGGGATTGTATACTATCATCTCTAGCAGCCCCATTGAAGCTGGCAAGTGCTTTATCCACAGGGGTTCAATAAATGTGGAATGGAGCTGAACTAATTTAGAGTCCCAAGACACCTAGACCTGTACTGTCCAATAAGAGAGTTAGTAGCCACATATGGCCACTTTATACTAAATTAACTAAAATTAAATAAAACCAAATGTTCAAGTTGCACTAGCCACACTTCATGTGCTCAATAACCACGTTATGTCGGTATAGAACACACAGAAGTTATAAGACATACAGGCTACTTACGTTACTAGTAAGTCACAGTTACTTACTAAGTATAACTCTGTATTTCTCCAGCTCATTAGCCTGAGCAAAGACAGTGGCTTCTGATAGCAGCAGCTTCTCCTGGAGATCTTGATAGCGTTGTTTGCATTGTGACAGCTGGGAGCGCAGGTGCTGGGTGGACCCTAGTAGGCTAAACGCTGACTGAGGCCCAGGGTCACGAGGCTGGGACTGGTTATCCAACTGTGAAAGGGTCCAATACAGGGATCAGGACAGTCTGAGGTCACCCCCATGCAGTGATGACCACCGCCCCTTCTGAACCCTTTGGACTTTACTCAAGTCTGTCACAGCACTTCTCATGCCATTTGGCAGTGACTTGCTTTCCAGATGGAGCTCCTGGAGCACTGTGATAACGTTTTCCTCATATCTATATCTATAGCACATAGCACAGCACCCATCAAGTCTCCAGAGGAGCTCTCAGGAAATATTTTCTCAGTGATCCAAAAGAGAAGGGGTGTAACCCTCCACTCATCTCCCCTCGCATTCTGTCCCATTGATTCTCTCAGAATCCCTGTATTCTCCATTTTACTGAATCTTTGGCATGCTTACTTCCCTAAAGAGGATCCCAATAACCCATCTGAGGCCCAGGAACAGACACCTGTGATGGGCTGTGACAAAAAAATGGCAGTGATAAGGAAGGGATGTCATTACATACTCCTTGTCTGGGCTGTCTCCTAACTGATGCATCCCTGTGTTACAGCAGTTACCACATCCTGTTAAAATTACCTGTTTGTGTGCCATCTTTCCTTACCACATTAAGTATCTCAAGGGCAGCCATTGGTTATATTGCCCCATGCCAATGCCTAGTGTGTTATCTGAAAAATTAAGTACTCAAGAAATATTTATATTGTAAAAACCTTTCTAAAGGCTGAATGTAGGCAGAATATTATTACTATTGCCTGTGGTACGCAGAGACCCTTCTCTTGGTACCTCCTGATTCACATGGGAGAATGTTTTAAGGTAAACACTGTCATCTCGAGCACTTCGCCAATTGTTTTTCATTCCATCTAAGCCCCACACTTACTTGGTGGGTATCCACTGTGAAGGTAGCCCCAAGGTCAAGTCTCTGGGGTCTGGGGCAAGTCCTCACATTCACATTCCCCTCCTCTTGGTGTTGGTGCTTCCCAGGAGAACCAACCAGTTCTGTGTTTATTCTGTCCATGGTGCTGGTCAGATGCACAAGGAGCTCTGGAGTAAGTTTACTATTCCCTTCCTAGCTACTCAGCACAAGTTGTTCTTTGAGGAGGTTGATGATATTGTGGGCATTCTTCAGCTTTCCTTGGAGCTTTCTGAACTCAGCCCGAAGGCTACTCTCACTCAGACCCTCCTTGGTTATCACAGTCTCAACCATCACCTCGCCCTTCTCCTTGTCTTCCTTGACCTCCCATCCATCAGACATTGCTTCTTCCTTCTGCTCTTTCAGCCCTGCATTCTCAAGGCAAAGGCTCAGCATGGTGTGAGGCTTTGGCAAAGGCTGCAGGAAACACACATAATTGAAGGCTAGGTCTGGACCTGACAGCAGTTCCTATTAGTACCTCTTACCCACATCTCAGCCCACAATAAACTCAGACATACCCCAGAGCATGAAGCAACCTGAGACCTATAACAGCTCCCTAATTTTATATACAAGAAAGTCAAGGCTCAGGAAGAGTAAGAGATTTGCCCAAACTTCCACAGCTTCTTGGTGGTAGCACCATCACTAGAAACCTTGGACTCAAGGCATGCAGGCTAGTTTTCTTTACTTGTGCCATGCAGCCGCATATGTTCTAATTTTTAGTAGCCTCTGGAATAAAAAAGAGTACTTACCACTGTTAAAAAAATAAGACCTTTTCTGTAACAAATTTATTGTTATAAATTCTGCAGTTCTATTATTTATCATCAGTCAGTTTCAAACCATTGGGACTTAGGAATACAGAATAAATAAATAACACTAATCAGAACTATTATTACAATGAAAATGTACTTAGATAATTGTTTGCTTTATATCTGGCTCACATGATAGAGATAACCTTCTTGAGAGCAGGACTGTGTCTGTCCTATTCATTCCATATCCCAAGTGCCTACAAAAGTGCCTGCCACATAAATCATTTGTATTTGTTGAAGAAATAAAGTGGACCAAACAGCTAATTTTCACCAAGACATTTCAGATAAATTCTTTCCACAACAACAGACTCATACCAGGATTGAGTGGAAGGAAACATGGCTGTAACAAGTTTATTCACTTAACTTCTTTGAGCTTCAGTTTCCTTTTACATAAAATAAGGATGATAACACTTATGTAGTGGAGTTAGCAGATGCTTAAATGAAATTGCATATACGGTATGGCTGGCTCAGGGTCTAACAGGGAAGTCATTCAATCCCTGCTGTACTAGCTGCAGACCTGAGAAATACCAACAGCAGAATCCCATAAGGTGCTTGTTAAAAAAGCTGTAGAGCTAAGGCCTATGAATCCACATTTCAAGTTCCACAGGTGATTTTTTTTTTTTTTTTTTTTTTGTAGTTTTAGTAGAGACGGGTTTCACCCATCTACTGAGTAAGGATGGTCTCAATCTTCTGACCTTGTGATCTGCTCGCCTCATCCTCCCAAAGTGCTGGGATTACAGGCGTGAGCCACTGCGCCTGGCTGGGAGTCCAGTTTTTGGTCTGCTTATGTTAATGGACACAAGATCTGATAGATGAAAAGTGTGATAATAAAGTGGCAGTAAGCTTGTGGAGTATCCAATAAACTGAAATACTATTTTTTGAATTGAACTGAAATTTTTGTGTTGTGAAAACGAGAGAGTTTATCCAAAGAAAGATCTGGCTTGGCAAATAGGATGGATGGTGGTCCTCACCGGTTAGATGAGGTCATGACCATGGGATCTCCATGATGAGATCAGTGTCATTATAGAAAATGGAATAAAGACCAAAGTGCTCTCTCTCTCTCTCTCTCCACCATGCGAGGACAGAAGGAGAAGGTAGTAGTCTGCAAGCCTAAGTGTGCTAGGCAGGAGTAGAAACAGGTTTTAGTGATCGTTGAAACACCCAGGACAGTGCACTACTCTTTGGGAGATGCTGTGCTTGGGTCTGATCATTGGGTTTTGAGATAGAGGGTGGTACATGATGCTGACAGGGAACTCACTGGTGTGTTGAGTTTTAGCATCTGTGACTCTGAGATGCATATGAGGTCTTTATAAATTTAGAAAGTGAGAGTAGAAAGTACAGGTTTGTATTTTAGAAGGAGATTTGGGAATACATGTAGCTCTGGTTGATACAGATAATATGTTAAGGTTTGTTGGCCAGAGCTGATGTGTGTCTTGGGTGTTGGGCAAAGAACAGAGAACAGCCAAAGCTCTTTGAGGTCAAGGTGAAGGGTGATTTCCTTGTTGGACTCAAGTTTATGACTCAGCCTGGACCTAGCTTGGCTTCTCAGCTAGAGAAGAAGCATGATTCCATGTCACACACAGCTCCTGTCTTTGAAAAAGTCATAATGACTCCCAGACCCAACATGTGGGACAAACCCTGGATTTTTCTCTTCAGTTTAATCTCTCCAGGGAAAATTGAGGAAAGAAATCTCTCTACTATTTGAACTTCATCAAAAGACTAATATGTTAATATTTTGACCGTCAATATTTCCTTAATCTAGTCTACTTCTTAAATAGCTAATACATCAAAGCATGTTAACTTAGGAAATTGGAATCTCCCTAACAATATTGACTGCAAGCATTATTAATCTTTTTATATCACATTTCCTTCAAGTGCTTTATACATCTTCAAGCAGACAAATAATAGTATTATAATGATTATACGACCGATCATTACTCTTTTGCCAAAAAAAAAAAAAACAGCAACAAAAGACTAACTCAGTATACCAACCTTTGTTTCTTCATTATCTCTACCTTGATTCTGTCCTTTCATTTCCTCTTTCTTCTAATTCTACTTCTGCTTCTTTTTTCCTCCCTGGATTTGAACTTTACTTACCTAAGCTATCAGTTAGGTTACCTTCTCAGACACTAAGGCAGCAGTTTGAGGTTGAGAATTGAAGATTTAGGATTAGAGAAAAGAAACATGAATGAATTTCTGATGTTTTATTATAGGGGTTTGTAATGCAGGTAGAAAGACCTTTTTCAGAGTTAAGAGTTTGATCCGACAAATGAGCTATTTTGATATTTATAACTTTGTCTAGTAAAAGTTTCCTATAAAAACATTTGGTTTGGATGTCTTTGTTAGCTTTTAGTCAACACTTGAAAAAGCCACTTGCAAGTTTCTAAGTCTTTCTGGATACTCTTTTCAGTTATCCTCCGGGCAGTTGGTAGGGAGAGGCATTGGTAGTTCAGTGGTAGACTTCCTGCCTCCCATGTGGGAGACCTGGGTTCATAATCCTGGACAATGCAATAGGTGTTTTTAACTTCACTGTGACTTTTTACCCATCTTCCCAGAAAAATTATACTGCATAACCTAATAGTGCATTTAGGGGCTTGGCCACCACAAGGTAAAATGACGACAACACTCACCAAAGTAGTGGCAAAGACATTCAGGAGACTAACCCAGGACCCATGCAGCTGAGCTGTTGGACTCAACAAACCACTTAGCAAAGTGGCAAGCACGGAGTGTTTCTTGTGAGTCACTGCAGTTTTCATATTGGTACCTGTTACTTTCATCTATTCTCTGGGCAGATCCCTGCAAACCCAAAGAACCATCAGGTTTCTGATTCGCGTGCTGGACCTTGGCCTTACCGCTGAGCCACTATGGAGAGGATCGAGAAATGAAACTCCAGGAAGGAGAGAAGCTGCGGGCGGGCAGTCACCTCAGAGGTCCAAGAGGCCTCAGTGGCCCAAAGAAAGGTGTGTGGGGAGCAGCGGAGACTGGTCCTTGCACAGAGGTAGCCAGTGGACCCTCGGGGCTCTACCCCAGACACCGTGAACTGAATTTGCTAACATCGTCAGCCACCTTGGCCTCCACGTGTTTTGTGGGCCCATTGATGTTCTGCGAGGGATTCCGTGTGTCTGGCAATGTGTGTCAACACGTGTTTGCCTGAAATTTGGCCGGGCACAGTGGCTCACGCCTGTAATCCCAGCAGTTTGTAAGGCCTAGGCGGAAGGATCACTTGAGTTCAAGAGTTCAAGACCAGCCTGGCTAATATGGTGAAATCCCGTCTCTACAAAAAATACAAAAATTAGCTGCATGTGTTGGCATGCACCTGCTATTCCAGCTACTTGGAAGGCTGAGGCAGGAGAATCGCTTGAACCGGGGAGGCAGAGGTTGCAGTGAGCCAAGATCGCGCTACTGCACTCCAGCCTGAGCGACAGAGCGAGACTCCGTCAAAACAAACAAACAAACAAACCAAAAAAACACGGAGCGGAAGAAGGCAGAGGTGCTGATGGGACAACCAGAGCTCCCAGGAGGCTTGCTGTAGAGGCAGTGGCCAGATCCTGAGAAATGAGATTTTTTAAAATTATGTAGCAGAATGGGGAGAGAGAAACGGAGAAGCACATGAAAGAGAGAAAAGCACGATAATTTGCAGACATCAAAGAATAAAGCATAGGAAATAGTATGAGTGTTTTTACATTTAAAAAATATAAGAAGTACAATGGTTGTCAGCAGGCCTTGTGGTCGTGTAGTGGTTAATACTTGTAGTTGTGGTTCCCACAACCTGGGTTCTAATCTGAGTCACAGCAGTGTTTTCTATCCTGTGATTGTGGCTAATAGACCTGTCCTTTCCTTCGCCTTTAATCCTAGCAGCCTCCAGAGAGCAGAGTAAACTGCTGGCCTGGAAGGGCGCCAGCTTCTGAAGTTTAGCCCACAGTGCATAAACTAGGGGGTGGCCTGGCCAAAAAGAAAGCTTGGACATGCCCTTTGTCTCACAATTGAGCAGAAAAAATTCTCATAGGTGAAGATGCCGCCTCTTAAGGGTCTTTTGTCTGTAGCTTTCACTGATGAAATAATGCGATTATAGTCTTTTCTGGTAGAGAAAACGGCTGTATCAGTGGAATTTTTTTAAAACACAAAATGAGAATGGGCATTTAATGAGTTTACAATAAAATCTAAACTATTTGTCATGGTCTACACCAGCTTGCCTCCATTCCCCATCAGCTGATTTTTATGAGAACAGTAAATTATTTCTATCATTATGATTTTTGAGATGTAGTCTTGTTCTATCACCCAGGTTTGAGTGCCATGGCTCAATCTCGGCTCTCTGCAACCTCCGTCTCCCAGGTTCAAGCAATGAGAACAGTAAATAAACTACAGTTCACATAAAGTGCACAAATCTTTAGTGCAATTCGTTTAATTTTGATAAATGTAATCACCACCCAGCTCAAGTTATAGAAAATTGCCATCATTTGAGAAAGGCCTGTTAGAGCCCCTTTTCAGGCAATTCCCACCCTGCGTCCTCTTAATCACTATTCTGATGTCTATTCCCATAGGTTACAATCGCCTGTTCTTAAAGTTCAAATGAGTGAATGTACATACCTTTTGTAGAAAGGTCTTGTGAGATGACTCCAGGAGCAAAGAGCGACCCTCACAAGGCCCAAGTCCTCCCAGAGCACAGGGAAATTCTATCCTCAGACCGAAGAAGGGAGAGAAAGCACATTTTCATGTCTCCCTGGTGGTCTAGTGGCTAGGATTCGGCGCTTTCACCGCCGCGGCCCGGGTTCGATTCCCGGTCAGGGAACTGTTTTGCACTGGCAGCCCTCCCGCAGGAATCTCTTTACTAGGCTGTCAGCCGGCCTGCTCCAAGGGCCAGATGCAGAATAGTCTCCGCAGCGAGGGGCAATCCCGGGCGAAGGGGGGCAGGTCCTGGTGTACCACCTCTCACGTTTATCTCCTTGTCTGTCATCCGCAGAAGCGGCTTTAGGAGAGCGACTGAGCGTCTCGCTCGGGTGTACACAGCCGTGCAGAGGTGCCAGCCCCCGTGGAGCTGCACCCAATAAGCCCATCCTCTTTGCCGTCGCTGTCCCGGAGGCGCCTATCGGGCTGAGCTGCAAATAACTAAGAGAGAGGCCAAACCAAGTCATGGCGTTTGTGCGTGCCCTGGACATGGGCACCGGCCAGTCAGCGCAGCCTCCTCACCTCCCTTAGCAGCTAAAGTGCTCGTTAGGCCGTCGGAAGAGGTGACTGGAGGCGATGCCCGCGAAGTTGGGAGTTGGGTGAGCGGCAGGTGAGGTCCTCGAGGGCGGTCCCGTTTGCTGTTTGAGCGGCAGAGGGAGGCCGCGTTCGCTGAGCCAACGAAGACAGCAGGTGGAGTAGGCACAAATGGAAAACTGTTGCCGGTGCCCTAAGCGGAATGCAGGTGTAAAAATCAGCACTAGGACGTCGAAGCGATGGTACCATAGTCAAATCCCACAGTGTCTACACTCTACCAAGCACTTACGCACGCTCCCCATTTTCCATTCAGTACTCCCAAGAGGGGTTCAGAAGAACCCCGCGTCCACCTTAAGCTCAGGGGAGAGCGGGAGCCAGGGAGGTGAAGTGCACAGACTGGGGCAGAGGCGTCGGGCAGAACCGCGGGGATGAGAGGGCGCGGTGGTTGCGGGGCGGGAGCCGCTGCTGAAAGGCGGCCTGGGTTGTGGTGTGGGGTGACTGTCGGTGGAATCTTTGGCGGAGAGTGGTTTGGAAGAATGGCGAGGGGCGGCAGTGGGGAGGGTGACCCTGAGCGTTCGGCCAGGGCGAGGAGGCTGTGCTGTCCCTGCAGGGCATGCGCTCAATCCCACTTACCTGGCAGGGTAGAGACCGCGGTCACCAAGGGGGTTCTCCCAGAATGAAGGTTCTTCATCGCACTCTGGAGTTGTTGATCCCTGTGATTTCCTCAATGTGGGAAACTGTTTGTACTAGAAGAGGGCTGCGCTCTTTACTTAACATAATGGAGTTCAAGACTGACATCGCCTCACGCCCACCCAAAAACATTTACATGGCTTCCTCACGCCCACCCGAAAACATTTACGTGGCTTCCTTGTCACTTTTTTTTCTGTCCTAAAGTCGCCTTATCCTCACACCCCCTCATTTTTTTCTTCCGTACTCAAGAGTGTCTCTCTCTCTCATTAAAAGCTCCACCAAATATTTGAAGTATCTCAACCAGAAAGACTCCAATAAATACATTATTTCATTCGTGGAAGCTACAGACCAGCTAGGTTGAGAGTTGCTTGATATTTTCTGCTAAACGGTGAGACATAGAGAACTTGGAAGATTTCTCTTTGGGCCGTTGTTTGTGTACTATTATTGGGTTTCCTTCTTTTCCCCAGACAGTATGGCGCTGTGGGGCCAGCGGTAAACCCTGCTTTCTGGCTTTCTGGCTGCAGATAAAGGCCGCAGCTGGTGCAGCAATTAAAGCAAACCAAAAGACACGTGGGTTCGCCCCAGTGGGTCCAAGATAGAGTCTGACTGTACCAGGATTCGGATTAGAACAGAGGTTGCTGCAGGCACAAGGCAGGGTAATAACCACTATAGAATCCCAATGCGCCCCACACCTCCTGCCCGTCGTTTTCCTTCCCCACCCCTCTTTTATTTATTTGTGTATTTTTTTGAGAGACAGAATTTTGCTTTGTCGCCCAGGCTGGAGGGCACTGGCGCGATCTCGGCTCACTGCTACCTCCGCCTCTCAGGTTCAAGCGATTCTCCCGCCTCAGCCTCCCGAGTAGCTGGGACTACAAGCGTGCGCACCACTCCCAGCTAACTTTTGTATTTTTAGTAGAGACGGACTTTCACCATGTTGGCCCGGCTGGTCTCAAACTCCTGACTTCAAGTGAGTGATCCGCCCACCTCGGCCTCCCAAAGTGTTGGGATTACAGGCTTGAGCCACCGCTCCCTGTCCCCCGATTTTTTTTTTTTTTTAATGTAAAAACATTTATGCGATTTTTACTTCTTTATTCCTGGGCAGCTACAGGTTCTTGTGATTTTCTCTCACGTCTTCTCCTCTCCATTCTGATACATCTCCCATCTTCTCTGCATCCAGCCGGCGCCCTCTGCACGGGCAGCCTGGGCTGTCCCATTGTCTCGTCCTGGTCTCCCCTGCTTCTCCCTCCTCCTTTTCACGTTTTCCTTTTTGACTCGCCTGCCTCTTTCCAGCTCCCGCCCCACGCACTCCGTCTACTGAAGCCGAGTTGAGTGAGGGGAGAAGCGGAGCAAAGGATTGCCTGAAGGCGGCGCAAAAAACCAGAAAGAGCTACCAGGAGAGCCGTCGGGTCGGTCAGCTTTCCTTGGGCCTTACTAGGCTCAGGTTGGGGTCGCAGATCCAGGCATTTCCAGAGGCCCTGGCTTCTGAAGCAGGAGAGGGTCAACGCAGGGTGAAGGCCATTCGACCGCCCTCTGGTTTCAGAGTCACGCAATGCACACGTTTCCAACGTGCAGCAACACGATTAGTCGACTGGGCCTCAGCCTCTCCGGTTTTCCGAAGCTTTGTAGTCTGCACACTTTTCCTGCAGAAAGCGAATGGCAACCCCTAGAGTTTAGTGATTGCTTAATTTATGTTGAGACGAAGACAACCAAGCGAGATTGTCTCTGTGGTGCAATCGGTTAGCGCATTCGACTGTTAACCGGGAAGTTGGTGGTTCGAGCTCACCCAGGGATGTGCTTTTAAATGTTGGTAGTTGTGGTTAGGCGCGGTGGCTTCCGCAGATTAATCCCAACACTTTCAGAAGCCTACGTAGGGGAAGCTTCACCTGAGGTCAGAAGTTCAAGACCAGTGAGAATCTCCTCTCATTTAAAAGATGAAAAAAGAAAAAAGTTGCAGGCCTATGACCGTATTTGAAAGTGAGAGACTGTTCCCTTGTGTCTTGTGCATCCCATGAGGACACAAAGCAGAAGGTCCCCCTCCAAGCCTCCTGGAAAAAAAGATCCCTCCAGAACAAACTAGGTTGTATGTATGGGAACCTGAAAGTATATGAAGAAAGAAACTTCAAAAATTCTGCCTTGCTTTCCACAAAAATTAACCCATCATAGTCTGCCTTCAAGTGGTGTCGTACCTCTTCACATTACTCCTCTCTGCATTTATGCTATTGTCATGCATTTTACTTTACACGTGTTATAAACCTTACAATCCATCTTTATTACTTTTGTTTAAAGAGTCTGATGTGTTTTCATTTGTTTGTTTTTGTTGTTTTTAAGACTAGTCTCGCTCTATCAGACAGGCTGGAGTGCAGTGGCACAATCTTGGCACACTGCAACCTCTGCTTCCTGGGTTCAAGCAATTCTTCCGACTCAGTCTCCTAAGTAGCAGAGATTACAGGCGTGAGCCACCACACCCGACTAATTTTTGTATTTTTAGTAGAGAGGGGGGTTCACCATATTGGCCAAGCTGGTCTCAAACTCCTGACCTCAAGTGATCCGCCTGCCTCCGCCTCCCGAAGTGCTGGGATTACAGGCATGAGCCACCATGCCTGGCTAAAAGTCAGATGTTAAAATTATGTTATTTGCCTACGTAGATGTCATTTCTAGTGGTGTTTCTTTTTTTTCTTTTCCATCCTGATTTTCATCCGATGTCAGTTTCATTCTGCCTGGAGGACTCATTTAACTTTTTGTTTTCTTTTATTTCTTTTTGTAGTGTAGGCTCATGGTAGTGAATTTTCAGCTTTTGTAGAATTTCACATTGACTTTTTCCCCTCAGTGCTTTTAAGATGTTGTTCCACTGCTTTCTCACTTGAATCCTAGCCACTAGGCCACCAGGGAAGTGCCAGCAAGCGTTTTTCATTCCTGTTGCCTTCCGAAGGTTTCTCCAAAACGTGAACCTGCCCGCAGTGCTCACGAAGGCTGCCAAATGCACAAGTCAAAACTGATCTAGACGCTCTGAAGTCCGCTGTGCTCCCTGAGGAGTGCGGAGCCACTAGAATCGCAAGCAGCTTCAGACAGGAGCCAATGAGGCCATTAAAACCCTCAACAGAGGCATCTGTGAGTTCACTGTGGTGGCTGCAGACACCACGTTGCTAGAGAACATTCTGCACCTCCCACTGCTGTGTGAAGACGAGAATGTGCTGGGTCTGCCTGGAATGTTTGTGCACTCCAGGCAGGCCCTGGGGCGGGCCTGTGGGGTCTCCAGTCCTGTCATCACCTGTTCTGTCACCATCAAAGAAGGCTGATTCAGTCCATTCAGCACTCCATTGAAAGGCTCCTAGTCTAAACCTGTGGCGTCTAAACCTGTGGCCTCTGCTGCACAATCTCTGCTGACTCCTCCCCCTGAGGTTATTTTCAGCTGCTTTCTATTGTTATAAAATATTATAGTACTAAGTCTGGTTTCTGGGGTTTTGTACAGTTTTTGTTCTGTTTTACAGGGTTGTTTTCCCACTTCTCCCTGCCCACCCTCTCTCTGCCATCCTTCTCCTCTTATCCTCTCCATTGAAAAATGAAGAAATGTTCAGAACAGAGAAGTACAGTGGTGGCACCATCAAAGGCAAGAAGGGCCAGGAGACCCTGATGGGAGCAGGGATACGGACCTGGTTCTAGCTTCCAGTCACTAACTTTCGACTGTGTGCAGGGTACAGTGGAAGTAAACACCACCCACTATATACCCCTGTGCCTGGCATACAGAATCATTCATACATGTTAAAATGATCGAGGGGTTTCCTTTGCTTCTAGGGGACTATGGATCATATTGGGAGGAAGCATGTCTTCTGTGAGGTTGTTTCATTTATGTCCAAGTGTCATTTACTAATGTCGCCCTGTTGTTTGCTTTTGTAAGATGTTGTATGTTCTTCCTCCACCTGACAATTGTGCCCCTGATGGCGGCCGGGCAGCAGCATACCAAACAGATGTGATGCAAGATTTCAGAGGCGGGTGAGTGAGACATGGGTCAGTGGACTCAGGTCTTGAAAGAGTCCGGAGTGGCAAGGGCAAAGAACATGAACTGGTGCTGGAATGAAGGATTTTGGGAAGATTGTGGAGACCTGGCTGGTAGCTACAGCAGAGATGATGGAATCCAAGGAAACATATTCTCTCTGGTGAATTGAGATTTCTTCAGTAGTCCCAGCTCTGATAGCCCTTACCCCTGTTTCCTGCCACAGTGTGGGTCATGTGTATTCTTTATCACATGAAGGGAGTGCTGATTCATGTGTCATTTATTTTGTGAGCATCCTAATAAATATATTCATATTCCAATTTAATGAAAAAAACTGATCTAGAGATGCCCCATTTCGAGGTGACAGCATGGCTGTGGAGAGATGGCCACAGGAGCCAGCACAGTGGACCAGGTTGCTGGGAGAAGGCAAAAGAGGAGGCACCCAAGCTGGGAAGGGGCTAAGCGCTCAGCCCCTGGGACCACCAACAGCAGGCCTGAGAGACATGCAGGAAACCAGACAGCCTGGATGAAATTTCTTTCAAGTATGGCCCGTGGTCCCTGACAGAACACCATAGGTTTCCCCTAAAACCTTTCGTATCTGCACTGTTTCCATCTTAGTTGGAACTCTTTGTTCTCATCCTTGCAATACACAGAGAAAAAAAAATCATAGACTTTGTTTGTTTTAAGATAGGGTCTTGCTCTGTCACCCAGGCTGGAGTACATAGCGTGATCATGGCTCACTGCTGCCTCAAACACCCGGGCTCAAGTAATTCTCCCACCTCAGCCTCTGGACTGGCTAGGACCACAGGGGCACCACCACAGAGACAGGGTTTTACCATTTTGCCCAGAATGGCCTCAAACTCCTGAGCTCAAGGGATCAGCCTGCCTAGGCTTCCCAAAGTGCTGGGACTACAGCATAAGCCACCTTGCCCAGCCAACCAGAGTTCTTTTTGATTCCGATATTTTGCTCAGACTCCACATCAAGGTAGGAATTCGTGTTTTCAAGTAGAGATGTTGCTCTACACAATCCTCTCCTTTCTGATCACTGAATTAGAGCAAATGACTGTCCTGAAGAAGGTACCCTTGGGAGAGTGGGTTGGCCTGTCTTTCCACCCTTTCTTGGCTCTGCCCTCACCTTCAAGCCTCTTTCTGGCCTCTGCTCAAGGTCCAGAGACATGCTAAGACCTCTCTGTGTGGCTCCTCTGGAAGAGTCAGGAACCCCACACTTCCTGTTCAGTCCGCAGAGAAGCTTCAAGCCGCACGCTTTTGGGTATGACAGGATCCCACAAGGCACAGATACTCAGTGGCCCACGAAGTGAGTTTGTGGGTCTCCAGATACCTGCAGCCCTTTCTGCTCCTGTAGGGTAAAGGGCAATTGCCCTTTTTTTTCTGTCCAGGAAGGACCCCAAAGTGTTCTGAGTCAGAAAGACGGTGAATCCTCTCTTCCGGGTCAGTGGAGAGGGAGAGAAAGAGATTTCAGAGGGAAGAAAGCAGAAAAAGATGCCACAAAATTGCCTAATCAAAAGTTCCCATGATGCCTGCCTCATCTGGAACTGGGCTCCCAGTCTCTAGAGAGGGAGACACAGTCCAGTCCAGTCCCAGTCTCCAGTCTGAACCAAAGCAGAACAAAGCTGGACACTGCAGCCTGGCATCCAGCGAACATTCAGTCACTTTCCCCAGCGTGGGAGCATCCGAACTTCGGATGTGATGTGAAGGAAACATGGTAACCGCTGCAGTAAGAAAAGCAACTGCTGGAGAAAGTGGCACTTTCTTCCCCAAATTTGTTTCTACACTCATGTCTAAAGAACACCTTAGAAACAACATTAACATCTTTCAGCAAAAGGAAATTCTGCCTGTTGACCTTTTGCTGTGAAACAAACTTGAAAACTTCACAGACACTGCCTTTCTCTGAAAACTGCCCTTACCTCTTTGTTACAATTCACTTCAAGACCTGTTGAGCAGGAACATTAAAAAGGCAAATAAAATGTTTCAAGTGTTATGAAAGAATGCAATAAAACTGCCCTTAAAAAAAAAAATCTCAGGATGGAGGTGGAGATCCTGTGATCATGAAATCTGAATAGGCTGCTCCTATGTCCTTCACTGGTGATGGCTCTGAAACCCTTGTGTTCTATAAAACTCGTGGCCTGCTCTTCAAACCAATTCAATGCAGGCCAAGAAGCACAGTTTGGCTTGGGCTGGATGTTCTATATTTTCAAACAGTCAAATGCCTTGAGACACAGGCTTTGCTACAGTACCTGCTAAAACTTAAACGTGTGAATAAATATAGCTTAAATGGAGTCATATAGACTAAGCGAGAGTGGCAGTGAAGGATGCCTTTTGGAAGATTCAAGGTGTTGAGGCCAAAGGGCTGGAAAGGAAAGAACGTGTGGGTCAGGCCCCTCGGCCTGGGGGAAGGGCAGGCAGGGAGGGTCCTATGGTTCCTGGCAGGACCTGAAGCATAATCTCCTGAGCCAAGAGCCCTGATGACCAGCACCAGGGAAAAGGCCCCCGAGGCGCAGTCAGCAGCCCTGCAGGGGCGGGTCCACACTCCTGTGTGGCACGGAGCATTCAGGGCTCCAACACTCAAAACCCACCAGCTCCTGAAGCTTCTGGGAGCCAGAGATTGTCAGCTGGGAAATTTCCCAAACACGGGCACTCAGTTCCTGGAAACCCTGCATGAGATGCGGCATGCCGAAGCCAGATTGGGGGTCCCTAGGGTCTTGGCTTCGGGGCTAGGCACGGAACTATAAATGAAGGTTCAGCCTGTCTGCCTGAGGGATTGTGTTTCCTGGTGTCTTTTTCATTCAAATTTTGAAAAGCAGTTGAATTTTTTATATTGGAAACTCTAGTAGTTGAAAACAGCAAATGGTAACATTTTCAGGAATGTGTCTTGTGCCAGGAGCTGGGAGGGGTTTGTGTAGTGGAGTGATGACATGTTCGCCTCACATGTGAAAGGTCCCCGGTTTGAAATCGGGGGGCAACACCCTTGCTTTCCTGAAGGTTGGAAATACGTAGGTGATTCTAAAGAAATATGAAAGGAATGTCATTGCTAATCAACAAACCTGCTCACAGCGAACCTCATTCCTTGTCCTGCTAGTCAGAGTGGTGAGGAGGGAAGAGCACATTTGCCACCCGGCAGTCATTTCAGCAAGGGAGGTTGAGGGCGACACAACAATGTGAAGTTTTAGATCAGGAAATCTCACAAAGTTCTCTTTATTCTCTTCCAATGCCGGAATTTCTCCATGGGCTGACAATGTGATTACATCTCTGAAAGCTCAGGAGTTATTTCCTGGGGGTCCTGCTTGGCTGCCCTCCATCTCGGAGCACAGATGTGGAACAGGTTGATTTGTCTGAGAAAACCAATCAGAAGCTGCATCTGGATCTCAAGCCAAGGATATGGAGTCAATATTCCATATTCACACCAAATAAGAACAGATAGATAGATAGATAGATAGATAGATAGATAGATAGATAGATAGATAATGTTTTTTCTTTTGTTCTTGTTGTTGTTTTTTGTTGTTGTTGGGTTTTTTTTTTTTTTTTTTTTTTGAGATGGAATCTCGCTGTTGCCCAAGCTACAGTGCAGTGGCGTCATCTCGACTCACTGCATCCTCCACCTCCCCGGTTGAAGTGATTCTCCTGCCTCAGCCTCCCAAGTAGCTGGGATTACAGGTGTGCACAATACACTCAGCTAATTTTTGTATTTTTACGAGAGACGGGGGTTTCACCATGTTGATCAGTTTGGTCTTGAACTCCATACCTCCGGTGATCCACCCACTTCAGCCTCACAAACACTGGGATTACAAACGTGAGCCACTGTGCCCCACAAAAGTAATATTTTTAGACTGGGCTCTGCAGCTCACACCTGTAATCACAGCATTTTGGGAGATGGAGGTGAGCGGATTGTCTGAGGTCAAGAGTTTGACACCACCCTGGACAACATAGTGAAACGCCATCTTTACTAAAACTACAAAAATTAGCCTGGCCTGGTGGCATGTGCCTGTAATCCCAGCTACTCCAGAGGCTGAGGCAGGAGAATCGCTTAAACCCAGGAGGGAGAGGTTGCAGTGAACAAACGTTCCAGGCAGACCCAGCACATTCTTGTCTTCACACAGCAGTGGGAGGTGCAGAATGTTCTCTAGCAGCGTGGTGTCTGCAGCCACCACAGTGAACTCACAGATGCCTCTGTTGAGGGTTTTGATGGCCTCATTGGCTCCTGTCTGAAGCTGCTTGCGGTTCCAGTGGCTCCGCACTCCTCAGGGAGCACAGCAGACTTCAGAGCCTCTAGATCAGTTTTGACTTGTGCATCTGCCAGGCTTCGTGAGCATTGCAGGCAGGTTCACCTTTTGGAGAAACTTTGGAAGGCAAGAGGAATGAAAAATGCTTGCTGGCACTTTCCTGGTGATCTAGTGGCTAGGATTCAGCTTAGCGCCGCAGCCCAGGTTCGATTCCCAGTCAGGGAATATGTGTTTTGTAAGGTCTCCAAAAGCAGGCGGTCTTCCCCCTTCTTACTGGAACTTGCAATGTGCCCCAAGGCCCAGATGCAGAAGAGTTTCTGTAGTCTTGGGTTACAGAAAACTCTGGTGAAGAAGGGGAGTTAATGGCGACCCTCTGCCTGTTTCTCATGCTCCCAACCGAAAACCTTGTTACCTACTCATTTCTCCCTTGGGCACCCTAGCACTCCTGTTCTTTTCATATCTCCATTGCTCACACATCAGTACTGACGTCAGAGGTCGACTAAGCAGCTTGCTGAAGGTTATACAGCCATGCATTGATCCATATCTGGGTGGGGCTCCTGCCTTATTTGCTGAGCTACCATTACTGACAGAATGAGTTCTGCGTCTGGCAATGGCTGCTTGCTGCTTTCAGAGTAACTCTCCCACAGATAACGACTATAAATTAGAAGTATATATTATATATATATATTTGAAAGTGCTGAAAGACTGAACAAAAGCAGGCAGACATGTGGAAGAACGGCATGTAGTGAGTTTCCCATTTTGCAAACTTTCGGCAGAGAGCTGTTAACCGAAAAACCACACAATTTGTGAGGTTACAGAGGAGAATTTATTTCTTATAAAGAGTTACAGCGTGTAAGGTGGTCCTCCTGACAGGCTGGGAAACGCAGGAAGCCCAGAAGCAGGCACTTTGAGGGAGGGAGGGGCAAGACAGGAATTTAAGTTGAATGGGTTGGCCTAACATACATATTCAACAAATTATATGAGGATTCATGAATATTTATGAAGGGGTTCCTAATGCATGCTTATTGAACAAACATTCAGGTGACATACAACCTTGTTCACCTTGTTATGGATACTTAGCATTTTAATGCATTACAGTTAGGCCCTATACACAAAGGTCTTTTCAGGACACAAAGGCACTCAAAGGCAGAGATACTGTAAAACTGACAGAACCAGTCCATGGTTGCTGATCTTCTCATCAGAAGAAAGTTACTGAAATCAGTTTCTTGTCAGTCAAGGCTGTAGTTATGGCTTGTGGAACAGCGGGGTTCAGTATCTGGTGAGGGGTGAGCAGCAAGTGCTTCAACACTCCCTATTTTCAAGGCCAGTGCTTGTTTAGCTGCTAGAAAAAAAACCTTGTGGCAGTTAGAACATAGTTTATTCTTTGCATGTAGGGGGTGTGTGAGTTAACCCTTGCCTGGCATGGTGTCTTATTTATCATTTGGTGTCTTATTGCCATAAAGAGTCTGTTCTGTCAGCGTTATGATCTCTGTGATAACATTAATATCGGTCAGTTTTGTCTAAACTGCAAAAGGCTGGGAATATAATGAGGCTTGTCTGGCCTCCTGTTCCTTCTTGGCCTGGGACTCAGTTTTTAAGGTTTTCCTAGGGTCCCGTTGGCCAACAGGGGGTCCATTTAGTCAGTTGGGGGACTTAGGGTTTTATTTTTAGTTTATAGAACAAACTTTGCTCCACCTTACTTGGGTTAGCTAAATTACAATACAAAACCTAGGTTAAAGGAACAGAGGAGAAAGTTTAGACAACCACAGCAGTTGGAACATCAAGGGGTTAGGTGGAGTCTCAGAAAAGAAACAGCACAGTAGGGTGACTACAGCTAACAACAGTATATTGTACATTTCAAAGGAGCTGAGAAGAGAGAATTTGAAATGTTTCCAACACAGAGAAATGATAAAATGTTTGAGATGATGGATATCCTGAACATCCTGATTTGATCATTACACATTTTAGGCATGTATCAAAATATTGTATGTACTCCCATAAATACGTATAAATTATTTTGTATTAATTAGAATATAAAAAATAGTAATAATAAGCAAAGAGGGCAGGAGAGAACTTTTGGAGGTGGCAAATCTTTTTTTTTTTTTTAGATGGAGTCCCCCTTTGTTGCCCAGCTTGGAGTGCAGTGGTGCAATCTCAGCTCACTGCAACCTCTGTCTCCCAGGTTCAAGTGATTCTCATGTCTCAGTCTCCAGAGTAGTTGAAATTACTGGTGCGTGCCACCGTGCTGACCAATTTTTGTATTTTTGGTAGAGATGGTGTTTCACCATGTTGGGCAGGCTGGTATCAAACTCCTGACCTCAAGTGATCCACCAGCCTTGGCCTCCCAAAGTGCTGGGATTATAGGTGTGAGCGACCGCACCCAGCTGAATAGTTTTATTGTATACATTGTGGTGGTGATTTAATGGGTCTTTAATTATTTTTCAAACTCAGCAAGTTGTGCTTATTACATATGTACAGCTTTTAGTATATCAAGCATACATCAATAAATTGTTTCAAGAAAAAAGTAAAGGGCCAGGCATGGTGGCTCACGCCTGTAATCCCAGCACTCTGGCAGGCCGAAGTGGGCAGATCACAAGGTCATGAGATCAAAACCATCCTGACTAACACAGTGAAACCCAGTCTCTACTAAAAATACAAAAAATTTGCCAGGCGTGGTGGCAGGTGCATGCAGTCCCAGCTACCGGGAAGCTGAGGCAGGAGAATTGCTTGATCCGGGAGGCAGAGGTTGCAGTGAGCCAAGATCGTGCCACTGCACTCCAGCCTGGGTGAGAGAGCAAGACTCCTGTAGAAAGAAAGAAAGAAGGAAGAAAGGAAGGAAGGCAACATTTTTTCCAAAAATGTTTAGTTTGATCAGAATGCAGGATATTGAGCAAGATAACTAGCATATCCACCTCAAAAACTTAGCAACAAGAACAAAGAAATGGAGGGACAGTTCTAGGTAACTAAAGTGCAATTGAGGAACTTTACTTGGAACCTGGGGAAGCAACATTAGTACCACAAGTCAATTCTCTCTCTCTCTCTTAAGTAAATTTATACACACATACATATATATATTACACATGTATATAATATATATAATACACACACACACACACACACACACACACACACACACACACACACAGTTTACGCAAAGAAGAATTCCTGAATCAGAAAGCTCCAGAACCAGAATAGGTTCAGAGAGGCTCCAGTGCTACCATGTGGTGGAAGATTTACGGATAGAAAAGGGAAAGTGACTTACAGAAAACAGAAGTGAGGTACAAAAATAATCGGATTGGTTACAGCTCTGAGTTTGTCTTATTTGAACCCACTTTGAACAGTTGGCCATCTTTAATTGACTAAAACTCAGTCATTGGCACAAGAGTAGGTTACAGGTTGTTTATACATCCAGTTAGGTTACAGTTCACTACATATGGAGAAACCTTTAAAATATGGATACAGGCATCTTCCTGCTAACGATATGTAACATATTTATGTATATACATATCATTAAATTAAGACACTTATGCATATGTAATGTGCATGTGTGTTATGTAAATACAACATACACACATGCACACACTATGCATAAATATCTATATACATGCACACATATGTGTATAGATATGACATTTTCTAAACAATTAGAAAATTTTTATCTGGACTATATATTAGAATACTATTGAATTAATGTTAATATCCTTAGGTTTGATAATTGAATTGTATTATAATTATATAGGATAACATCCTTAATCTCATGAAATAGATGCTGAACTATTTAGGGATGAAGTGGAGTTTTTTTGGTCTGCATTTACTATGAAATATGAATGTGTGTGTAGGTGTGTGTAGACAGAGCAAAAAGGTAAAGGAATGTTAATTGTTGAACTTGGGTGAACAGTGCACAGGTGTTCTTATTTTTTTCCAATTTTTCTGTAGGTTTGAAATCTTTCAAGGTAAATAATTGTGGAGGAAAATGTAAAACATGGGAGACTGTGAAGAGCTCGCTGAGTTCTAGGCTAAACTTTGGCTCTCTGTGAGTCTTTGCGTTGCAGGAGGGAGTGGCAGATCTCAGTACCTCTCACTGCTAGAAGAAAGTGTAGGTTACCAGTCTGGTGTACAAACCTATCTAAAGGATCCCCTCCTGTTACCCAGGATATGGGTGAAATGTCTTCTTAGTCTTTCTTATATGAATCAGCCTTCTAGCCTGGAAGTCTAGTAGTTAAGATTGAGGCTAATTTGTATGTTTCAAAGCTTCTGAAGAAGATGTCCCACTTTTACAATGGATTGCAAAAGACAAGTCAATGTGTATGAAGAGTTTATTTTCAGAAAAGGAAATCCAAAGGAGAGTAAGTTATATGAAACCTAACAGTCCCATTGGGGTATATTGTTTTTACCTGTTGGTCATTCAGAAATCTCAAGGGTGGGAATTTGGCATGTACAGGAAGATTTTTCCAGATCATGAGTAAACAGCAAACTTTCAAGATCATTCTTTGGCAGAGATTCTGCTGAGGTAGGAAAGTGGCAGGATTATTTTCCGGTTGTGGCCCAGTTGATCAGAGCAGGATCTCGTCCAAACAGGGTGCAGTGAAGAAGCTGACCAAAACCAGCAGATGGAGACAAAAGCTACCTCCAGTTGCCCTCACTGCTCATTAGCATAAAGACAATCCCACCAGTGCCATGACAGTTTATAAATGCCATGTCAACATGCCATGGCAATGGCCAGGAAGTTACCTTATATGGTTCTGGAAACTACTCATCCCTTTTCCAGAAAGTTCTGAATAACCCACGTCCTAATTAGCATCTAATTAAAAGTGGGTATAAATACAGCTAGCTAGCAACCCACATACTGCCCATGGGTTAGCCCTGCTCCACAAGAAGCAGTACCAGTTTAACAAAAGTTGCTTTCTTTCACCACTTGGTTGCCCTTGAATTCTCACCTGGGCAAAGCCAAGAATTCTCCTGGGCTAAGCCCCAATTTTGGGATTGTCCTGTCTTGCATCATCTGGTGACCACCAAGACAAGACAAGATGGGATGGGACATGACACGATACAGGACAGGACAGAGTCAATAACTGTTCAAAGCAGGACACTTGGTTGTGAAAAGCCCCTTAGTGTGTTGACCCTGAGATGCCAGAGTCATATTGTTCGGTGGCCCCCAATTTGGCCTTTGGGGTTCACCATTGGCTACCCCCTGGAGCTTCAGCATTTGGTGTGGGGACCCTCATTGGCTGATACTTGGGTACTCTGGGTTTTTGGCATTTTGTTGTGGGTGAGAGTTCCACTGTCACTGTTGGCCTCCCCCTGGATGCTCTGGGGTTTTCGGCATTGACATTCCCTATAGGATTGTGGATTAGAGCCCCTCCCCTGGGGAAGTGTTGATGTCATCTTCTCTGCCCTTAAATTAAAAGATTACAGTTTTCCATAACAGCCAGTTGTGAGCCCCTTCCTATGTGACGTTGCTCAAGCCCATATTGAACTCTTGGTCACAGGGACCAGGGGTTCCTGGACCCCTGACCCAAGTGACAACTACCCATAGTGGCAGACAAGCAGCAGCCACTCAAACATTTTGTCCAAATATTTTTCCTCAGTGTCTGTGACTGCTGGATAGATTCTCTGGCAGCTCAGCAGACAACATTGTTCATGCCTTCCCTTCCTCCCTTTCATGATCGCCTTGTTTCTTTTAATCCCTCTTTCCCCAACCTAAAACGTTTTCTTCATTCTCTGTGGAATTCAGACCCGTCATTTTACTGCCCATTCCTATTTCATAATCTACTTTCATAATGCTTTGCTACCTGTACTTACATCTTCTCTGCAGGAGGTGGGAATTTGAAAGGAAAAGTAACTGAGGTTTTGCTAGATTTAGAAAAACTTCTGGGTGTAGTAGAGATCCTTGTTAGACATGAGGACAACAGCGAGCATCCCAAAGGACTCCCCACTAGCGTGTCTTTAAGGCAATTGGAGCAAATTCAAATCAGATGACTCAAAGAAAAAGAAGCAGATTTTCCTGGGAGAACAAGAAATTTGGCCTGAAACTGGTTCTTTACATTATAATACTATTTTACAATTGGACTTATTCAGTAAAAAGGATGGAAAGTGGGGAGAAGTTCCTTATGTACAGGCTTTTATGGCCCCCTACCAGGATTCTGACTTCAGAGCCAACTTCAGGATGTGTCTGGCTCATGTTACTTCCATTCACCAAGAAACTGCAGGGATATCCTCGATGCTCCTTCCTAGCGGCTCCCCCTGGAAGGCCAGTTCTGAGAGGGATGCTGCCAGTTCTCCAGTGTGGGGTTCCACCCCAGTGTCCTCAGGAACCCCTCCCTTTTATTCAGCTAGCTCCATCCTATATCCCCCACTGCCCAAGGAAGTAAGCCCGACCAGTACCACCAGGAGTGGAGCTCTATATCAGTGCCTGAATAGAATCTGTGTCCATTGCGGGAGGTAGCTAGCAGAGCTAGGGGAACAATCAGAATATATGTGCCATTTCCTATGTCCGAATTGGCTTTATTCAAGGAGAAATTTGGCTGGTTTTTGAAGGATCCAAGGAAGTTTATAGAGGAGTTTGTTAGGTTGATCGTGTCCTTTGATTTAACTTGGCACAACTTGCAAATATTATTTTCCACTTGTTGTACTATAGAGGAGAAGCGAGGATTCTAGGTACTGGCCTGTGAATATGCAGATAGAGCAGCTGCTCATATCCAGGGCCATGTCATTTATGTAGGGGGAGATGCAGGTCCACGTAGAGACCCTCAGTGGGATTACCAGAAGGGTTCCCAAGAACTTGAATATAGAAATCACACGCTAACTTGTTTAATAGAAAGTATGAAAGGTGTATGATTGAGCCAGTTAATTATGACAAGGATAGAGAAGTAACTCAGTGGATGGATGAAAATCCCATTCTGTTTTAGGGCTGCTTGGTTGAGGCACTCAGGAAATATACTAATGTAGATCCAGACACCTCAGAAGGGCCGGCTGTTCTGGGCATGCATTTTAGTACTCAATCTACCCTTGACATTAGGAGGAAGTTACAAAAGGCAGGAATGGGACCCCAAACTCCATGAGCCAACTCTTAAACATGGCCTTTGGAGTTTACAACAATAGAGACAGGGCAAAGGAAGAGGAGAAAACCAAGAGAAATAGGCAAAAAGTGCAATTGTTAGCAGCTGCTTTCAGCCTCCTACTGCTTTTGAACTGCCCATCCTGAGAAAGTATTGTAAGAGTGGCTTTGGGATGCCCAGACAAAAGCCAGCTTGCCAGCCCCTGGGCCAGAATCAGTGTACCTTCTGGAAGCAAGAGGGCCACTGGAGGAAAGACTGCCTCAGGCTCTAAAGGGAGTCTGAGTTCCCACGACCCCTAATGGGTAAGAAAACAGAGGACTGACAGGGTCCAGGGTTCCCTGCAGCTTCCACCAGACACCTTACCATCTCTACAGAAGACCGTCAGGTAACTCTTGACATGGCGGGTAAAAATATTGAGTTATTGGATATGGGAGCCACCTTCTCAGTTCTGATCTAGTCCTTGGGGCTGCTGTCTTCACACTCCTGTACTGTAGTGAGGATCGATGTCTAGCTAAAAGCTAGGAGATTCACCCATTCCTTTAGTTCCACTGTGGGGAACCATATGTTTTCCCACAGATTTTTGCTTATTCTTGAGTGCCTTATTCCTTTACTAGGAAGAGACTTACTTTCCCAATAACAGGCTGCAGTTCAATTTGGAGCACCTGAAGAGAAGGCCACAGGCTGGGAAGGGACACTTCTCCTAGCTCTAAGTTCATGTCTCAACACAGATAAAGTAAAGACGTTCCTTGCACCACATATTACTCCGTAAGTAGACCCGTCTGCTTGTGACATGGGAGGTCCTGGAAGAACTGTAAGTGTACTCCCAGTCCAGGATATTTTGAAATCCAATGTTAATTATCTATGGGAAAAACAATATCCTTTTAGGTGTGGTGGCTCATGCCTGTAATCTCAGCACTTTGGGAGGCAAAGGTGGGCATATCACTTGAAGCCAGGAGTTTGAGACCAGCCTGGCCAAGAAGGCAAAACCCCACCTCTACTAAAAACACAAAAATTAGCTAGGTGTGGTGGCACACATCTGTAATCCCGACTACTCAGAAGGCTGTGGCAGGAGAATTGCTTGAACCAGGAAGGCAGAGGTTGCAGTGAGCCTCGCGTCACTGCACTCCAGCCTGGATGACAGAGCAAGTCTCTGTCTCAAAAAAAAAAAAAAAAAAAAAAAAAAAAAATCCTTTTAGACTTTAGGCTCTGAGGGACATCCATTCCCTGATAATGAAGTATGGATTATTATAATCCTGTTATTCCCAATGTTACACCCCCATTTTCCCTGTTAATAAGCCAAATGGGGAATATAGATTTGTTCAGGATCTTAGGGCAGTTAATGAGGCAGTAGTTCCAGTCACCCAATAGTTCCTAATCCTTACCCAATAATAACTCAAGTCCCTGAAGATGCTCATTGGTTCATAGTATTCAATTTAAAAGATGTTTTCTTTTACATACCTTTACACCTAGACACCAAATTCATTACTGCATTTAAATGGACTAATCCAGACACTCATGCTATATCTCAGCTTACCTGGACTGTCCTGTCCCCAAGGTTTTAGGACAGTCCCCATCTGTTTGCAAAGAGGTAAGGGAACTGCAGTTAATGAATGGATCCCTCTTACCATATGTGTATGACCTATTAATTTCCAGCCCTACTCGGGGAGGACTCTGATAAAACTAAAATTCAAGTCTTTAATTTTGAAACAAAACAAGGGTATCAGGTGTCCCCCAAAGACCCAAATTTCTGTCCAAAGGGTCACATATTTGGGACACATGCTCACTCCTGGGACCAGGATCTTGGCCCAGGGATGAAAAGAGATCATCCTGGCACTCCAGGTCCCTCAAATTAAGAATCCTTTTTGAGAACAGCTGGATTCTGCTGGGTTTGGATTCCCAGGTTTGGGCTCATAGCAAAACCACTCTATGAACCTCCAAAAGGGAGTGGTCACAAGCCTTTGAAGTGGAGTGGAACCTGTCAACAGGCATTCTTAGCCTTAAAAGGAAAGCCAGGGACAGCCCCTGCTTCAGGACTCTCAAACTTAGAAAAACCTTTCACCCTCTATGTGGATGAATAACAAGTTACAGCTTTGGATGCCCTAACTCAAAGGCTCAGGAATTACCTTGGACCAGTGGCTTATTTCTCTAAACAGCTAGACCAGGTGGCAGCTGGGCAACCAGGAAGCTGGAGATCTGTGGCTACCATCACTCTATTGGTAGAAGAAGCCAGTAAGTTTACCTTGGGACAACAATTAGATGCTATACCAACCCCCGCCTCACACCACCCCATGAAGTACAGTACAGAGGGTCCTAGAGGCCAAAGTACACCATGGCTACCAGGGGGCCAGTTACTTAAATATCAGGCCCTTCTGCTTGACACCCCTGATGTTACCCTTAAAGTATGCTGATTTTTAAACCCTGCTACTCTGTTGCTGGACCTCATGTCCCAAGAAACAGATCCTCAACTCATCGACACCTGTGTGGAAACCATGGAAGAGATCTACTCTAGAAGGCCCAACCTTGAAGACAAGCCCTTGTCTAACCCCAATGTTGAGAGGTTTAGAGATGGAAACAGCTTTATTCATGAAGAAGTAAGATAGGAAGATTAGCCAACAAGAAGTCATTGAGGCCAAGTGTTTACCTTCTCAGACTTCTGCTCAAAAAGCAGAATTAGCTGCTCTAATTAGGGCCTTCCAACTATGAAAAGACTTAAGGCTTGTCGCGGTGGCTCATGCCTGTAATCCCAGCACTTTGGCAGGCCGAGATGGGTGGATCACCTGAGGTTGGGAGTTCGAGAACAGCCTGGCCAACATGGCGAAACCCCATCTCTACTAAAAATACAAAAATTATCCAGGTGAGGTGGTGGGTGCCTGTGATCCCAGCTACATGGGAGGCTGGGGCATGAGAATCACTTGAACCTGAGAGGCAGAGTTTGCAGTGAGCCGAGATCATGCCACTGCACTCCAGCCTGGCGACAGAGCAAGACTCCATTTCAAAAAAAGGGGGGGGGGAAACAAAAACCTCAAGAATCAAAGTGTTTACTGACTCTAAATATGGGTTCCTGGTGCTTCATGCTCTTGCAGCCATAGGGAAGGAAAGGGGACTATCAAGAGCCAAGGGATCCCCCATACAACTTTACTCAGATCTTGGAACTTTTAGATGCCGTCCAACTCCCAAAGAACAAGTATTCACAGCAGGGGACACCAGAAGGGAGACACTTTTATGATTAGAGGAAAGTCCCTGGTGGAAAGAGCAGCTAAGGCCACAGCTAAGGAAACCCTGGTATTTCAGGCTGCTGCGCTACTACCAGGTACTCCATCCATGTCAGTGGCACCATACTATACCCCTAAGGACATTAAAGGAACTGAGTAAAAGGCTTCCAGTGAGACCTCTCTGGATGGCTGCTAGAAAATAACAAACTCTATTCCTGAGGCTGACAAATGGGACATAATTAAACATTTTCATGATTCCTCACATTTGGGACTGGATTTTCCATTCAAATTAGTTTCCTAAATATTCTTGGGGAAGGGACTGTTCCAAACTATAAAAAGGGTTACCACTCAGGAATCCACCCCATACCCTGATTCCTGCTTAAACCTGTACAACACCAAGGAACATACCATGGTGAAGACTGGCAGACAGATTTAACCCAGATGCCACCTTACAGGGGACGACAATATTTGCTAGTATTTATAGACACTTTCACCAGGTGGATAGAAGCTTTCCCCACAAGGACAGGAAAAGTACTGGAAGTGTCTAAATCCTTACTTAAAGAAATCATCCCAAGATTTGGATTACCAAAAGGTTTGCAAGGTGATAACTGACCTCCCTTCCCAGCTAAGGTGACCCAGTGAGGTAATGCCTCAGCCTTAGGCATTACCTATCTTCACTCCTCTTGGAGATCTCAATCTTCAGATAACATAGAAAGCCAATCATGACGTTAGCAAAACTCTTTCAGGGGACCTCAGAGGCCTGAGTTTTTCCCCTACTCATAGCCGTTTTGCATATGAGGATGGTTCCAAAGGGAACTTTAAAGCTTAGTCCACTTGAAATGACTTATGGAAGCCCCTGCTTTTTTTAACTTGATCAACACCACAGTTTATTTGTAAACATGTTGTATGTGTCAATAATCAAACTGACAACACTTTATAGATTTCATTGTATAATATTAACATCCTAACAGAAAATGATCCACTGTACTCATTTACAGTTTGGTATTTTAAAATCGTTAAATACAAATTGTATTGGAAACACTGAACACGAAAAAGAAACATGAATGGCAGAGACAACTGAAAACATCAAGTAAAATTAACCAATATTCCGCTTCCCCCCCAAAAATATAAAATCATCTGATTACATAATTTAAAAAAGTAGTAAGGGAAATCAGATGATCATACTTTGTAATGATATAAAGTTGCGTTTCTTCAAACCCATTTTAGACATGAAATTGTACCATATAAAATTCTATGTCTTTTTTGATATTTGTTCTTTTTTTCCTCTTGGTTTCTAAAAAATGTTTGCCAGTGTTTAAATTACACTAAGGAAGTGGGGAAAGAAAGGAAGGAATGTGGTAAAATGCCAAACGAAATTAACTATTTGGAAAATAATTGGATATAAATTTTTCATGAATTTTCTTTGGCAAATAACAAAAGCTGCATTTTAAATTTACCTTTTTGTTGAAATGGATCAATACTTGTAAGATTTAAGAGATTACATGACTTGATGTATAAGTAAAATGAAGCCAAATTCACAAAGCAAAGCACAAACATCAGCTTTTCACATTTTGCTAAAACCTTTAAAAATGCACTCTCCCTCCTTAAGAGTACAAGAGGTCTTCCGCTTGCAATCAGATGGTTACTCTCGCCTCATTCAACACAAGAAACCAGAGGGGACCCCATGCTTTTCAGTACTTTCCCTAAAATTCATGATCACTATTAGGTTCTGTTTCTTCATCCTCTATCTCTCAAAAGAAATATAGCAGCAAATCACTCCCATATTTTAAGCTTTAAATTCACCAACAACTGGGCTCACTGCCAACAACTACAAATGTTCAATTCTTTATTAGTGTACATGTCGTTACAGTTGGTTTAGATGGTTAATACAGGAATAAATAAAATAACTACAGTTCATTCAAACAAAGGAAATTAAAATGAGATTAAAGAGCCCTGATCAAAAAAAAATTACAACTTTCACTGAAAACTGTAAAAGTTACATACATACATACTTAATGGCACTAGGAATATACAATATCAATTATTAGAAAAATAAGTGAGTGACTCACAGTCATAAGAAATTATTTAATATTAGTATTTTTTCTTTTAGAGACAAACATAACATACACATGGTTTTTACCTTCTGTAAGACAAAGTGGAAAACTAACTGTTACTGCATTTACCTGAAACACGGCACTGACTGTGCCACAGATAACATGGTCCAAAATATTCAGCTGTACAGATGTACAATACAGCCATGGTATTGGATGTATGGTTAAGTTTTAGGAAAGGCATATATTTCCAGAAGTATGTTAAATACACTAATATCTATCAATAACAAAAGTTATCAGCAAAAACGCTTAGGTTATAACATTCCCAAACTTTCTACCATTTTAAGTGTTTTAGATATATGTTGTCTGACCAGTTCATTTGGTTACAGTTTTAAGCTAGTAAACCATTACCCTATAAGAGGAGCTAAACTAACCTACAGCACTGCACAAACTTCCCAAGGAAGGTAACTTGAAAAGTCTAAAAAGTGATTCCAATTATTCTAATTAACACTTGAGATGCTAAAAGAATCAATGACTCAAGAAACACTTTGAAGTAATTCCATTTTTCTTTATCATTTTCTAAAAAAGTGTTCACATAAATTTAAGATCCAGATTGCTTAAGAGTAGGTCTTCAAAGTAAGTTTATCACTAAAGCATTCTGATCCAAAGACATAGTCTTAATGCTTCTAATATGTAATTCTAACCTAAAATCACAATCCTTGGTTTGAAAACTTTAAAGCTAAGAAACAAGAAAATAAATCAGGGTGAAAATGTGCAGCAGCTATAGCTATAAGAGTGGAAAAGAAATTCTATTTTTTCCGTAAAGACTCTATGAAAATATAAAGCCCAAAGTCAGTGACAACAGAAGTCCACATATAAATGGTGTTTAAAAATAGAAAGTTTTCTAAAGCTTCTCATGAGATGTCAGTGAATAGTCATAATCTGAGTTAAGACCTTATACATCAAGGTTAAGTTATACATACCTATGCTGATTTACATACCTTCTACAATGTCCAACTGACATAGATAATTTAGACACCCATAGGAATTCATAATGTCCTATCATATCATCTCTCAATACTGGATGTTTATAGTTTTATAGTTTTACTAGTTTAAGTACCAAGAAGCCCTTTTAGAGGAAGAGTTCCATCTCTTCCCTTGATCCCCCAAAGTATAGGTAACAAAATATAAAATTAAACAAGATTTATGTTTGATGAACTAACGTATAAAATTATCATTGGAATTTTCATAGTGATTGCTTATAAACATAACAGTCACCATAGAGCCTATAAAGTACATACTTAGTTTTATAAAAGAAATGTGGATCGTCTCAAGGTAAAAAATACAGTGCTGGCTGCTAAAAAGACACTTTGTTGCAATAAGATGTGCAATAATGAGCAAAACTTCAGAAAACATGAATATGTTCCCCAAACTTTTAATATTAGTTAAGCAAGAATTGTTCTGCAGCAGCAGGATGCTTTTTAGTGGCTGACACTATAAAGCTAACGTTAAGAAAGAAAAAAGGCAGAAAGAGTGAGCAATAAATGGTGTAATCAAGTTATTGCAAATGGAGATTAGCAATAAGAAGTGAGGAAGGTGACTGTCCACTCCCTTCTGATAAGACACCATCTTTAAATATGAAGTTTTTTGCAGGAAGTGGAACACCCATGTCAGCATATGATGACTGTGAAAGCAAACTTGAAAATCTGGGCTCTGCGTGAATATCCAATGTTGAAGCACCTTCCTGGAAAGAGTGAACAAAGTTAAGGACTGCAGAGAGAGTTTTCTACTGGAATCTAAGAGGTTTTGAAGGCTCTGTTTTCTGCAAAGGCCATGTGTATCAATTTTCCTACAAATTTTCTGGTTTAATTCGGAACTGAACAGTAGAATTCCAAAGCACAGCTTAGGAGGAACCCAATCTGCTTCTGTTGTGGCACCAGAGGTTTGCTTTGTTGCTGAATCTATAGTTGCTTCCTCAGTGACCATTTCAAATGACTCTGTACTCCCATTTACATCTGAGCCAGAAGCCAAATCAGGTTCTCCTCTCTCATCAGAAGCATCACTGAGTTTTCCATTTGCAAGTTGGCTGGAAGCATTCAACATGGCGACATATCCATAGAGATGCTCTGTTCCTTAGTATCTGCAATGCTTTATGTACACCCATAATGACCTGAGTGAACTCTCCTTGTAGTTCTGTTTCATCAAATGGAAATGGAACATGGACTGTTTCCCCTATCCCATGCAGACCATGTCCCTGAATTAAAACTGCAGAATGTGTTAAAGCATCATTCAACATCTTGAGCACATTTGAGGTAGGAACTACTTCAGGATCATGATCCCAAGATGTTATTGGCAATTGATCGTACCTCTGAAATATATCTGGCAGTTTTCGAAGTCTTGTACCTTTGGACAATAAAACGGATGGTGGTCCTTGTCCAGCGATATGATAAATATACAGTTTAAACCAGACAGAGGTGACTTCTGGGATAGCTGGTCCAATATGCTGAGGGGTGCAGCTGCTGACAGGCCAGGTTTCATTGGTGAGGGGAGCCATGGAAACAAGCAGTGTGTAATTTTTGTTTACAACTCTGCTTCAAGTTGCAGGGTCCAGATCAAGAAGGCTTTCACAGCGTAAGAGATCCAGAGGAAAACCATAATTGGATTGGTCTGGCTGTGCAGTTTGCGCAACTAGATTTTTGTTATGATGCAGAAACAGTATTGTGTTTCTCAGAGTAAGTGCATGATCAAAATATCTCTGTGCTTCTCCTTCACCAGTGCTCTGAACTGGTGAAAGATTTCCCATCATTAAGAAGGCGGTAAGAGTGGAGTCAAACAAGAATGCGATGCGCTTCGTGTGTCCCGTAGACAGACTCAGGCTGTTTACACTGGTTGTGTCAGCTGGATCTTCTTGACTATTTGTATCAGTGTCAGTTGCTGATGAAGCTTCTTGTAATAGGACTCCTACCTTCCCCTCCATCCCATGACAAGAGCATCTTCTGTGGATCTAAGGTACCCTTTAATCTGTTTATGGATGGAACATTTTTCCATGATGAATGAAGTTGATCCAAATTTATTACTTGGCCCTTCTTATGGGCAAAGCCCAATCGGCAATACACTGAAACAGCATTCTTAACCAGGCATAAGTCAATCTCAAGGACATTTGCAAGCTCTGCAGCATTTGTGTGCTCATCTATTGAAACAAGTATCTTATAGAGTAGAGTTTCAAAATGATCACCTTGCACTTGATTCATTACAAAACCTTCAAGAGGTGGAACTGCTGTATAACTGTCATCAGATATTGGTACCTCGAGATAAATACTTTGTTATACAAACTATGTACTACATTGTAATCTAGTGATCCAGAGAGTTGAGGGCCTGAATCGGTGATGTTATCAATAGCACATTTCTCAGGCAAAGTGCGTATCTTGATGTCATCTTCTGTGATATATCCAGCCTGCACCACCCACCACACCTCTATGGTAATTTCCACTGGCTTTATTGGTAGAAGATCACGGGCTGTTTTCTTTCTGAAGAATTGTTTTGATGATCTACACTGATTCATATGATCAATATACAGGTTTCTTCCTATACCAAGAAACCTTAGACAGTCAGCAGCAGTAAAATTGGGCAATGAATCATAAGTTTTCTCACTGTTCATAACATCCTCCGTAATCCCAGTATAATATGAAAATGATGTTATCCTCAAGCCCTTCACCATAATATCCGATAGATGGTAAGGGTACAGCATGAGATGATCTCAGCTGTTCTTTAGCAGTTCCTCATAGTATCTGCGTTCATCTTTCTTGACATGTTTAACTAAGTTATTTCTGTATCGCAACTGATTGCAGTTACCGTACAGAACAACCTGCTTTTCATATTCTCTCTGTGAATTTCCAACGACGACTGGGATTTTCTTCCTCCTCTGCCACCCTGAACAGCAAGACCAATACTTCCTGTATTTCCTCCTCCTCAGCCTACTTGATGTGAAAACAAGGATGAAGACCTCCATGATGAGCCATGTCCACTTAATGACTGTCTCACGTTGGCCGGCAACTTGTTCCAGGAGTAGTTGTGCCAGATGTGGAACTCCACGTCTATGTTCATGATGCCGCGGCCAGGGCCAGCGGCGGGCGCCACGACCGCGACCCACACTAAGCCTCCCGCCTGCCCGCCCATAGTCTGTCGGCAGAGTGCCGCGGGAGGCCCGGCACCTTACACTGCAGAAGGCAGGGGCTGCCCTATGGCCTGGGCTCCCGACAGTTCAGCGCCCGGCCCGGCCAACCGAGCTCAAGAGCAGCAGCAATGGGAGGCTGGATCGCTTGAGCAGCTTGGAAGACCCTTTTGAATGTTAGACCTTCTGTTTGATGAAGAGACACATAGATTATCAACTTAGGCCAGGTTCAAAAGGCTCTTCAACCATATGGAAAGGAAACGCAACCTCCTCCCACAAGGAAAAGGTTTAACTCCCCCATTCAACTAGGAGACTTAATCTTACTAAAAACTTAGAAAGAAGGATTCCCCAAGAATCAATTACAACCAAAATGGAAAGAGCCCCTATCAGGCATTATTAAGCACCCCTACTGCTGTTAAACTTCAAAGTTAATTTATTTTCATTTTTATTTTGTAGATGAAGGCTTGCTCTGTCGCCCAGGCTGGAGTACAATGGCTCGATCTCGGCTCACTGCAACCTCCACTTTCTGGGTTCAAGCAGTGCTCCTGCCTCAGCCTCCTGAGTAGCTGGGATTACAGGCACGTGCCACCATGCTGGGCTAATGTGTTGGTTTTGTTTGTTTGTTTGTTTGTTTGTTTTTTGTATTTTTCGTAGAGATGAGGTTTCACCATGTTGGCCAGGCTGGTCTCGAACTCCTGACCTTGTGAAATGCCCGCCCCAGCCTCCCAAAGTGCTGGGACTACCGGCATGAGCCACCGTGCCCAGCCTCAGACATTCTTGAGTCCTCACAGATGAAAGATGAACGCAGACTCTATGAGGAACTGCTAAAGTACAGCCGAGATCATCTCATGCTGTACCCCATCATCTATCGGATATTACGGTGAAGGGCTTGAGGATAACACCATTTTCATATTATACTGGGATTATGGAGGACATTATGACCAGTGAGAAAAGTTATGATTCATTGCCCAGTTTTACTGCTGCTGACTGTCTAAGGCTTCTTGGCATAGGAAGAAACCAAGATTATTACTAATCTTTGGTCCTTGCTTGTTTAACCTCCTTGTAAAGTTTGTGTCTTCTAGATTACAATAATTCCATGTAAAGATGATGCTGGCACAAGGCTTTCAACCCATCCCCTCTTCTGACGCAGAAAATAAAGACATCCTGCCTTTGGGCCTTTTAGAACAGGTATCCAGAGAGTTTACTTCTCCACTGCTAGGCAGGGTTTATGCCCATAACATCAGCAGGAAGCAGTTACAGAAGATGAATCTCCACCCTTCTGCAAACCCCTTAAGATTAAGGAGGAGTATAGAATCTCTGATGGGGAAATGAGGTGGGAGACCAGTAGGACTTATTTTCCAGTCACAACCCCATTGAGCAGAGCAGGATCTGGTCAAAACAGGGCGCAGTGAAGAAGCCTCTGGAACCAGCAGATGATGATGAAAGTGACCTCTAGTTGCCCTCACTGCTTATGAGCATAAAGACACTACCACTGGGACATGGCCAGTTTACAAATGTCATGGCAACACACCTTGGCAATGACCTGAAAGTTACTTTATATGGTTCTGGAAACTCCCTGCCCCTTTTCCAGAAAGTTCTGAATAATCTACCTCTTAATTGGCATGTAATTAAAAGTGGGTCTAAATACAACTAACTAGCAGCCCACAGGCACCAACTCTGGGCACACCGCCTGTGGATTAGCCCTGCTCTGCAAGAAGCAGCACCAGTTCAATAAAAGTTGCTTTCTCTCACCAGCAGCTTGCCCTTGAATTCTTTCCTTGGCAAAGCCAAGGAAACTACAGTCTGGGAGAAATTTCCCAGGCTACAAACCAGTTTTGGGGCTCGCCTGCCCTGCGTCACTGTCATTGTTTCCTTGGGTTTCCCAGGAATGTACATGTGTGACACTGCTGCCCTGCTTATAGATCTGTTTTCTTGCAAGGAAACAGGAATATCTTGCCTGCGGCTTCCAGAGTTGGAGATACATGTAGTTTCATTACTGAGTGCTAACATTTACTTTTGGAATCAAGTGATGCATTCAGACTGGTTGCTATCATTTTGTGGTATACATGTAGTGAACACATTCATGATTGAGTTTCCTGCTTTTAGCTGGAGCAAGAAAGTTTTATAATTGTGATTTGTACAAAAAAATCATAGGCAAGAGAATGTGTGTAAAATAAACTTTGTTGTCAGAGGTTTCTAAACACTCATCCTTCAAGGAAAACGGACATACGCTGAAGAGCTGATAAACAGTCTACAGCAGTGTTATTCTAACTTAATCTTGATTCCAAGTCCTTGCCATTTTCCTCCAGCTGCTGTTGACTCCAGTTATATATAGGTTGGGGAAAAGGGGATTATCTATGAATCTAGGCATCACTGTCTCTTGGGCAGTTATCGCATTTGCAGGCTGAAGAGATGAGATTTCTACAATCAAACTATCCATTTGGAGTACAAATCTGGAGTGGCTGTAAAATTTGGTTCTCAGAGATGGAGCTTTCAGATTTGGACTTTCAGTTGTTCTGTTGTTTCAGTTTCTCTCATCAACTGGGGAACTGTTTGTGACTAAGCTTTGTTAAAAGTAGAGAAGAACTTTTCATAGTTCCAAAATTGGTTGTTACCTGAGACAAACAAAAATGCAAACACACACACAACGAAACAATAATCTTTGGTGAGGACTTGCTGATACCTAACTGAGGCTGGAGTGAGAGCTAAGTGGTGATACAGGCCAGGTGCAAACTGAGTGCAGCTAAGTGGATAATCTCTGGTAGTGATGATAATCTCTGGCCTAGAAGAAGATAGTAATAATAGATTGAAAAGGAAGTCTCCTGAGATGAACTAGCTGGTGTAGGACACAGGAACTCAGCCACTTTATGATTCTAAAAGCCTTGCTCAAAGCCACTGCAGATGAGTTAGCTAGGTCTCTGCCACCTCCTCAGCATCAATTGACTCTCCATAATACTCCAGTGGAGAGAAATAAAGCTCTTTCCCACCTCCAGGAAGGGATTTGCTTAGCCTCAAATGTGCACATTCAGAAATAGCTTGTCATAAGAAAGAGAGGACAGTTTGCAGAGAAATAACCCTCGTAAGTCCACATCCTATTCCTTTTAATTAAGAGAGTGGTGCCAAGGGAAGAGCCCTAGAACATCAAAGCCAACAGGGTGCTCAGATACCACCCAAGTACAGTTCCATCTTTGGCCATAAGGAGACAATGGTGTCAAGAGGCTCAGGCCATATGATCTGTAGGTGAAAAACCTGGGATGAGAATCGAGGCCTCAAACCTTTTCCACGACATCACAGAGTTCAGGAGCAGTTAGAGGGAAGGATTCAATCTGGAGAACACTAACAGGCTCTAGAGATTATTGGGTCATGGTGGCTGGGACAGAAATAAGGATTCACAGAAAGATGTTTATAGTAAATGTTCTTTTACAGTAAATGTTCTTTTGGGATTTTGCTTGATAAAAAGGCTGAAAAAAAGTGAACAATTTTTTCTTTTTTTCTTTCTTTTTCTTTTTTCATTTCTTTTCTTTCTTTCTTTTGTTTTTTGTTTGTTTGTTTGTTTTTCTTTTTTTAGACAGTTTCGCTCTTGTTGCCCAGGCTGGAGTGCAATGGTGCAATCTTGGCTCACCACAACCTCCACCCCTGGGGTTCAAGCAATTCTCCTGCCTCAGCCTCCCAAGTAGCTGTGATTACAGGCATGCACCACCACATCCAGCCAATTTTTTTTTTTTTTTTTGGATTTTTATTAGAGATGGGGTTCCTCCGTGTTGGTCAGGCTGGTCTCAAATTCCCGAACTCAGGTGATCCTCTCAAAGTGCTGGGATTACAGGCACGAGCCACCACACCTGGCCAAAAGTAAAAATTTTCTAATTGCAGTTCATAACCACTTATGGGTTGTGAAATCAATATAGTGGACTGCGTACTACTACAGGCTTTATTTAAATACTAGATAGGGTGGATTACACATAGCAAAAGATTTTTTTTTTAAATGATTACAAAGAATTGGATATTTCTCACTGCACCTTGTGGTCAGAAAAGTTTGAGAAACTGCTCTACATAGGTAAATTATAGGTTCAATCTATCCATCTACCTCTTTTTCTCTCCTCTTTTTTCCATGCTATGCAAACAAGACCACGGAGAGAGGAAGGCAAATTCTATCAACGGGTAGTGTTAAGCTTTTTCTATGAGGTAGCTGCACATTTGGGACACCTTTTTGCTGGTGACTTGAGATTCTAGTAGATAGATGGTCCTATTCATCTCTAGCCACATGTTAAAATTACTTGGGAGCTTTTTAAGACTACTAGTGGCTTCCATCCACCTGGAAGCATTTAAATCAGAATGTCTATGTGTAGAGTCCAGGCACTTGGGTTAGTTAAAAGCTCACCAGGCTTTATAATATGACAGAATGGTTTAAAGCTACTGAGTAGACCCACCTATTTCCCACCATTGTCTTTGTTTCTCTTTCACCATAGGCTTCTTTCCCACGAGAAAGTAAAGATTTCAGTCTCTCTTTTCACAGTCTCAAGTAAATCACTATCTTTCTCAACTGGACTGCCAAGGCTAAGATTTCTTTCCATTTATCTATCTGGATTTTTACAAAGCTGGCCTCTGGATTCCCTTTTCTCAAAGCTAATTCACCAGAAAGACACCGTTCAAGTCAAGGAACTGGGCTTTCATACACCTGCACCTGTCAATCATGGGTAAATACTTTGCAGGCGGGGTTGCTGGGTGCTGTGGGATTGACATAAACTCCCAGGTATTGCCAGCTCTGAGCCTCAAGCAAGTTTGTGACTAAGTGACCCCAGTAGTCTGAGGACAGTCCTAACTTAGAAGGGTCTTTGGAAGCAAAAGCAAACATAGGCATGAGAGGGTAAAAAAAATCTCATGTGATCTTGGCTTATACCTAATAGAACTTGTGCAAGAATGCATATTAAGGTGGGTATTGTACACAGCAGAGCTTAGTAAATACCAAGTGTGGAGTTTAAGGGATAGGCTGAAGAGATTTTGCAGGTTTGTAAACATGTTTGCAAGTTTGAACATACTTTTGTTTGCGTTTGTTTTTTCTCCTTAGTGGTAAAAGCTAGGCACAATAAGGTAGCTAGGATATTATGATTTGAATTAATAAATTTGTATTTTGTCAAGGACCAAAATGAATTATGATGATTTCAATTTTTTAGTACTTTATTTTCATCAGTTTGAAAATTAGAACTTTTGGTCCTTTTTTGGCTTATGGCACCTTTTTGGTTTTCACACTTTCTCAAAGACCAGTAACTTAGAATCTAAATTATGATTGCTTATTGTTTCAGTACTCTAGGGGAAAGTTGATTTAATCTTGACAAAATGTATTCAATTAAAATAATTGTTCTCTTAAATTTTTTTTCTTTCTTTCTTTCTTTCTTTTTTTTTTTTTTTTTTGAGATGGAAGCTTGCTCTGTCACCCAGGCTAGAGTGCAGTGATGCAATCTTGGCTCACTGCAACCTCCGCCTCCCGGGTTCAAATGATTCTCCTGCCTCAGCCTCCTGAGTAGTCGGGACTACAGGTGCGTGCCACCACACCCAGCTAATTTTTGTATTGTAGTAGAGATGGGGTTTCACCATGTTGTTCTCTTAAATCTTTTCACCTTTTATGTTTGTCCTTCTCTTCTCCGATTTGCAATAATGGAGTGTGGCTTGCACCGAAATACTATATTTCTTAGAGCTACTTATTCCTGGAGCCTGGCAGTCTGGGGGCCTGGAGGGGGTGCATCTAGAAAGCAGCCCTCTCTAACTTAAGAGTAACTGTGAGAATTGTGGGTTATAAGGCTTTGAGCAGCTCTGGCCGCACCGTCCTCTTTTGTTTCTACAGTGGGGTGTGACAAGAGAAGGGACCCATCTGAGAGTGACTTCATATTGTGACCTTTTACCACTTACCTCTGGAAATTTGATTCAGGCAAGCCGGGGGAGTCGCCAGTATTCTTCTCTGAGAACTCTGTTTTCATTATACAGCTGGACAACGGAATCTATGATCTGCCTGTAGAGGTTGGAGGTGCATCTTGTTCCAGGAAATAATTACAATTTAGGCAAGTCATACACGTTTGCTTAAGAGAATTCTTTCTGCACATTTCATGTTCTTCCTCTCTATCTTAGCCTAGGGAGAAAACCGTGGGGACTCAAGGCTGGAACTTTAGTGTGATGGGACAGAAGCTTAATCATGATTCTCAACCAATGCCAGCACGTCACATGTATTATCACGTCCAATGGCTGCAATATGAAGGAGGCTTTCCTGAAATAGTTGCTGCTTTGGTATGGGAAGGGACCTGGTTACTGTTCTTCTGGCCCAGCATGATGTTGTGAAATGATGGCCTCTGTGTGAGAGCAATCGAAGAGGAGGGGGTTGGAGAGAACCACCTTGGGGTGGTAGAATGAAGAGTAACCAAGACATAAGGGAAGCTGATGAGGATGGTAGCAGAGGAGACTCTCATTCTGCTACATGAGGTGCTCAGAAACCTGGGTTCTAGTGAATGCCAATCACATAAGAAGCAGAGAGACAGCAGGCGGTGTACAGAAGCAGAGAGAAGACAGCAGACAACCTGGGAATCACAAGAATGATTTTAGAGGTAGACACCTCTAAGATGGAGGCAATTCTTTAAGCCTATTTATTCACCTATAAATAGGAATGATAGTAGCTGCCCTACCTCTCTAGCTGGGACATTTGTAATGAATAAGTGAAGTAAAGTATGTCAAAGTGCTTGAAATCTACAAAACTCTGCCCCAGTCACATGCCTTTAGAACAATACATATTGCCAGAAGCAGATCACTTGGGCCTCTCCTACCATTTTCTTCATCAAAGCTGCTGAGATGACGTTCCAGCTTTTCTCGCAGGCAGTTGTTGATGAAAAAGGTTTCCTTCAGGTGCTGCCGCTGGCTCTAGATCTCATCTTCTGCAGCCGTTCCACCAGGACATGGAATGAGATGGGAAATGAAGAATGCCGATCACTGAAGGGGTAGTCAGGGGCCTCTCATCAAGATCCCTGCCCTTCACCATGCTTTTGCCAACTTCATCTTCTCATCAGGGAACATAAGGCAACTTTCTTTAATAGCTTTTAAGGTTTCAAACAAAGCATGGCCAAGTGCTAAGCAGACTCCACAGGGATGCCTCCCACATGGAGACACAGGAAGTATAAGGCAGGTTGACAGGAGGTGGGAAAACACTGAAGGTCTCTGAGTAGGGCTTTTCTAGCACTAGGAAAGGTGTGACCACCTCCTTGAGATGACTTATAGGTACTAGGGAACATCTTCCTCTCTACAAAATATCTCTCCTGAATGTCTTTTGTTGTTGTTGTTGTTGTTGTTTGACAGAGTCTCTTTCTGTCACCCAGGCTGGAGTGCAGAGGCACCATCTTGGCTCACTGCAACCTCTGTCTCCCAGTTTCAAAGGTTTCTCATGCCTCAGCCTCCCAAGTGGCTGAGACTACAGGCATGCACCACTATGCTTGGCTATTTTGCATTTTTAGTAGAGACGGGGTTTCAGCATGTTGGCCGGACTGGTCTCAAACTCCTGACCTCAAGTGATCCACCCACCTAGGCCTCCCAAAGTGCGGGGTTTATAGGTGTGAACCACCATGCCCGACCCTGAACATCTTTAACAGATGGCAAAGACCTTCCTCTGCACCTTATTGTGAAATTGTAAAGAGAAATAAGGATGCCTTTGTCAGAGGATGGTATGAGTAATAAAAGCCACATACTTATACCCATCCCTGACAAAATGACAAGCCTAATGTGGTTTACATTACTATGAAAGCTCAATGAGTGAATTATTATAATCTCTTTCTATTTGTGTAAAAGAGTATATAAAGCACATAGTCCCCTAACAATCCAAACTTTTGCCCCCAAAGTAAAGTCACACGGCCGGGCGCGGTGGCTCACGCCTGTAATCCCAGCACTTTGGGAGGCCGAGGCGGGCGGATCACAAGGTCAGGAGATCGAGACCATCCTGGCTAACACTGTGAAACCCCGTCTCTACTAAAAATGCAAAAAATTAGCCGGGCGAGGCGGCGGGCGCCTGTAGTCCCAGCTACTCGGGAGGCTGAGGCAGGAGAATGGCGTAAACCCGGGAGGCGGAGCTTGCAGTGAGCCGAGATCGCGCCACTGCACTCCAGCCTGGGCGACTAAGCGAGACTCTGTCTTAAAAAAATAAATAAATAAATAAATAAATAAATAAAGTCACACATTCAAGTAAGGGAGAGGAGACATAGGTCAAGGTTTTAATCTATACACACAGCAGTGAGGCTACCAACTCAAAGGGCTCTTACATACCTAGAGAAGCTCCAATGGCTAGCGTGGAGTTATTCTGGGAAGAGGGCATGCTGGTGGCATTGCCATTAGATTCAGCCTTTTCTCCAGCAGATAGCCTCGTTGTTTATTTAGATTGAATTACAACATTGAGACTAAACTAAAAGAGATCGTAAAAATACCTTGGTGCTGCACAAAGATTGAGAATCCGGGCTATTCACCAAAGGGTTGCCAAGATCAAAGTCTTGTCTTTATGGAAGTCCCCTGATATTCTAGTAGTCAGATGGAACCTTATGGGAAAGCAAGCACCTGAGGGGAGATGGAGACTGGAGCTTGAAATTATAATTGCACCTCCAAACTTTTGGACAAGCCTGCCAACATTCTTGGGATGGCTAGAACAGCTTGGGAAAACTCTTCAGGAACTATAATCATCAAGAATATTTCAGGAAGGCTGGGCGCGGTGGCTCACATCTGTAATCCCAGCACTTTGGGAGGCAGGGGTGGCTGAATTGCTTGCGCTCAGGAGTTTGAGGCCAGCCTGGGCCACAAGGCAAGACCCTGTCTCTACCAAAAAGGCAAAAATATAGCCGGGAGTAGTGGCATCAGCTGTGGTCTCAGCTACTCAGGAGGCTGAGGTGGGAGGGTCATTTGACCCCAGGTTGTAGGTTGTGGTGAGCAAGATCATGCCACTGCAATCCAGCGTGGGTGACAGAGCAAGAGACCCTGTCTCAAAATATATATATATATATATATTTCAGGAAAGATAAGATGTCCCACTTTAAAGAAGGAGATCTGTTAAACGGATTTGTACATGTGCTGCAGTAGTGGCAGAGAGTCTGCCATGATCTCTTCACTCTCTCCATTCTGGCCTGCTTTGAGTATACCAGCTTGCAGATGCCAGTCGGGGCCAGAGGGACTGAGGTGAGAATAGGAACACAGCAAATTACCTAACTCATCAGTGACCTGTAATTGAGACTTGACCCCAGAGCTGTGTTCAGCCTAATCACTTTTTTAGTGAATTAGTGGATCTTTAGGGCCTGCCTGCAGAGAATAACATCTCTCAGTTTAGACAGAGCTGTTGAGCATGTAGAATGTAGGAGCTACGGAGAGATTGATGGAGCTTTATTTTTCTTATCAAAGGAGCACTCACTGGCTAAATCCAGAGCAGAGGAGTCTTCTTGTACATCAGAGAGGAAGGCATTGCTGCTGGGAAGCTGGTGGGAGCCATGGTGGCTGGAATAAGTCAAATACTGTTCATCTAGTGAGTCCTCCAGGACTTCATCCACTGCTTCCTCGTAGACCTTCCTCCTGAGCCTGGTGGAGTAGGCAAGACAAGGGATTCAACCAAGGCAGCCTGGAACCACAGCTTCATAGCTAGTTCTGATCTGAAGCTCATGGAAGAGGCACCAAAACCAAAGGGACCATCATATCAAAGAGGAAGTATACAATCCACTTTTGACTGGGAGTATAGTGGGCCAAGAGTTAGTATAGAAGTGAAAACAGCAAGTGATCAGTGCATTGACCTCATAACACACAGATAAGGCAGCAGACTCAACAACCACTCTAAAATACACTCAGGGCACACAGGACACAGAGACCCACACTATTGGCGTCAAAATGCTGTGTTCAAATTTTATTTCATATGATGTGGAGTGGTCCATTGAATACCAGCTCTTGAGACAACATAACATCCCAGGGCTTTTGCAGATTTTAGACTCCTAGCTCTAAATACTTGCTATGGTTTCAGTTTATCTTTCAACGTAATTTTCTGGCTACAAAATATCTGCCAAGATAATTCAGGACAATCGTGCAGAAACCAGATAGGCATCTCCCTTTGGTTTGTAACCATATAGGTTTTAAAGATACAGAAACCAGGGATCTCTGGTTAGTTTACTTTTCGGTAAGACTGACTAGTTAACTAAGTGTGAGAAATTACTAGGAAATAGGAACCAATACAAGAACTGCAAAGAGAACAGAGAACCATTTTTAAAAGGACACATTGTATAATCAGTCAACAAAAAAGGAACAATCAGCAGTTTCTGCTTTTTCCAGATCTGGGACCTTTAACCTCTTGAGCCCTTGCTTCTGGAATCCTCTAGATTTGAGCCCTTGCTTCTGGAATCCTCTCTAGATTTGGTCAGTCCATTATCAGCCCCTTCATCATTCAGAGTTACCTGGGAGCCAGTAGCTTTTGCCTGTCTTCATTTTTCTTACCATTGTGATTTTCTGCAAAACAAAATAAGAAAGAGCTGGTCAGAAATTAAGCAGGTCCCATTTCACACATTGCACACATGGGGCCTATATGATCAGGGACATAACACTTTACATGTGTGTTCAGAATGCTCTGTGAGAATTATTGCAGGAGGCCTCAGGTTGTGTCTTTAGAGAAGTGGCCTGGCGGGCTTGCCTGAGCCCACTGGACAGGGTGTTCCTGATGTGGTGAATCATCACCATGACATCAGCTGCCTGAAGCAGAGCAAAATGTTTAAAATGTCTTTTGTTCCCCAGCTCAAAGAATACTTGCCTGGCTGCCCTTTGGACTTCTCCAGCTATAACCTTCCTTCCTACCACAGGCTGGTTGCCAGACCATGACTGTTCCCATTGCTACTCACACACAGAACCTGCTCCAGTCTCTGAGAGGACACATAGCCCTGTCCTACCCCTACTGCAAAACCAGAGGACTGCCCAGGTGCCTTCAAGTCTGTCCCTGTTGTGCTTCCTCAGATGCTCTTGGGAGTAATTCTCTCTTTTTTTTTTTTCTTCTCAGTTTGTTAGTGAGAATTGAGGGTGATTCTATGAAAAATATTCCAGTGTAAATCAACTTTTCTAACACCAGCTTCTGCTATATTCAGTGCCTAAACTTACCCCAAAAGATTTGGACAGTTTATTGGGACCTGAAAATAAATAAATAACTATATAACCCTGAAAGAGAAATACACTCGTGAACATTAAGACACTACTTCAACCGATCTGTACAGCAGCTGTGGAATTATGATTTGACCCACTTTACAAATGAGGAAACAGAAATTCAAGAAGGATCAATCACTTGCACAAAGTTAGTAAATACAGCGCTGAGGCTAGAGCCTAGGTAATTCTGATTCTTAGTCCACGGATCTTCCCATTCTAACAGGCTGCCTTCTGTCATGCTGTTCTTTCTGACCACAAAGATTGAACGGAGACTTCAGCTTCTGGCCAAGTTGGAGTAATAGGGACCAGATTTGTCCTCCACCTTAAACAACTAAGAAACTGGAAAAGGTATTTTAAACTCTAGCTTCAACATTGGATATAGTGCAGTACAGGACAGTGATCCCTGAGAGAGAGAAAATAAAAGAGGTGAGCCCTATGACTGCTCCAGTTTCCTGCCTGAGATTGTCAAGTGCAGAGCAGGGAGGGAGGACCCAGGCAGAGCCTGGTAGTAAGCTTGAAGAAGTCAGGGTGGGTAGACATCACAGGACAGACTAGAGAATAGATTGCTGCACAGACAGAATGCCTTGGATAGCTGTCTTCAGTCTTCAGCTAAGTACTCATTAGTACATGTATTTGAGGAAATTATGCAAAGCAGGGGAAAGAACTTCCCAAAAGGATTAATCTGTGTAGCTCACACAGAGCTTGCAACACTTGATGTTTCCATCAGCTACAGTGAAAATCCCTTTTAGTAGAGGGAGCATTGGTTAGAACAGGAGTTCCCAACCCCCAGCACTGGTTCATGGCCTGTTAGGAATGGGGCCGCACAGCAGGAGGTGAGCAGCCAGCCAGAAAGCATTGTGGCCTGAGTTCTACCTCCTGTCAGATCAGCGCTGGCATTAGATTAGCATTGGAGCACAAGCCCTATTGTGAACTGTACGTGCCAGGGATCTAGGCTGCACGCTCCTTATGAGACTCTAGTGCCTGATGATCTGAGGTGGAACAGTTTCCTACTGAAACCACCCAACTCCCAACCTCTACCATCCCACCCCCACCTTGTCTGTGGAAAAATTGTCTTTCATACAACCAGTCCCTGGTGCCAAATCTGTGGGAGATCACTGGCTTAGAACCTTCAAAAGAGTGTTGACCCCCAATGTGAACTGTGGAATTTGTTTGATAATGACATGTCAATGTAAGTTCATCAACTGTAACAAATGTACCATTCTGGAGAGAGATGTTGATAGTCTAGGAGGCTATGCATGTGTGCAGGCAGGGGGTATATGGGAACTTTTTGTACTTCCTGCTCAATTTTGCTGTGAATCTGAAACTATTCTAAAAAATAAGGTCTATTTTCTTAAAAGTCATATTGCCTCCATAGCGGGAAAAAGAATAGCCATTGACCAAAAGCTGCTCTTATCCTGCCTAAAAAAATTTAAAACGCAGCTTGAAAAGATGCAAATTGTTTTTTTTTGTTTTTGTTTTTGTTTTTTTTTGAGACGGAGTCTCGCTCTGTCGCCCAAGCTGGAGTGCAGTGGCGCGATCCTGGCTCACTGCAAGCTCCGCCTCCTGGGTTCACGCCATTCTCCTGCCTCAGCCTCCCGAGTAGCTGGAACTACAGGCGCCCGCCACCGCGCCCGGCTCATTTTTTGTATTTTTTTTAGTAGAGACGGGGTTTCACCATGGTCTCGATCTCCTGACCTTGTGATCCGCCCGCCTCGGCCTCCCAAAGTGCTGGGATTACAGGCGTGAGCCACCGCGCCCGGCCATGCAAATTGTTTTTAAGGAACTTTATTGTATACCAAAACAAAGCTAAAAGAACACAAAATGCAAGAAAATCCAGCACTCAATAAGTTACAATTCGCAATGTCTAACACCAAATCAAATAATGTTAGGAATGCAGAGAGACAGAAAACCATAACCCATGATAAGAAGGGGAAAAAAAAATCAGTCTACTTAAACTGACTTAGAAAGGACACATCAGGTGAGAATTAAAAGACAATAGAAAGGACACAGATGACAGAATCTGTAGACAAGGACATTGAAACAAATATAACTATATTCCTTGTATTAAAGAAGCTAGGCCAGTGTGGCAGCTCATACTTGTGGTACTTTGCAAGGCCAAGGTGGGTGGTTCACCTGAGGTCAGGAGTTCAAGACCAGCCTGGCCAATGTGGTGAAACCCCGTCTCCCTGAAAAATATGAAAATTAGCTGGGTGTGGAGACACATGCCTGTAATCCCTGCTACTCGGGAGGCTGAGGCACCAGAATCACTTGAACCCAGGAGGCGAAGGTTGCAGTGAGTTGAAATCTCACCACTGCACTTCAGCCTGGGCAACAGAGTGAGACTTTATCCCAAAAAATAGAATAAAATAAAATAAAAAAGCTGGGGGAAAATATGACATGATGAGGAGTTACATAGAAGACCTTAAAAAAGACATAAATTAAATTTACATGAAAAATACAGTCTGAGATGAAAATACACTGGATAGGATTAACAGCAGATTACATGCTGCTAAAGAAAGATTAATCAATTCCAAGACATGGGAATAGAAAGAAACAAAGAGAGGGAAAAAAAAAGATACAACAAAAATGAACAGACCATTAGTCAGCTGTGGTAAAATTTCAAAGCAGCTAATACAAATATAACTGGAGTCTTTGAAGGAGAGGCTAGAGAGAAAGAATAGAATATACATTATATATATTTGATATATGTATGCCAAATATAATATATTGTATATGCCATATATAAGATGTATATATGTCACTATTATTCAAATTTGATGAGAACTATAAACATGCAGATGCAAGAAACTAAATAAAGTAAAACAATATGTAAAAAATAAAACTATACAAGGTCTTATCTTAAACTGCTTCAAACCAATGATAAATAGAAAATCTCAAAAGCAGGGGGTGGAGCAAGATGGCCGAATAGGAACCGCTCCAGTCTCCAGCTCCCAGCGCGAGTGACACAGAAGACAGGTGATTTCTGCATTTTTAACTGAGGTACTGGGTTCATCTCACTAGGGAGTGCCAGACAATCGGTGCTGGTCAGCAGTTGCAGCCCGACCAGCCAGAGCTGAAGCAGGGCGAGGCATCGCCTCACCTGGGAAGTGCAAGGGGGAAGGGAATTCCTTTTTCTAGCCAGGGGAACTGAGACACACAACACATGGAAAATCAGGTAACTCCCACCCCAATACTGCACTTTAAGCAAATGGGCACACCAGGAAATCATATCCCACACCTGGCCGGGAGGGTCCCACGCCCACGGAGCCTTCCTCATTGCTAGCACAGCAGTCTGCGATCTAAGGGCAAGGCAGCAGTGAGGCTGGGGGAGGGGTGCCTGCCATTGCTGAGGCTTAAGTAGGTAAACAAAGCCCTGGGAAGATCGAACTGGGTGGAGCTCACAGCAGCTCAAGGAGGCCTGCCAGTCTCTGTAGACTCGACCTCTGGGGACAGGGCACAGCTAAACAACAACAACAACAACAACAAAAGCAGCAGAAACCTCTGCAGACGCAAACGACTCTGTCTGACAGCTTTGAAGAGCAATGGATCTCCCAACACGGAGGTTGAGATCTGAGAACGGACAGACTGCCTGCTCAAGTGGGTCCCTGACCCCTGAGTAGCCTAACTGGGAGACATCCTCCACTAGGGGCAGACCGACACCCCACACCTCACACGGTGGAGTACACCCCTGAGAGCAAGCTTCCAAAGCAAGAATCAGACAGGTACACTCGCTGTTCAGCAGTATTCTATCTTCTGCAGCCTCTGCTGCTGACACTCAGGCGAACAGGGTCTGGAGTGGACCTCAAGCAATCTCCAATAGACCTACAGCTGAGGGTCCTGACTGTTAGAAGGAAAACTAACAAACAGGAAGGACACCCACACCAAAACCCCATCAGTACGTCACCATCATCAACGACCAGAGGCAGATAAAACCACAAAGATGGGGAAAAAGCAGGGCAGAAAAGCTGGAAATTCAAAAAATAAGAGCACATCTCCCTCCTCCAAAGGAACACAGCTCATCGCCAGCAATGGATCAAAGCTGGATGGAGAATGACTTTGACGAGATGAGAGAAGAAGGCTTCAGACCATCAAACTTCTCAGAGCTAAAGCAGGAATTACGTACCCAGCGCAAAGAAACTAAAAATCTTGAAAAAAGAGTGGAAGAATTGATAACCAGAATAATTAATGCAGAGAAGGCCATAAACGAACGGACAGAGATGAAAACCATGACACGAGAAATACGTGACAAATGCACAAGCTTCAGTAACCGACTCGATCAACTGGAAGAAAGAGTATCAGTGATTGAGGATCAAATGAATGAAATGAAGTGAGAAGAGAAGTCTAAAGGAAAAAGAAGAAAAAGAAATGAACAAAGCCTGCAAGAAGTATGGGATTATGTAAAAAGACCAAATCTACATCTGATTGGGGTGCCGGAAAGTGAGGGGGAAAATGGAACCAAGTTGGAAAACATGCTTCAGGATATCATCCAGGAGAACTTCCCCAACCTAGTAGGGAGGGCCAACATTCAAATTCAGGAAATACAGAGAACGCCACAAAGATACTTCTCTAGAAGAGCAACTCCAAGACACATAATTGCCAGATTCACCAAAGTTGAAATGAAGGAAAAAATCTTAAGGGCAGCCAGAGAGAAAGGTCGGGTTACCCACAAAGGGAAGCCCACCACCAGACTAATAGCAGATCTCTCGGCAGAAACTCTAGAAGCCAGAAGAGAGTGGGGGCCAATATTCAACATTCTTAAAGAAAGAATTTTAAACCCAGAATTTCATATCCAGCCAAACTAAGTTTCATAAGTGAAGGAGAAATAAAATCCTTTACAGATAAGCAAATGCTTAGAGATTTTGTCACCACCAGGCTGCCTTACAAGAGACCCTGAAGGAAGCACTAAACATGGAAAGGAACAACCGGTACCAGCCACTGCAAAAACATGCCAAAATGTAAAGACCATCGAGGCTAGGAAGAAACTGCATCAACTAACGAGCAAAATAACCAGTTAATATCATAATGGCAGGATCAAGTTCACACATAACAATATTAACCTTAAATGTAAATGGACTAAATGCTCCAATTAAAAGACACAGACTGGCAAACTGGATAAAAAGTCAAGACCCATCAGTCTGCTGTATTCAGGAGAACCATCTCACATGCAGAGACATACACAAGCTCAAAATAAAGGGATGGAGGAAGATCTACCAAGCAAATGGAGAACAAAAAAAAGCAGGGGTTGCAATACTAGTCTCTGATAAAACAGACTTTAAACCATCAAAGATCAAAAGAGACAAAGAAGGCCATTACATAATGGTAAAGGGATCAATTCAACAGGAAGAGCTAACTATCCTAAATATATATGCACCCAATACAGGAGCACCCGATTCATAAAGCAAGTCCTTAGAGACTTACAAAGAGACTTAGACTCCCATACAATAATAATGGGAGACTTCAACACCCCACTGTCAACATTAGACAGATCAATGAGACAGAAAGTTAACAAGGATATCTAGGAATTGAACTCATCTCTGCAGCAAGCAGACCTAATAGACATCTACAGAACTCTCCACCCCAAATCAACAGAATATACATTCTTCTCAGCACCACATCACACTTATTCCAAAATTGACCACATAATTGGAAGTAAAGCACTCCTCAGCAAATGTACAAGAACAGAAATTATAACAAACTGTCTCTCAGACCACAGTGCAATCAAACTAGAACTCAGGACTAAGAAACTCAATCAAAACCACTCAACTACATGGAAACTGAATAACCTGCTCCTGAATGACTACTGGGTACATAACGAAATGAAGGCAGAAATAAAGATGTTCTTTGAAACCAATGAGAACAAAGATACAACATACCAGAATCTCTGGGACACATTTAAAGCAGTGTGTAGGGAGAAATTTATGGCACTAAATGCCCACAAGAGAAAGCTGGAAAGATCTAAAATTGACACTCTAACATCACAATTAAAAGAACTAGAGAAGCAAGAGCAAACACATTCAAAAGCTAGCAGAAGGCAAGAAATAACTAAGATCAGAGCAGAACTGAAGGAGATAGAGACACAAAAAACCCTCCAAAAAATCAATGAATCCAGGAGTTGGTTTTTTGAAAAGATCAACAAAATTGATAGACCGCTAGCAAGACTAATAAAGAAGAAAAGAGAGAAGAATCAAATAGACGCAATAAAAAATGATAAAGGGGATATCACCACCGACCCCACAGAAATACAAACTACCATCAGAGAATACTATAAACACCTCTATGCAAATAAACTAAAAAATCTAGAAGAAATGGATAATTTCCTGGACACTTACACTCTCCCAAGACTAAACCAGGAAGAAGTTGAATCCCTGAATAGACCAATAGCAGGCTCTGAAATTGAGGCAATAATTAACAGCCTACCAACCAAAAAAAGTCCAGGACCAGATGGATTCACAGCTGAATTCTACCAGAGGTACAAGGAGGAGCTGGTACCATTCCTTCTGAAACTATTCCAATCAATAGATAAAGAGGGAATCCTCCCTAACTCATTTTATGAGGCCAACATCATCCTGATACCAAAGCCTGGCAGAGACACAACAAAAAAAGAGAATTTTAGACCGATATCCCTGATGAACATCGACGCAAAAATCCTCAATAAAATACTGGCAAACCAGATCCAGCAGCACATCAAAAAGCTTATCCACCATGATCAAGTTGGCTTCATCCCTGGGATGCAAGGCTGGTTCAACATTCGCAAATCAATAAACGTAATCCAGAATATAAACAGAACCAAAGACAAAAACCACATGATTATCTCAATAGATGCAGAAAAGGCCTTTGACAAAATTCAACAGCCCTTCATGCTAAAAACTCTCAATAAATTCGGTATTGATGGAATGTATCTCAAAATAATAAGAGCTATTTATGACAAACCCACAGCCAATATCATACTGAATGGGCAAAAACTGGAAACATTCCCTTTGAAAACTGGCACAAGACAGGGATGCCCTCTCTCACCACTCCTATTCAACATAGTGTTGGAAGTTCTGGCTAGGGCAATCAAGCAAGAGAAAGAAATCAAGGGTATTCAGTTAGGAAAAGAAGAAGTCAAATTGTCCCTGTTTGCAGATGACATGATTATATATTTAGAAAACCCCATTGTCTCAGCCCAAAATCTCCTTAAGCTGATAAGCAACTTCAGCAAACTCTCAGGATACAAAATTAATGTGCAAAAATCACAAGCATTCTTATACACCAGTAACAGACAAACAGAGAGCCAAATCATGAATGAACTTCCATTCACAATTGCTTCAAAGAGAATAAAATACCTAGGAATCCAACTTACAAGGGATGTAAAGGACCTCTTCAAGGAGAACTACAAACCACTGCTCAGTGAAATAAAAGAGGACACAAATAAATGGAAGAACATACCATGCTCATGGATAGGAAGAATCAATATCGTGAAAATGGTCATACTGCCCAAGGTTATTTATAGATTCAATGCCATCCCCATCAAGCTACCAATGAGTTTCTTCACAGAATTGGAAAAAACTGCTTTAAAGTTCATATGGAACCAAAAAAGAGCCCGCATTGCCAAGACAATCCTAAGTCAAAAGAACAAAGCTGGAGGCATCACGATACCTGACTTCAAACTATACTACAAGGCTACAGTAACCAAAACAGCATGGCACTGGTACCAAAACAGAGATATAGACCAATGGAACAGAACAGAGTCCTCAGAAATAATACCACACATCTACAGCCATCTGATCTTTGATAAACCTGAGAAAAACAGGAAATGGGGAAAGGATTCCCTATTTAATAAATGGTACTGGGAAAATTGGCTAGCCATAAGTAGAAAGCTGAAACTGGATCCTTTCCTTACTCCTTATACGAAAATTAATTCAAGATGGATTAGAGACTTAAATGTTAGACCTAATACCATAAAAACCCTAGAAGAAAACCTAGGTAATACCATTCAGGACATAGGCATGGGCAAGGACTTCATGTCTAAAACACCAAAAGCAACAGCAACAAAGGCCAAAATTGACAAATGGGATCTAATTAAACTAAAAAGCTTCTGCACAGCAAAAGACACTACCATCAGAGTGAACAGGCAACCTACAGAATGGGAGAAAATTTTTGCAATCTACTTATCAGACAAAGGGCTAATATCCAGAACCTACAAAGAACTCAAACAAATTTACAAGAAAAAACAAACAACCCCATCAAAAAGTGGGCAAAGGACATGAACAGACATTTCTCAAAAGAAGACATTCATACAGCCAACAGACACATGAAAAAATGCTCATCATCACTGGCCATCAGAGAAATGCAAATCAAAACCACAATGAGATACCATCTCACACCAGTTAGAATGGCAATCATTAAAAAGTCAGGAAACAACAGGTGCTGGAGAGGATGTGGAGAAATAGGAACACTTTTACACTGTTGGTGGGATTGTAAACTAGTTCAACCATTATTGGTGGGATTGTAAACTAGTTCAACCATTATGGAAAACAGTATGGCGATTCCTCAAGGATCTAGAACTAGAAGTACCATATGACCCAGCCATCCCATTACTGGGTATATACCCAAAGGATTATAAATCATGCTGCTATAAAGATACATGCACACGTATGTTTATTGCGGCACTATTCACAATAGCAAAGACTTGGAATCAACCCAAATGTCCATCAGTGACAGACTGGATTAAGAAAATGTGGCACATATACACCATGGAATACTATGCAGCCATAAAAAAGGATGAGTTTGTGTCCTTTGTAGGGACATGGATGCAGCTGGAAACCATCATTCTCACCAAACTATCGCAAGAACAGAAAAGCAAACACCGCATGTTCTCACTCATAGGTGGGAACTGAACAATGAGATCACTTGGACTCGGGAAGGGGAACATCACACACCGGGGCCTATCATGGGGAGTGGGGAGTGGGGAGGGATTGCATTGGGAGTTATACCTGATGTAAATGACGAGTTGATGGGTGCTGACGAGTTGATGGGTGCAGCACAGCAACATGGCACAAGTATACATATGTAACAAACCTGCACGTTATGCACATGTACCCAGAACTTGAAGTATAATAATAATAATTAAAAAAAGATGAGTTAAAAAAAAAAAAAGAAAATCTCAAAAGCAGCCAGAGGAAAAATGACATATTATGTACAGAGGAAGAAAAATAAGAATTATGGCAGACTTCTTGTTGGAAACAAAGTAAGCCAGAAGACAGTGGAATATCACTTTTCAAACACTTTTTAAAAACAAAAACTGTCAACTAGAATCCTACAGCCGGTGAAAATATCTTCCAGAAATGAAGGTGAGTTCTTATACTTATCAAGATGAAATAATCCACTATACTCTATCTCTCTTACTCAGGCCAGGCACAGTGGCTCACATCTGTAATCCCAGCACTTTGGGAGGCTAAAGCAGGTGGATCACTTGAGCAGTTCATGACCAGCCTGGGCAGATAATAAATTCATTGCAATAATAAATTCATTATTATTGCAAATGCATAGAAAACATCAAGGAATCCATATTTCCCCAAGTTCTATCGTTGTCTTAAGGACTGTCATGAAGTCATTTTCTTCTTAATGAAAAATTTAACACTTTTTGATAGTCTTGACATTCTGCTTTGGTTCTCCAGTTTTCCACATCATTTATATTATAAGAAAAAAAATCCTGAATATTCTGCTCAGTGTGTGAATAATTGATTTATATGGATTTAGAGGCCAGGTGCAGTGGTTCACACCTGTAATCCCACCACTTTGGGAGACCGAGATGGTTGGATCCCTTGAGCTCAGGAGTTTGAGACCAACCTGGGCAGCAGGGCGAACCCTGTCTCTACAAAAAATTTTTAAAAATTAGCCACGCATAGGGATGGGTGTGGTGGCTCATGCCTGTACTCCCAGCACTTTGGGAGGCCGAGGCGGGCGGATTATGAGGTCAGGAGATCGAGACCATCCTGCATGACACGGTGAAACCTCGTCTTTACTAAAAATCAAAAAAAGTAGCCGAGTGTGGTGGTAGGTGCCTGTAGTCCCAGCTACTTGGGAGGCTGAGGCAGGAGAACGGCGTGAACCCGGGAGGCAGAGCTTGCAGTGAGCAGAGATAGTGCTACTGAACTCTATCCTGGGCAACAGAGCGAGACTCTGCGTCAAAGAAAAAAAAAAAGTTAGCCGGGCATATGTTGCATGTCTGTAGTCCCAGCTATTCAGGAGACTGGTATGGGAGGATCACTTGGGTCCAGGTGTTTTTTGCTGCAATGAACCAAGATCATGCCACTGCGCTCCATTCTGGATGACAAAGTGAGACCTTGTCTCAAAAAATAAAAGCAAAATAAATAATAAAAGGGTTTTGGTCAATGTCTTAATATACTTCTTGCTGCACACCAATGTTATACTGGCATCTTTTCCCTCACTGGGGAAGCATTTTTTTGTTTGTTTGTTTTTGATTTTAATGGACAGGGTCCAGCTCTGCTGCTCAACCTGGAGTGCAATGGCGTGATCACAGCTCACTGCAACCTCAAACTCCCAGGCTCAAGGGATCCTCCTGCCTCAGCCTCCTGAATAACTGGGACTACAGGCACATGTCACCACCCTCAGCTATTTTGTGTGTGTGTGTGTGTGTATGTGTGTGTATGGGGTCTCACTATGTTGCCCAGGCTGGTCTCAAACTCCTGGGCCCAAGTTATTCTCACACCTTGGCCTCCCAAAGTATTGGAATTACGGGCATAAGCCACCACACTTGGCCCATGTTGGCTTTTCACTTAACTTGAGGACAAGTTTGATATTCATAACTCCTTACCCCACTCTCCTCTTCTATGTGTGGGTTGCTTTGTGTTATAATCTCTATATACATATTTTGTGCTTGACACTTATGATTTTCATTCTAACTTCACAGGCTTCCTTTCCAATTTATCACAATCACTGAAATAATTTATGTATATCTCTTTAAATACATGTAGTGGCCACCTAATTTAGAATGACTTATAAACTGTAACTATATGTTTGAAGCAGTTTTTATGGAACACTAATGATTTGCATTGAGCCAAAGTCATTGGCCTGAGGATATAGTCTCAGACAGATCATGGTAAAAATCAAGGTCATGAGTCTGTGGTGGTTGGTGGTGATCAACAGCATTCCTGTGCAATGAGGTTTAGAGGGATAAAACTGAGGTTTTAAAGACAGGCATAGACAGAAGAGAAGTGATCCCCTGATGTACCTCTTCACTTCCTATGTATCAATTCCTCCCTGGTTTTGTGAGACTGAGATAGGGAGACTCTTATGGAATATCTGTCCTTTCCCTTCAGCTGCCTGAATTTCCTGGGCTATTGGCCTACACATGTGTAACTATGGTCACCTCCACATTCATGACAAACGGAAGGAAGCAGGACCAACAAACTGCATACCCTACATGCTAACCTGAAACTATAGTGTGTGATAGTATTAATTTATAAGATATATCAGAAGCTATATGATTTCAATCCTTTTAAATTTATTAAGATTTATGTCAAGGGCTAGCATATGGTCTATTCATTAGAATGTCCCATGTGTACTTGAGAGGAATTATATTCTGTTTTTGTTGAGTGGAGTATTCTATAGATGTCTGGTAGGTTACGTTGTTTAAATCTTTTATTTCTTTATTGGTCTTCTGCGTAGTTGCTCTATCCATTATTGAAAGTTGTGGTATTAAAGTCTCCATCTACTATTGTTAAATTGTCTATTTCTCTCTTCAATACTGTCAGTTTTTGCTTCCTGTGTTTTGAGGTTCTGTTAGATGCATGTGTATTTATAACTGTACTCTCTTCCTGATGGATTAACCCTTTTATCATCACACAATATTCCTCATTGTCTTTGGTAACATTTTTTGCCTTACAATCTCTTGTTTATTTTGTCTGGTATTAGGATACTTGTTACTGAAACACCAGAAGTTTGATTTAAGTCTTGCTGCTCGCTGCAGAGAAAGCCAATCACTGAGCCAACTAGTATTGCCAGGGAAGAAGGCTTTCATCAGGTATTGCAACTTAGGAGATGGGAGATCAGTCTCAAATCCATCTTCCTGATCAATGAAAATTCAGGGTTTAGATAGCAGGGAAGAAATGGAACTACATGTAGGAAAACAGGAATTACGGAGAGGTAAGAAAGAGGAATTGGTCAACAGGAAGCATGTGGTCACTTAGGCAATTATGATGGAATAAGGGGTCTGACATCTCATTGTCCAGATGTGGTACTCTGGTAAATTTCAGTTCTTTGATACTATCTGGAAGGCCAGATGGTTGGTTTCCTGAGAAAAGAACTCAGATAATACAAATGTAACTTTCTCAAATTTCAAGACTGAAAGGGTCAATTTCTATGTTTATTCAAAAGAAACCGTAAACATCAGTTCTATGGGACAATTGGGTTGGTTTAAAACTCATTTCAGCTTTCTTATAGTTGCTAATTACATAATTATGTTACACTGGCAAAGGGATTTTGCAGATACAATTAAATTAACCTTAAAATGGTGAGATTATAAAGGTTGACTAATGTAATGACATGGACCTTTAAAGTCTGGGTCTAGAGGTCAGAGGTCTGTGAACTAGGAAGTCAGAGAGATCCAAAACATGTTAGTGATTCAATGAGGAAGAGACCCTTCATTGCTGGCTTTGGAGATGGTGAGAGTCACAAATAAAGTCCTCAGTCCAACAACTTCATAATTAGTGCTAACTGCAAATATGAGCTAACAATATTTTTAAATGCATTTACAATATGTGGTGAACAGATTCACATTGTCTCTGACTACCCTTCTCTTTCGCTTTGTCCCTGCATGCTACTATGTCTGTCTAGATGGGGGGACACAAACACCAGGGCTTTGTGCAGCCTTCTGTCCTCTGCTGGAATGCTATTGCTCACTAGAGTCAGCTAGCACTGCTGAAGGTGGCTGAGTACAGGCAACTGATGGTGTTAGAAGCCATAGGTGCTTGATTAATCTAGGCTCTAACTTTCACCCATCTCAAAGTCCTAAAAGTTCTCCTTATAGCTTCCTATCAGATTTATACAGATTATTACCCACAAACCTTGCTCTTCCTTGGACCCCTAAGGCCAGGACTTCTAATATCTTCATCACTTTTGAGGTATCTAGTAACTCTTCTTTCTGGAGTTTCAGTTACTTCATCACCACTGCCAAGTGAAAAGTTACCAGATGACCAGCCCAAAGCCTCATATGCAAATCAGGGCTAAACACTGGCTGGATGATATTTTGTCTAGATCAGCCATGGGTGTTGTCAAATGTGACAAGAATATTATTTCTAAAAGTTCCACACTACAGAAACACACTAGAACTTACTTCCCAAGTTAAAAGACAACCTGGAGGAGTGGTTGTTACATCTCAGGCCAAGTATTATTCTTTCCAGGATTACAATTTGGCTCCCAAAGTTGCCAAGCTATTGCTTAGACAAATTATTTAACTTCTGTTATACCAAAATTATTCCCAGGTCCCTACAATTTTCACCTGGCTGCCATACCTCTATGAAGACTAGAATTACCTATGAGTAAGAGTCCAAAATAAGCTTTCTAAATCAATTCAGACCTGTCTTACATACTTTTTGGTTTACAATTGATAACCATGAAGGAATTATGAGTGGAAGTGCCCTGACCTTTGACAAATCTCCTATCGGTGCTTGGTACCAGCTTGAGCTATCTTTATTGCTCAAACCAATAGGACAATTTGCTGAGGCCTCAGAGATCCACCCCCTACAGAGAATCCCTGATTTCCCAAAATTTGGTTGATATCTAAGGTGTTTTTTTGTTGTTGTTGTTTGTTTTTTTGTTTTTGTTTTTTGTTTGTTTGTTTTTTGCCATACAACTCATTTTCTGGAGTTTTACTTGCTTCCAACAATGAAGACAAGTTGTTCTGCTTCCATGATGATGGAGAGCAGGCAATTACTTTCTGGAGTTTCAGTTCACTTCTAACAGGAAAGGAGAGTTTGATTTTTTCCTGCTTCTAGGATGGTACAGAGCAGCCTTCAGCCTGGGCCCCATTCCTAGGTAAGTAACTGAATCTGTGTTTTGTCTTGGGAATTCTCCTAAATGACTAAAGTTAAGATTAACAAGCAACTGGTCATAATTTCTTCTTACCATTACAGTGCTCAGCAATCATATAAGTTGTGTGATCATTACTTTTCTTAACTGTTTTTTTTTTGTTTGTCTCTGTTTTTGTTGTTGTTTACCTTTTCCCCATTGGGTTTGACCAGTTCTATCTGACTTGATCAAATCGAAAGGAAAGTTCCAAATTATGGGGAAAAGCCCTCTGAATTGGATAAATCCCTAGAGAAAAGAAATAAATAAATAAATAAACAGATAAATAAATTTAAAAAGAGGGAGAGTCGGGTGGGGAGGGGGAAAAGCAGCCATCAAGTAAATAAGTTTTGACTACCTGAGGGGCTTTATTTATATAACAAGGCCACCTTTGCTGGTCAGACCAAACTAAAAGAGCAATGGTTGTCACCTTACACCCAGGCTGCAGTTCAGTAGCTAAGGTTCTGCCCCCTTTTTCACCATGACAACCTGGATTCACTTCCTAAATCAATTTTTTCCAGTTTGATACTTGTGTTACTTTTGAACATTTTTTTCCAGGGAGCTTTCTTAGCAGGATCTTTGTTGGCTTCCTCCCCAACTGTTACAGAACAGCTTGACCGAATTCAAAATCCAGAAGGTCAGAGGGTATCCTGGGAAGATGGTGGAATGAGAAGCACCTGGAATCTAGACAACAACTGCACTGGCAAGATCTGTCTGATGTAAATATTTCAGAACTCTGGAGCCTACTGAAGGCTTGCAACTTCCAGAGGAAGGCCCAGATGGTAAACTGTAGGTAATTTCAGCCAATTTCAGCCCTTAGCACAATAGCAGCTACCCAACACTACCCCCAAAGCAGTCAGCTTGTGTTCCTACGGTAAGCTGCACACATCTTTCAGGATCAGAATTAGCAAAAAGGATGCTGTCTCCAAATATTGGGGGTCTGGGCTGGGTGCAATGGCTCATGCCTGTAATCCTAGCACTTTTGGAGACTGAGGTGGGTGGATTACCTGAGGTCAGGAGTTGAAGACCAGCCTGGCCAACATGGTAAAACTCTGTATCTACTAAAATTAGCCAGGTATGGTAGAAGGCACCTGTAACCCCAGTTACTCAGGAGGCTGGGGCAGAAGAATCACTTGACCCAGGAGGCGGAGGCTGCAGTGACCTGAGATCATGCCATTGTACTCCAGCCTGGGTGACAGAGCAAGACTTCATCTCAAAACACACACACACGCACACACGCACATATTGGGTCTCTGTTCTCTAATGGCTGATTGCAGCACAGGACAAAGCATCTGGCAGCTACTGTTGTACCTCCCCCCAGTGTAGCAAACTCCTTACCCTAAGCTGAAGCAACTTCCAGAAACTTTAAAGGGGTGGTACCCTTTTTTAACCCTCCCTCAATTTTTCTCTTTTTCCCCTTTTTGCAGTCAGACATTAAAGGATAAAATATTCAAGAGTAGCTGCATATAGCTGCATATACAGGTAAAATTAGGGAATGACCACACACCCAGGGAAAGGTTCAGGCTCAGAAAACATCTGTGAATACCATAATTTTTTCACCTCAGGCTGATCCTTGATACAGAGACAACCTACAATAAAAAAAAATAATAATAATAACAAAAAATAGCAAACCCTGAGGAAGGAGAAGAATCTAAGTTCTAGAGTTAATCACACTAGTAGATTCAAATGTCCAGTTTTCAACAACAATAACAACAATAAAAATAAATAAAAGCAAAAAAAAAAAAAAAAACAGAAACTCTTACTGAAAAATACCTCAGAGTCAAATTCAGCTTAGGCCATGGGGAAAAATGAAGAGAAAAATAATAAATAATTAAAGAGAAAAAATAAAAATTCAAAAAGAAACCTGCTGGAACTTCTACTTGACAGACTTTAAAACAGCTGTCTTAAAGGTGCCCAAAGAGCTACAGGAAGATGTAGCAAAAGACAAGAAAATGATGCATGAACAAAAGGAAAATATAAATAAAGGATAGAAAATCAAAAAAGAAAGAAAAAGGAAGTACTGGATCTGAAAAGTAAAATAAGTGAAATAAAAAGTTAACTAGAGGGATTCAAAGTCACATTTAAAGAAAGTTGAGCAGGCAGAAGAAACAGTGAACCCGAAGATAAGGCAACAGAAATCATCCAGTTTGAGGAACAGAAATAAAGAAACAACTGAAGAAAAGTGAACAGAGCCTAAGTGACCATCAGGTGGACCAACATATGCATTGTGGAATTTCTTTGTTGTTGTTGTTGTTGGGGGCTCAGGGGATGGGGTTTCGCTCTTGCTGCCCAGACTGGAATGCAATGGTGCGATCTCGGCTCACCGCAAACTCTGCCTCCTGGGTTCAATTGATTCTCCCGCCTCCGCCTCCCAAGAAGTTGGGATTGCAGGCATGCACCACCATGCCTGGCTAATTTTGTATTTTTAGTAGAGACAGAGTTTCTCCATGTTGGTCAGGCTGGTCTCAAACTCCTGAACTCAGGTGATGCTCCTGCCTTGGCCTCCCAAAGTGCTGGGATTACAGGCACGAGCCACTGTGCCCGGTCTTGCATTGTGGAATTTCTAAAGAAGGAGAGAAGGGCAAGAGAGAATATTTGAAGAAATAATGGCTGAAAACTTCCCAAATTTGATGAAAGACATGAACACAAACACAGTAGCCTAATAAACTCCAAAGAAGATAAACTTAAAGAGACCTATACCAAAAAACATTATAATCAAACTTTCAAAAGTCAGAGAAAGAGAATCTTTAAATCAGTAAGAGAAAAGGAACAGGTCATATGCAAGAAATGTTTAATAAGATTATCAACAGATTTCTCATCAGAAACTTTGGAAGCTGCAAGGACAGGAAATCAAAAGCTGCCAACGGCCAGGAGTGGTGGCTCACGTCTATAATCCCAATACTTTGGGAAGCCAAGGCAAGAGGATCATTTGAGGTCAGGAGGTCAAGACCAACCTGGACAACATGGTAAAACCTTGTCTCTACTAAAAATACAAAAATTAGCCAGGCATGGTAGTGGGTGACTGTAATCCCAGCTACTTGAGAGACTGAGGTGGGAGAATCACTTGAACCTGGGAGGCGCAGGTTGCAGTGAGCTGAGATCGCGCTAGTGCACTCCAGCCTGGGTGATAGAGTGAGACTCCGTCTTAATAAACAAAAAAACAAACAAAGTTACCCATGAAAGGGAAGACGATCAATAAATGGGTATTCCAAAAAGTCAAAAGCCACACAAATATCAAGCCAAAATAAACTGGTTCCCTGACTGCAAATTGAACCCAGGCTATGGCAGCAAAAGCACAAAACTTTAAGTACTGAACGGCAAAGTAGTGCACTTTATTGTGAATCCCGGAAGGGATCCAGAGCAGGCAGTTTGAGCTTATGAAGAATTTTACTTTGTTTTGGATCAAATTTTGCTCTTTAATTTAGTCAAGAGAATTTTTCCCCTACACAACACAGATAATATTGTCAAGAGAATTTTTAAGGGTAGCTCTATGACACTAGTATGTGCCTTTCTTTAAATTTGATCTTCCTATCAGCTGTTTAAAATCAGAGATCTCTAAATTTTTTTAAATTCAGGTGTCTAATTTAAGGGATCCATCTTCAGTCCAATGGCAACTAGAATATCCAATGGTGTAATTATTCCAATAGCAATTCAACCAAATAGCCTCTTTGTGGAAGGCCCAGGATGTCATTTTCCAGGTTAACTTCCTGGGAAGTTCATACAAGAGGCAATCGCAAAGATTCCCTTCCAAGAAAAAAGTTCAATGCAAGGAGTAGGCCACAGATGGTTAAGGATGATATTTGCCTCCAGATATCATCTGGACACATTTGTGGGGGCTTCCAGTCACAGACCTGTGAGTCTGTGATACCATGTAGGCCCTCTTGGGATTGAGCTTTCCTAGGACTAATCAGGCAACAAGAGTTGAGACGACAAAAGCCTCGAAGGGATGGGATTTCTTAAGGCAAACCCCAAGAGCTTGACATAGTCAGAACAAAAAGTGTGCTCGGGTTCCCAACCATTTTCAGACAGGCTACCTAGTATGACCTGAAAATTACCACCTCTTACCAGATAGGTGAAACCAAGAGAAAGTGCTCCCACTTGGTCACAAGTCAAGCTCTCAAAGGAGATAAAATAAGATGAGAAGGAACCTCAACGAATACTCCCCTTTATGACAGAATAACACAAAAAGACAAAGACAAAGGAACAGACAATTTCTGGGAAGAAAGGGATTAAACAATTTGAATTGGTACCGCAAAGTACCAAAAAGCACACCAGAGTCACTACACCCAAGACTAGTCACACAAATCCTTTTCTCCCATTAATCAAGATTTTGGAGAGGGAATAGAAACTGATTTTTACTATTCACTTGATCAGATTCCACAAAGAGAAGGAGGCCGGGAGCCTGGCTGGTAAAAAGTTCTTACCCTTATGACAGCTGATCAGATCCTGGGTTCTTCACTGCAGCTTCCAGAAGAGCAGAGCTTTGCTATCCTGCTTACAGCTCCAAAACTGTAAGGGCCAATGGAAACCCTCCCTCTAAACCCTCTGAAGTTTCACTCAAAAATCAAGTCACAAAAGGCAGATTAGTAGGTGAAAAGGCATGAAACGTACTGACATGTACATGGGGAGAGCCACAGAGTGATTACCCTACCCACAATGGGATGCAGAAGCTTATATACCATCTCGAGGTAACAGAATGAATGAGAGCACAAAGCATGGCCAAAACCAGGCACCATCAGAGTCAGAGGTATATCCATTTATTGTGGACAAGACAGGTTATCGGAGGGAGAGAAGAGGAGGCTTGGCTAGCAAAGTTGGTCTTAATATGTAAATGAAAGCTTACAAGTAGCAGCGCTCAGAGAGAATAAACCCTGAAAGTTTCTTTCAGACCTTTACAGGTGTCAAACTCTCAGTTCATCTTTCCTAGATCTGGGCAAGGAGTCTTGGCTGCATCAATGCAGACTCTCTACAGACGCAAATCTCTCCAACAAAAGGCAACTTTGCAGGGCTACTTCTGCAGCTGGCTTTCTGAACAGACATCTCAAAATATGTCAAAGAAATGTATTTTGGGGTAAAATACTTTTAATTCCTTGACGTCTACATCCTGATGCACCTGCCGTTTCAACGCACCATAGTTGGTGGCAACTCCATTCTTCCCTACACTCAAGCCAAAAAAACAGACTCTCCTTGAGGCTAGTCTTTTTCTCACAGCACACACACAATTTGTCAGAAAAATTATGTTTCCTATTTGAGTTAATTACAGCCTTTGATCTGCCCAATCTTTCTCTTTCTTGGTCTCTGAATTTTGGCGAAGGAGTCTCCTGATACAGGCGGGATCGAGTCTAATGAGGGGAATGAGGAGGCTCAAAACCGTCAGACTTATTTAAGAGCCTTAATCTCTGGGTCGGGGTTTGGGCCGCCCTTGAACCTTTTCTTTGGGCCTACTCGTCAAAATCAGCCAGGCCAGGCCTGTCTTCAAGGCCCAGGGGCAAGGCCAGGTCCTCCCGATGGTTCTTGAAGCTTCTCCCGCACCCTCCCCTTTCCTGTGACCTGCAGAGAAGCTTCAGGGGGCATTTATTCAATTTGCTAGGAGCCCAGGAGGCGCAGGTGCGCGTGACTCTGTGGTTCCCACCTCACCCGCCGCCCTCCTTTGTCCTCTCGCTGTCTGAGGCAGGTAGCAAAGTGCAGGGTGAACTTGGGCGCCAAAGACACCCCGCCAGAGAGGGACCGGTAGGAAAGGGCACCGGCCCTTAGTTCCTTCTCAGTAGGGATCCGAAAAAACTCTTGAAGAAATAGAACGGGAGAGTTGGAAGTAGATCAAAGGGAAAAAAGGAAATCCTAGGAGATTTCCTGTCTGAAGGCACCACGAAGAGAAAGTCCGCCTCCTCTGGGCCGGGTCCTCACTTCACTGGTGAACCGAGTTCCAGTCTCCGTTGGAGACCAAATCAGTTGACTTTGGCTTGACTCCTAGTGAAGAAGCCACTCTTTGTCCTCCCTTGTTTAGCTCTTGATCCTGAAGGACTTGATTGTCTCTCTCGGGCTTTCCATGGATCCCAGAGATGCAACTGAGAAGTTTGTATTTAATGCACTTACTTGAAGTAAGAATAGTTTAAAGTATTTTTGCAAATAAAAGGTTTCCTTTTGCACTGAAGACATTCAGATGTGAGGAAAATCACTCGGCTGGGGAAAGCAAATGCTGTTGAGAATGTCTCACAAACACAAATTACACGTCAGCAGGTAGGTTTGACTCTCAGGTTGGGCACATTTTAAGCGCACTGTTGGTGGAATTTAAGATGAATCTAGGACATTCGTGATTAATTTTTTTAGTTTAATAAAATTTAATATTTTAAATTTAAATACACAATCCGAAAATTATATAACCAGCACGAGAAACTGGCTTTATGCCATTTTTACAAACACAGGAAAGAAAGATGATATTATAATGAAAATGCTTCATAAATCGCTACAATTTTTAAGTACCTAGAGAAAATAAGGTAACCTAGAATTCTATGCAAAAATAAAATTTCAAAACTGTGAGTGAAATAAGGATACTGAAAAACATACAAAAGCTAAAAGAATGTTCCAACCCATGCTACAAGAAATCTTAAGAGTCCTCCAGGCAGAAGCAAAAGGATACCAGATAAAAATGTGGGCCTATGCAAAGAAACGAATATTGGAAATGGCATTTAGAAAGCATGTACTACACGTTTTCTTATAATTTAACTTTTAAAAAATATTTGATGCAGTAAATAAAAGTAATACTAACGAATCACAAAGCTTACAATACATAAAGTGGAATTACATAACACTAGGATAAAGGCCAGAAAGGGAGGTATAATGACAATTGAAAGCAGACTGTGAGAAATTAAAGATGTATCCCAGAAACCCTAAAGCAGCCACTGAAATAAGAAAAGGATTATAGCTAATAAAGCAACAAAGGAAAGAAAATGGAATGAAATAAAAGCTGTGTAAACACTATCCTGGAACAACTGCTCTCCAGGCCTCCACCCTATAGAAATATACCAGTGGGCAATGAGAAGTGTACAAGAATGATGACTGTAGCATTATTTGTAATCATAATAGAACCAATGTAATTTTAAAGATATATGAAAAAGGTTTTATTTATTTATTTAACAGACAATTGAACAAACGATGGAAGCAAGTCCTTTGCCAAAAGGAACACAGAGGGTCATGATGATGCTACTCCTCCAAGGATTTCAGGGTTCCCAGACTCCTAGTTTTCTGTCTAGTTCTGGATGATGTTATTCTTGGGGAGCAATAGGTCCTCGAGTTTGGGACTCTTTCGGATTCTCTCTCCATTTCCCCATTCTGCTACAATAAATAAACAAATAAAAACAATTCTCACTTCCAGAAGATCCCACCTGTGCCTCTGCACGAGCCTTTCAGGAGGTCTGGAGGTCTGGTCCGCCGCTCCCCGGCTTCTTTCCAGGCTTTTGCTTTTCCCTTCCCCTGCTCCTGCCCTAAGGCCCCAGGACACCCGACCACCGCCCAGCTGAGCCCCTGCGGCTCCACCGCGCAGAAGATGCACCGGAGGCCCTGCCAGTTGGCTGCCCCGCGGGGTGCCGAGAAATCAACGCTTTGTAAAAAGAAGTTCCCCATGGAAAATATCTCTTGATTTCCACTCTCAGGGTTCTTCAAAGGACTAAAAGCTAAAGGCGACGATGGATTCATTCGGCAAGTCCTAGTCCGGCGCCCTGGTGAGTGCCAGACCCTGCTCCCCGCAAGGGGACCCAGGAGCGACCCTCGCCACCATCCCTTCCCTGGTGGAGCCCCCGTGCGGGACACAGGATCCGAAGATGGCAGCGGCAGCTTCGCAGCGGCCCCGAAAGCGACTGGGCGGGGTGGGCACAGGCTCCCTCACTTGCTGAAGGCGGCACAAAGAACGGGAAGAACCATCCCGGGAGCCCGCCGGGCGTTCAGCTTCCCTTGGGACCCCTGGCGGCTCGGACTGGGTGGCCGACCGGGGAGCTTCTGGGGGCTTCTGAAGCAGGAGAGGGGCAGGGCAGGCGAAGGCCATTCGGCTCTCCGTCTGGCTCCAAAATCTCCTAACGCGCAGGTATCCAATGTGACCAGCGCAACTCATCGCTCTAATCTCTCTGGTTTTCCAAGGCCTTGCTCAGTCGTCCTGCCGGGCCCTGAGAATAAAAGGGACAGAGGAAGTTTAGTGAGTGCGCCCTTCCTATATAGCCTACTAGACTGGATAGTTCTTGTCTCTGTGGCGCAATCGGTTAGCGCGTTCGGCTGTTAACCGAAAGGTTGGTGGTTCGAGCCCACCCAGGGACGCTTATTGCAACTTTTAAAGCATGCACGCATTGTCAATCACTACATAAATGGGGAAGATTTTATCCTGAAACGGAGTGCTAGGAACCTACTTCTCACGTGATAAAATTCTAATTCAGTCCGTTATACACTTAAACGAGTAATTTACATGCCTCCAGTTTTTCATATTTTAGTAATAAGAGTCCAGTAGTATCTCCAGGATGTGCCTGGATTTACTGATTGTTCTGTCAATAATGTGACCAGTGGAATCAGTCATCATCATAGTGATCCTCTCCATCATTTTTGAAAACAGTATTTTTCCCCAGTTTGTGCATGATTTATTTAACCCTTTTCAAAATGTTTTTGTTAACCAGGTGTGGTGGCATGTGCCTGTAATCCCAGCTACTCGGGAGGCTGAGGCAGGAGAATCATTTGAACTTGGGAGGTGGAGGCTGCAGTGAGCTGGGATGGTTACACTCCAGCCTGGGCAACAGAGTGTGACTCCATCTCAAAAATAAATAAATAAATAAACAAATAAATAAATAAATAAATGTTTTTGGGATGAGGTTGGTTTCATGGTTTTAGGATTACAAAGAATGCTGCAGTCAACATTCTTGTACACATATCTTTGGTCATTGTGGAAATGTCTACACTGCAGATATTTCTATAGTGTAGAGAACTGGATGCGCCATTGCTACATTATAGTGTTTATATAACGCTTCTAATTTGAGTACATTCTGCAAATGTATCTTTCACTGGAGCAATACCTAATAATATTCCAATATGAATATTTATAAGAGGAAAAATGGGAAGATGTGCAATTGCGCTTTGTGCCTCTCCATGGGGCCCATGTTCATAAAATGGTGGCATTAGCTACCTGAGAGTGGAGTTTGTGGCCCTCTGACGTCAAAAGCTGAAGCAGAGGACAGAGGACATGAAAACCCTCACTGCACATCCTCTGTAGTCTGGCCAGAATCATTCCTAGGTCGGTGGTCTCTTACCAGGAGGGAATGCTGCTTGCTTGCTTTGTCAAAACCACAAAAGGCAGGGAAAGTGTCAGGCTGCTGGTTGATAACAGTAGTGATGCAAGTCTTTCCAAAGAGTTGGTTTGTTAACCCTTAAGAAAAAAAATTCTAATTCTTACCAGATGGTGCTGTGCAGTTCCAGGCTCTTGGTGTCCCAAACAAAGAACTGTGCATGACACACACAAAGCAGCAAAGCAAAGCAAAAGTTTATTAAGCACAGTAACACTCTCAGAGTGGGGAGAGTGGGCTGACCTCTGCGAGATGAGATCAGTATTAGTTTGGTGTACTTTGGGTCTGTTTCTGTATGGTTTTTTTTCTTCTCTTCACGAGGATGAGTAATCTTTAGCCAGTGTTTGCCTTTAGACTCATAGGTGGGTTGCTTAGTTACTTTGGCCCTTGTGTGCTTGCACATTGCCTCCATCTCATAATTTTAAGTAAATGCATGATATGCAGTCCATATACCTGAATTTTAATGAGCTGATTATCATATAGAGTTATGTTAAGGATACTTTTTTTCTCGAATGCACATTCTATCTCTGAGGGGCTGCCCCTTTACTGGTTTGGATCTTGACAGCAATGGGGTCCTTGCTTGCTTTTTTTTTTTTTTTTTTTTTTGAGACAGAGGCTCTCTCTGTTGCCCAGTCTGGAGTGTAGTGGCGCAATCTCAGCTCACTGCAACCTCCCCCTCCCGGGTTCAAGCGATGCTCCCATCTCAGCCTCCTGAGTAGCCTGGAGTACAGGAGTGCACCACCACGCCCAGCTAATTTTTTGTATTTTTAGTAGAGACAGGGTTTCGACAAGTTGGCAAGACTGATCTCAAACTCTTGACCTCAGGCGATCTGCCTGCCTTGGCCTCCCAAAATACTGGGATTACAGGAGTAAGCCACTGCACCCGGCCTTGCTTGCTTTTTTTAAATCTTACTTTTTGTTTTCGCTGCTCAACTTCTGCCTTTTTTCTTGCTTCTTGCTCTTCTGCCCCATCACCTTGCTTCTGTTTGTGCCTTTACTCATTGTGTCTTTTATCGAACTTCCAATTCCCTCTCCTGTTCTCCTGCCTCATAATGGCAGTTAGTGAGGGAGGGATTTTAAGGGGGCATGTCCGACCTCCTATTCTGTCACAGCCAGAAACAGCTTTCAAGGTTTCTCTGCGGTCCTCTCAGCCAAGAAGGGGTCGGTTCAGTTGGTTGTAGGGCCTAGGGCTTATTTTTATTTCTCAATCCTGACAAGGGAAGGCTGGATTAATGCAGATTTTCTGCAGGTATAAATTTCCCCTACAAAAGACAGTTTTGCAGAGTTACTTCTGTTTGCTGGCTCTCTGACAGCCATCTTAAAATATGCCAAAGAAATATATTCTGGGGTAAAATATTTTTATTTTCTCCATCTATCTACAGCTTCATCATGCTGACAGCGTCCAGTCCAAGCATACCTGAAGCCTTTCTTTTTAAAAAGCTTTCCCACCCTTCTGCCTTCAAGTCTCTGCCAAAACACAAGTAATAGTGGCTGATCCCCTGCTATAGCAAGCTCAGAATAAATAGCCTTTGCTTTTTTTCCCATTTGATTGGTCTTCGTTTATTTGCAGAAGCTTCAATGTAGAGTTGACAAGAACTCCATCTTTGACCAAACCTTAGTAGTTTCCTCTGAGCCCTTTTCTCTATTAGTTCTTTGCTTGCCAAGTCCAGTTTTAGAAAAGAGTACTGTTGAGTCTAGTTTAGCAAGAGTCCTCCCAACCACCTTTGATAGCTAATCAAGTTCCTCTTAGTAATTTTCCATCCACTGACTTTCTTACCTTGCCAACTGGCTATAATCTTCGACTCTTCCTGCTGTATTTGAGGTTGAGCTCAGTTCTCTGTTGGTCTCTCTTGCCTACTGTAGTACGTACAATAAGATCTGTCTGATGCTTTTAACAAGTGTCCAGTGTAGTCCCTCAGAAACTACCTTTGCAAAATTGTGACAATAAGAGAAAGCTGACATGGCTGACTCCATCTTGGTTCTAGCCTCACAGGCTGGCTGTCTTTGCTCATTCCTGTGCAATTTCTCCCAAGCACTCTTTGGGAAAACTTGTGTTTATAGTTTAAATCAGAGATCCCCAACCCCCAGGGTCACAAGACAGGTAGTGGTCCATGGCCTGTTAGGAACCCAACCAAACAGCAGGAGGTGAGCTGCAGGCTTTGGAGCATTACCGCCTGAGCTCTGCCTCCTGTCAGATAAACATCTGCATTAGATTCTCATCAGAGCTCGGACCCTATTGGGAACTGCGCATGTGAGGGATCCAGATTGCGCACTCCTTATGAGACTGTAACTAATGCCTGATGAACTGAGGTGGAACAGTTTCATCCAGAAACCATCCCCTTCTATGGAAAAATTGTCTTCCATGATACCAGTCCCTGGTGCCAAAAAGGTTGGGGACAGCCAAAAAGGTTGGTTTAAATGATAACCTTCCCCAAAACTAAATTACCCCTGTAAAACTAATGAAAGGCCACCAAGTTAGAAGGATGAAAGGGGCCTGAATTCTACTAAGATGTATGCCTTGTTAAATAATTATCAGCCGTTATTCCAGAGGTCGCAAGATTTGCAGCTTCCCCAATTACTGCTGTGAAGAACATCACTATTGTAGAACCTAAGATTGGCCTCTTGAGATGTCTTTTCAGGCTTTTGCATGTCTGACTACTGGATGGCACCATTTGGCCCGAAAATCAACCAGTCCCTTAGCCCCCACCCAGAAGCTGACTCAGTGCAGGAGGGCCATTTTTCACACTCCTGTGATTTCATCCCCAACAATCAGCACTGCCCAAACCCTAGCCCCCTTCCCACCAAACTATCTTTGAAAAACCCTTACCTCCAAGCCTTCAGTGAGATCAATTTGAGTAATAACTCTGTCTCCCACAGGTTGTGGCTGGCCTGTGTCAATGAAACTCTTTACTGCAATGCCATGGTCTCCACGAATTGATTTTGTGTGTACAGTGGGCAGGAAGAACCCATCAGTCAGTTACATCTGCAGGATGGTGCCAGTTCTTTCCACAAAGGCTGGTCAGATACCCAGAAAGTATTTCTCCACTATTACGTGGACCATGTGTCTCTCTGTCACTATCCAGGGAATGGGGCCTGGCTTTAGTATTTAGTATTCAGTAGTTACTATACTGTCACCTAATCCCTTGTTTTCAATATTTTTCCATAACTTCCAGTGGCCTGACTGGCCACCATGCCACAGAATCTTTACTTTATGAATCTTTACTTGATGGTCTCCAAGGAGAACTCCCCATTCGATATTTTGTGATTTGAGCAATGGAATAGAATGTGATACTGGTAGGCTGGGGGAGGTCCCCAGACAGGTGGGATCTCGACCCCAGCCGTGGTTGTCAGGCTCTTGATACCATCTCAAGAACGAAGTCAAGGATGAGTCCGCAAACAGTGAAAGAAGAGATTTATTGCAAAGCAAAAAGTACACACTCAAAAAAGGGGAGTTCATGCATACCCGAGAGAGAACAATGGGTTCTGGGGTTTCATCTTGATGGGTTACTTTAACAATGGAGTGGAATATTAATGAAAATTCCTGGGTAAAGGTGGAGATGTCTCGGAACTGTGGTGCCATCCATTTTTACATCAAACATTGGTCTCAGAACTGTCATGGCACTGGTGGGTGTGTGATTTAGTATGTTAATGAGCATATAGTGAGGGCCTAGGTAAAACCTACATTAAATCCAGCACCACATTGGGTCCAGTCAGTCTTACCCAGCTTGGTCCACACTGGTTTTTCAGCGTCTTATGAGCCCATAACCTTAAGTCAGGTAAATCTGCTGCCTAGAATTTGTTATCCTGTGACCACTCGGTATTATTTCTGTCTCAAATCTACTTGGAAATATTCAAATGGTCTTTGACTTGGGCATTCCAACTTTGCTTACTTCACAGTGTTTCTTGCACCATAATCCAATATAAGAAAAGATGATCCAGACATTTGTTAAACATCTCAAATAAGATGTATCCCAGGTATTTGTGTCAAATTTGGATTATTTTAGTTTTTGTCTTTGCAGAATATAAAATACTAACATGAAGTAAGCACTAAGGTCTGGAGATGGCTGTGCAAGAGATGACAAAGTCCAACACCACGTTTGAGAGTATCCAATAATCTCTTCTGGGGCAGCTTGTTTTTCTACAATACTGAATTTGGAAAAAAAAAAAAAAAAAAAACTACGAGATTCATGAAACTGGACAACTGTCTTTATAACATTACCAGTGATAAAATCAGTAAGGAAGGCTGGTTTGCAGTCATCTGAGCAGTCTCTTTACTTTCATAAATATGGTTTCTCTCTGATATTAAACTGCTTCCAATTTCAAGCGGAATGCTACAACCCAAGGATAAGGATGTGAAGAGAACGGTTTCTTTTGTAATTCTAAACGTTCCAGTCTGCGAATTAAAAGCCATTATTTGAAGAAGGGTTCCCGGGCTCCATCTGGCCACGGAAAGCTTGCTACTCAACACAGGCCAACAACCAGCTTTTTTGGGAGAGAACACATGCGGGGGCAGGAGGGAAAAAAGAGAGGCAGACGTCACTTCCCCCTTGTGGGCTCCGGAGCGGGTTGGTCTGCTGAGTGACAGAAAGGCAGGGACTGGGAAAGGCACTGTCGGTGACATCACAGGGCGACTTCTATGTAGATGAGGCAGCGCAGGGGCTGCTGCTTCCCTACCTGCTGCTTCCCACGAAGGAGTCCCCGTGCTGTGGGAGCGGGTTCGGGACCGCTGGTCGGACCTGAGAGTCCCAGCTGTGTGCCAGGACTAGAAGGGCTCGGGAGTGCACGGGGCAAGTGACCTTGTGTGTAAAGGGTGAGACGTATGAGGCTGTGGCGGGGCGGAGGTGCCTGCACTCATACTTACCTGGCAGGGGAGATACCATGATCACGAAGGTGGTTTTCCCAGGGCGAGGCTTATCCATTGCACTCCGGATGTGCTGACCCCTGCGATTTCCCCAAATGTGGGAAACTCGACTGCATAATTTGTGGTAGTGGGGGACTGCGTTCGCGCTTTCCCCTGAACTATTTAGTTAAAAGAATAGGTTGTGTACTAAAGCTTGTGTTGTGTGTGGCGTGTAAATGTCATTCTTACCGTGAAAGGTTGGAGAATGGTAAGTAACATATCCATTCTGTCAGAGGAGAAATAAGAAGCGTCAGCCCTTGCAACATAAGGTAACCACCGTGAATGCCGCACAGCTCTTCCCTTTCTATGCGGGGCTGCCTTCTGCAGAGATTGGTCCATAGTCTCCAGTGTCTTGGGTTCTCACGATCTGTAAAAATCTTCGTGTTTTTCCCTAGCCCCCAGTCACCTTTTATACAGCTTCTGCTTCTAACTCAGTAGGCTTTCTGTGCTGGGGGGAATGCGTTCTCACTTCATAGAACCAGGTACAAACTACGCAGACGGGCGCTGTTCTTTGGGAAGAAAACAGGGCCTTTGGAGCTCTTAGTGTCCCCGCTGGGTTGTATACATAATATGCGTACTTTGTGTAGGGGAACGGCTCTCCCAGCGCCCAGGTCTCACATGTCTTGGCGGAAATGCGCTGCGATCCTCCCTGAAATGTAAGGCAGGAAGTTTTACGAGGAGCCGGGTCCAGTTTCCCTACTATTTCCTGCCGTTTACATATCTAGTCTTTCTTCAGACTTTATTCAAGTGACAGCTGCCTGTTTGATGTCTCGCTTCCACATCCTACATCCATTGCCAGGCAGCTTTCTAGGTAGCACTCCCACCCATCCTTCCCGCCCCCAAGCAGCCCTTTCCCATTTCTGGCGCCAGTGTCCTCCCCCTTCCTTCTTTCTTCAGGCTCGCGCTTATCACCTTCATGGACAGAAAATACTTAGCTCTCTCTCAACCTGCGGTTTACACCTGACATGCGTTAGTACTGTCTGGGTGAAGGGGAAAAGGACAAGATGGAGAAAGGTGAACAGAAAAGACGCACCCCTTACTACTTCCGGGTTCTTCATCATCCAATTTACCCGCGGGCCTGAAAATGCAGCCCCCAGGGAAAAAAGCAGACCAACTGAGCAGGCGCCATGTGACGTCAATTTGAGGAAACGGAAACTTACTACGGAGACGCCCCTGGCACGCCCTTATCCCACCCACTGCCCTCCCATTTCCAAGCCCAGGACATAAAAGTCGCCGCAGGCAGGCGCCAGCGCGAACTTCCCCGGCCCCATTGCTTGTGGACCTCGCCCAAAAGCCCTGACCCGTTGGTCAATAAAGTTCTTTCTTTCCTACCACTTGCCTCCAGCGCCTAACTCTTTCCTGACTAAAAGAAATTAAATCAAGTGCCCTGGCAAATTCCTTAATACCCCTTCTCAAATGGCACTGTAAATTCATCTCTTTTTAACTCCCAGAAGTATCTAATTGGTTTGTCCCTGCACTACGTGAATACTAGTATCCACTACAGAAGAAAACACCAGGCCTAGCGATGGCGGTTCTAGGCATTGTGCCAGCCTCTCCCAGGGTATGTTTTCTGACCTCACCTACTTCTGATCAACTGAGGTCAGGAGTTCGAGACCAGACTGACCAACATGGCTAAAGTCCCTCTCTACTAAAAATACAAAAAAAAAAAAAAAAGCCCGGCGTTGTGGTGTGTGTGAACCCGGGAGGCGGAGGTTGCAGTGAGCCAAGATCGTGCCGTTGCACCCCAGCCTGGGCGACAGAGCGAGACTCTGTCTCAAAAAAAAAAAAAAAAGAAAAGAAAAAGAAAAAATTAATCCATCTGAGACATATTATTGGAGACAGTAGAATCCTGCATCCAACAGGCACTTGGTGCAGATCTGAACCCATTAAGCTATTGGCTCATGTTCCCTATGTTCTATTAAGTATCGTGAGCAGAAATTGAGCTCTTTAGCTTTTACCCACTAAGTATGGCTATACGGCAGGTCTCTCTCTCTCTCTCTCTCATTTTTGCATCATTATTTTTTTGCCATCAGTGTGGGTTTTTGGTTTTGATGTTATGAAGTGAATTTCTGGGGACAATCTCTGTTGGGTCGTGTTGATAAGGATTCAGTCCCTGTCTGGACAGCTAATCTGGTCTGTGAGTCTTTTTTTATTGTCTATTCATTGTCCTGAGAATAATGGTATTTCCTGGTATTTGAGCCTGCAGCAATGAGAAGTTGTTCATATCTTGTCTTTCCAATGTTTAGTAAAAATGTTATGGGCCCAATAGTAGTCAATATCGGCAAGAGTGGCATCACTGTTTCAAGAGTGATCTTACTACTCAATGTCCCCCCTCCCACCCAACTTCATTCCATAGGAGTTCTTGGCTTTAACAAATTTACTATATCTAAAAGACATCTTAGTCCAGGGAGAAAACTAAATCTGTAGCATGTAAGGAGAAGTTTTCTGTGATTGGTATATTCAGGTTTCTAACCAGCTGAAAAATTCAAATACATGTCCTTTAAAGGTTAAGTTTAAACCACACTACAGAAAGGAGAGAAAGGATTTATATGATCACATATAAGCAATGGAATCAGCAATATGAGCACTTTTCACATCTATACAAATCAAATGTAATAATCTCCAGAACATTAAGGAAGTTCATCCCTTAATGAAAATGAATGAAAAGAAATTATTCACCCACTGTTCTATGCCCTGGAAAGAGAATGTCCTGCCGGACTCAAAAGGGTATCACAATATCACTCAGATTTTCAGCGATGAAGGCCCTCCAAGGATCTAATGATGCTAATATTTTCAGTTTGTTTCCTTCACTGATAAACATTGTTAATAGATACCATTGCCTCTGTTTTCACCTTAAGTGATGATACTTAGCACAATTTGTTTCTTAAGAATGCCCCTTAGTTTGGTGGAAGGAATTTTCCTTCTTTATAAATATAGGATATTGTCTCATGAAACAAATTGGCATACTCTTTCAGTGAAGTGAATAGACAAATTAGGTCTCTAAAATTTTAAAGGAGTCACTGCCCCAATTATCTTAGGAACAATGATAATCACTAATATAAAATTAAAATAAGAAAATTAAGCCAGGTATGGTGGCTCATATCTGCAATCCCAGCACTTTAGGAGGCTGAGGAGGGAGGATCAGTTGAGGTTAGGAGTTGGAGACCAGCCTGGGCAACATAGTGAAACCCCTGTCTCTACAAATTTTTAAGTATTAGCTAATATTTTAAAGTTGGCCAGGCATGATAATGCATGACTGTAATCTCAGCTACTAGGGAGACTGAGGCAGGCTACAGTGAACTATGATTGCACCACTGCCCTCCAGCCTGGGTGACAGAGTAAGACTCCCAACTCAAAAAAAATAAATAAAGAAATAAAGAAAAAGAAAGAAAGAAAGAAAATTAAGAATCTGTTGAAAATTGTTTTACTACAATGCTAGACTGCATGTCTTGTGCCTGTACTCCCAGAAACTCAACAGGCTGGGGCGGAAGCATTGCTTTACGCCAGCAGTTGGAGACCAGCCTGGGCAACAGGGCAAGACCTCGTCTCTAAAATAATACAAGGCAAGCTGAGCCAGGAGGATTGCCTCAGCCCAGAAGTTCCAAGTTGGTCAGCTATGATAGCCCCGCTGCACTCTAGCATGGATAACAGAGCAAGACACTGTGCCTTATTTTTTATTTTATTTTATTTTATTTTTACTACTTAATGCCTATTTATTTATTTATTTATTTTTGAGAGAGAGTCTTGCTCTGTAGCCCAGGCTGGAGTGCAGTGGTGCGATCTCAGCTCACTGCAAGCTCCACCTCCCAGGTTGAAGCTATTTCCCTGCCTCAGCCTCCAGAGTAGCTGGGATTATGGGCGAACGCCAACACGCCCAGCTATTTTTTATAGTTTTAGTAGAGACAGGGTTTCACCATGTTTGCCAGGCTGGGCTCAAACTCCTGACCTCAAGTTATGCACCTGTCTCGGCCTCCTGAAGTGCTGGGATTACAGGTGTGAGCCACCTCGCCCAGCCTACTGATGCTTGAAATGTGAGGTTTCATTAGGGAAAAATTTTCTTGTTGAATTTCTAACATGAAAAAATAATAGATTTAGCTGTAGATTAAATTAATGGTCTTGATAGTTTGATACAATGAAATAAATGAAATGAAGTTGATAACTGAGAAGAATCTTTGATGCTTTTGAACAATTTAAATAATGCAAATATTTAATATATAAAGACATGAAAAAGTTCATTACGTTATTATTTATTTATTTATTTATTTATTTATTTGAGACACAGTCTCACTCTGTTACCTAGGCTGAAGTGCAGTGGTGCAATCTCAGCTCACTGCAACCTCTGCCTCCTGGGTTCAAGCAATTCTCCTGCCTCAGCCTTCTGAGTAGCTGGGATTACAGGCACACACCACTACACCCGGCTAATTTTTGTATTTTTAGTAGACACAGGGTTTTACACCATGTTGTCTCAAAAAAAAAAAAAAAAAAAAAAACTATAAAAAATTAAAATTATATGTTCAAGTAAATTAAATATATAATAATGAAAAAGGAGGCCTAGCATGACTAACTGCATTTTACTCCTAACCCTTCCTACCCTGTGGTGATATCTTTCAGGCTAACTGCTTTTTCTCATTTCTGCACATAGGCCAAGCTATCTATGGGAGGGATTTAGCTTACAGTTTAACTTTAAAGCACAGATGACAATAATTCCTTCCCCAAACTGTCTCCTGAGAAGATAAAGAGGTTGTATGCACAAGTAACAGTGTTATGTTGAAGATTTATAAGAGCATTGTGACCTGACAAAGAACAAAGAATTTTCACCATCCCCTTGGGCTCTCACTGCAGCTCGTAAGTCTGTCATTGTCAGACCTCTTCACCTCAACCACCTCCTTCTTCCTCCCTTCCCTAACATACAAGGAGCCTGAAAATTGTATTAATTTAAGATGGTTCTTTAGGATATTAGTTCACCATCTTCAGTTTGGTGGCTCCCTGGATTAAAGTCACCTTCCCTGCCCCTCCCTATACCTTGTCCCTGGACTTACTGGCTGTCATGCAGCAAGCGGTGAGTGCAGTGAGCCGAGATCACACCACTGCACTCCAGTCTGGGTGACATAGTGAGACTCTGTCTAAAAAAAAAAAAAAGAGAAGAGAGAGAGAGAGAAATTTCATTTTAGAACCAGACAAATTAAATGGGAGACTTACTTCCAATGAGACCTAGAAATTTCTAAATTTCTAAAATTTCTGTAAGAACAGAGAAAATTGCCTCCATTGAGGAAGTAAGCTGAGGGAGGTAAACTGACACGTTTTCTGAATTGAGAAATATTGAGGAGGCTTTGTCTCTTTCGCCTCTAACTGCTCCTTCTCCTCCTGCCCCTGTGCCTGCATAGTCTTTCTTACCTGAGCCTTCCTGTCCTGCCTTGCCTCTTCTTCCATCACCATCACCCGAGGAAAGTCCCCAGGGCTCTGGCCCCTTCCCTGAAACTTCTGTTCTGACAGCCCCTTTCCAGGTAAAACCCACAGGAAGAGGGGAGCCTACCATTGTGTATACCGCTTCACCAAAATGTGAATTAAGAATATTATAAAAGACTTCCATGGTCTAAATGTAAATACATTTCACTCTTCTGTTTCTAAAGCAGGCTCCAAGATTCTACAGGGTTTGACAGAAAATTTGACTTAACTGTTGAAACCTTTGAGCCCAAATATTCTGACCTTTATCAATTAATTCACATGCTGGTGAAGAAGGCAAGGTCAGTAACTGGTTGCAAAAGGCAAATTGGAAGGATTTTCAAAAGAGACTGAAGCAGAACATGAAAGGTTAACATTTTAGCCAAATATCTCCATGTTGCCATTCCCCAGGTCCTTCCTAAAAACATAGATTGGAGGATAATTCAGCAATGTGAAGCCAGACAAATCTGTCTTTGCTTACCTAAAATGGTTTGAGAGCCAGGTATGGTAGCTCATGCCTGTAATCCCAGCACTTTGGGAGGCCGAGGTAGGTGGATCACTTGAGGTCAGGAGTTCGAGACCAGCCTGCCAACATAGTGAAACCCTGTCTCTACTAAAATACAAAAATTAGCCAGGTGGCTACTCAGGAGGCTGAAGCAAAAGAATCGCTTGAACCCGGGAGGCGGAGGTTGCAGTGAGCTGAGATCCTGCCACTGCAATACAGCCTGGGTGACAGAGCAAGACTCCATCTCCAAAAGAAAAAAAAAAAAAAGAAAAAGAAAATTAGTAAGGTAGTAGAAATATAATGCACACGAGAATGATAATCATGAAGACAATCTCTATTCCAGCATAGTAAGGAAACCTATTCCATTAGGGAGCCAACTGAAAACATCAAATCCCAGTTCACACCCCAGGGTGTGGTGTCACCTGCCTGTAGTCCCAGCTACTTGGGAGGATTAGTAAGGAGGTTTGTTTGACTTCGTGAGGCCAAGGCAGAAGTAAACCCTGATCATGCCACCGCACTCCAGCCTGGGCGACAGTGAGACCTTGTCTCAAAAACAAACAAACAAACAACCCCACAAAACCAAACAACAACAACAACAAATTGTCACATCACTCTGAAATGACAGTGGCAAACATAACTTTGTTATTGGAAAATTAAAAGAAAAATACTCCCTCTTGCTATCAACCTGCCCTCTTGCTCTAACATGTCTGACCCATGGTTTAAAATGCCCAAAACTTGATGTACTCAAATTATAGTACACTTACCTGTTCTGCACCAGCATTTATCTTTCTCTGGAGGACATCACCATCCATGGTCCTATAATGTCTAACAGCATGGAATGATGAAGGGCAGTGTCTTTTAGGATATTTGGGGACACACACACACACACACACACACACACACCCCTCTCTGAAGAAATCCAGCATTGGGCGAGTTCCCTCAAACTTTTCACTAGGCATGACCACTGCTCTATTTTAGACAGAGATTCTACGGGGCAAAACCTGAGAATTATCTGCCTGGCTATCAAGAAGATAGCTCCTTGCATTTTTGGGGGAGAACACTTTTGCTTCAAGGGACTGTTTCCTCCCAGGATTACAAATCTTTCTGTAACCTCAGGAAACATTGCTGATGAAAACCAGGCATGGTGGCTCTGGCCTGTAATCCCAGTGACCCAGGAGCTGAGGTGGGAGGATCACCTAAGCCCAGGAGTTCCAGGTTGCAGTGAGCTATGATGGCACCACTGCTCTCCAGCCTGGGCCACAGAGCCAGACACTGTCTCTGAAAGAAAAAGAAAAAGAAAAAAAAACATTGCTGATGAAACTGTGGCCTCTTTTGCAGCTCAATAAAAAGCTATTTATTCACTGGCTAAGGTTGTAGTAGATAATCACATCACTTTAGATGATACATTTAGCCGAGCAGGGAGATGTATGTGTGGTGGCAAATACCTTTTGTTATATATACATAAATATTTCCCATGCCGTAGAACCTTCTCTAGAAGAAATCAGAAAAGAAGCCACTTGGCTACAAGAAATCATTAAAGAAGAAATGGGATTTGAAGTTTTCCCTGATGTTTTCAGTTGGCTGCCTAATGAAATAGGTTCCCCTACTGTTCCAGGATACAGATTCTCTTTGTGATTATCATTCTTGTGTGCATTATATTTCTACTACTCAAATCAATGTTATGTATTTCTCATTGTTTTACTTCTTTTGAGAAACTGAATTCATGGTACTCTAAAGACTAGAGATGATTCAACAAGTGACAGCAACTATCGAATTGGCCGAGATGGTTCTCTCTCTCTCTCTCTCTCTCTCTCTCTCTCTCTCCCTCCCTTCTGTGATGCCACACCAATTCAGCTTTTGGGCACCGTTAAAAATTCCTCAGTAAGAGGGCTCCTTTCCTCCCCTGCCCCCAGTGTGGGACAGGACTATCTGGGAATGAGCCTTTCTGGCAAGGAGGGACACAACTTTTGATCGACAATGCTTTCAAGAAAATCTTTTTATCTAAAGGGAGAATGAGAAAAGAAGACAATTTTTTTTTTTTTTTTTTTTTTTTTTTTTTTTTTTGAGACGGAGTCTGGCTCTGTTGCCTAGGCTGAAGCGCAGTGGCACAATCTCGGCTCACTGCAACCTCTGCCTCCCTGGTTCAAGTGATTCTCCTGCCTCAGCCTCCCAAGTAGCTGGGATTATTGGTGCCCACCCCTACACCCGGCTAATTTTTTATATTTTTCGTAGAGACGGGGTTTCACCATGTTAGTTAGGCCTTGAAATCCTGACCTCAGGGGATCCAACCGCCTCAGCCTCCCAAAGTGCTGGGATTACAGGCGTGAGCCACCGCGCCCAGCGAAGAAGAAAACTTTCATGAGAAGTGTGAGCCTTTTCAAATTCTCAGGCCCAGAGAGGCATTACATTGAGACAGCAACCACATTCCGCTTCCTTTTTGTACAATACTGTATTTGAAAAACAAAAAACCAAAACGGCAAGATTCATGAAATTGGACAACTTTCTTTAAAACACTACTACTGGTAAAACCAATAAGGATGGCTGGTTTCCAGTCATCTGAGCAGCCTCTCTAGTTTCATAGATATGATTTCTCCCTGATATTGAAGGGCTTCCAATTTTAAGTGGAATGCTACTTCACAAAGATAACCAGGTTTGAAAGGAACAGGTTTTCCTTGTAATCCTAAACGTTCCAGTCCGCGAATTAAAAGCCATTTTTTGAAGACGGGCGCACAGGCTTCCAGCTCTCCTCCAGAAGGGTCCACCGCAGGACACAGGTTAAGTAGTCCCTTCTCTGGGAGAGACTAGATGCGGGGTCTCGGCGCACCTCTGCAAAGGACAAGGCGGGAAGGAAAGGAGGGACAGGCAGACGTCACTTCCCTCGCCGGCTCCAGCAGCGGGTTGGTCGGCTGAGTGGCGGAGGGTGGGGCAGAAGAGCAGAAGGGGACTGGGAAAGGCACTGTTGGTGACATCACCGATAGGGCGTTCCTATGTAGATGAGGCAGTTCAGGGTTGCTGCTTCGCCACGGAGGAGTTCCCGTGCTGTAGGAGCAAGTCCAGGAGCTGGCTGGACGTGAGAGTCCCAGCTGTGTGTTAGGGCTAGGAGGGCTCGGAATGGTTGGGGATTGGCGGGGGTGGCTCTCGGGGCAAGTGACCGTGTAAAGGGTAAGGCGTATGGAGCTGTGGCGGGCGGAGGTACGTAAAAGCCCTTTGCCTGGCAGGGGAAATGCCATGGTCAGCCAAGTGGTTCATCTTTAAGAGTGAGGCTCATCCATTGCACCCCAGATATGCTGTTCTCTGTTATTTCTCCTAATGTGTAAGCTCAGCTGCGTAACTTGCAGTAATGAAGCAGAAGTTAAGGGGAAAAAATAGGTTTTACCATACTTGACTGACTCCAAGGCCAGCAATAGATAGAGCCCTAGCAGATCCTTGGTAACACCGTCTGAAAAGCCAGAGCCCCAAGGAATGAGTTCCAGAGACGGTCTCTACACAGTCCGCCCCTAGCAAGGATAAGAAGAAATAACAACAAATGCCTTTACTACCTTATCTTTCCCCCTTACCACTTCTCATTACTCAAGTTGTGTAAGTTCCTGATTTTCCTTCAGTGCAGCTGCAAGGTCACCAGCTATGCTTGCGTTGCAAGACCTGTCACAGTTGAATTAACTGCGTTCTTTCTGCTTCTGTAAGCCCTCTTGCCTGCCCCGCGAATTTCGCGCCATCCCGCGGCGCCATTCAAACTAGCCAACCCCATTGGGAAGAGTGTATAAAAGTCAAGCCCTGTCTTTGTTCCAGGCTCAAACTTTGGATGTTAATCTGCTGGGCCTGAGTGCACTCAAAATCCTCCTGTTCCACCCGTTGGCCTCTCGGGTCTCCTGATTTCCGCAACAATAGTGGGGGGGACTGCGTTCGCACTTTCCCCTGGTCTTTCATGGTATGAATGATAGACAACATTTTTATTCTCCTATAGTCGCAGACTCGGTCTCAGTGATTCTATGGTGTGGTCAGCTGTTTTTGTTTTTGTGAGACCTTGTTTTCTTGTTTACTGTCCTGGGACAGATGTCTGTAGTCACTTCCTTCCTCAGGAGGCAAATTTCAGTCTCTGTGGGGGAGGTCTCTCACCTTAGCTGCGGGGGTACTTGGCAGGTGGAGCTCAGGGATCTAGGCTTCCCTGCTTTGTAGACTCCTCAATGGTTCCCAGGGCCTACTGGCTTTCAACACCACTTGAAAACCTCAGGGTTTTTCTGCTATCCCCAGAATCACCTCTTACACAGCCTCAAGCAATCCACCCATCTTGGCCTCCTGAAATTCTGGGATTACAGGTGTGAGCCACCATGTCTGGTTATAATGCCCTTTCAACTGGACTTTTGAGTATTCTTAAAAATTCCTCAGTGAGGTGGCTCCTTTCCTCCCTGTCCCCTGCCTGAGATAGGACTATCTGGGAATGAGCCTTTCTGGCAAAGAGGGACACCTTGACTGAGCTTTTGATCATCAATGCTTTCAAGAAGAAAGATTTTTTAAAAAAATTTTATCTGAGGAATGTGAGCCCTTTCAAATGATCAGGCCCAGAGAGATGTTAAATCGAGACAGCAACCACTTTCTGTTCCTTCCTTTTGAGCTATGTATTCATCTGTTGAAACTGCTTGCTATCACCTCAAGTAGCTATAAATTATCCTAATAATCCCACACCAAACGCTGTACCCCATACCCTATAACTTAACAACGTATAGCCAATCACCAATCAATGTAATTTCTGTAAACCGATGAGAATTCCTGACAGGCACCTTTCTATCAGCCCACTGTCTGTCCCTGCTTTTGACCTTTAAAATCCTGTTTGTGACAAAGGCCAAAGGGAGCTCAGATCCAACGTTCTTTGGGTGTGAGTCTTCCAGGCAGCTGTCTTCATGTTGGCTCAAGTAAACTCTAAATTATATTTTGTGCCTCAGCCTCTTTCTTTTAGGTCAACATGTTCAACAACAGTCGAATGAATAAATAAGTTAATGTATATTCATACAAAGTAATACACACAGAAACAACCATATGAATCAGATGAAAACTTCATAGACATAAGACTGAGTGAAAGAAATCAAATCTATGCCTCTGCTTCTGAAACTGCCTTTGCAAAAATTATAACTGGGACAATTTTCATGGTGAAAGAGATCTGACCTGATTCCATCTTATTTCTAACGTCCAAGTTGTCCTTGCTCATTCCTGGGTTCAGACCGAAATAACTTTGGGAGGAACTTAGTTTACGGTTTATCTGTGAAACAAACATGATAATATCCCCCTTCCTGCCTGGGGACTAGACTGCCTTTGCAGGACTAACAAATTAGCCATGAGATTAGAAATTATGGTTTAGGAGTCATGTTAGCCTCTGGCTGCAAGATTCTAAACCTCCCCAAATTGTTCCTGGAGATCACGTCATTATTGGAAAACCTCAGATCAGTGCTTGAGGTATTTTGCTGACCCTGCACTCAGTGGATCAGCTGGCACCAGCTAGACTGATAACCTGGCTCATCTGATCTTGTGGCCCCCACGCGGGAAATAACCCAGCAGAAGACAACAACTTCAGCTCCCTCTGATTTCATCTCCAACCTGACCAATCACAACTCCCAATTCACTGGCCCCCATCCACCAAATTATCCTTAAAAACTGGTCCCAGAATTCTTGAGGAGACTGATTTGAGTAAAAATAAAAGTCTGGTCTCCCACACAGCCAGCTCTGTTTAAATAAATCTTTATTGCAATTCCCCTGTGTTGAAAAATTGGCTCTGTCTAGGCAGCAGGCAAAGTGAACCTGTTGGGCAGTAACACTCCTGCCGCCAAAACCCACTACACACTGTATGACTCAGTTTATATGAAAGTAAAGGGCAGGAAAAACTTGCCTGATAAATTTGCAGAGACAGGGGTGAAAACCATTAATAAGTCTGTGGAGTATTGTCAGAGTTTGGTATTGTAGTCTACATATTAAAAGTAATCAGTTAAACACTTGAAATAAAATTTCCCCCAAATATGTTTGCCAAATTTGGATGACTTTGTTTCTGTCTTTGCAGAATATAAAGTGTTGACATGAGGTAAGCGCTAAGGTCTAGAGAAGGCAGTGGAAGAGATGACAAAACGACTCCAGCACCATGCCTGAGTCCAGTGTGCTCTGCTGGGGCTGCACATTTTTGTACACTGCTGTATTGTTATGCCCAGACCCTCTGTTCCCCAAAGAAGACCACCAGAGTCCAGAGTCAAAGCCAAGCGTCAAGGATCTTTACGACAAGTTCGAACTTGGTCCCTCCATTACACAGCATACAAGAGGGCCCCGAACAATGCGAGTGTTTGCTTTTTATAGCCCGAAAGTTACAGGGGAACAAAGGAATTCTTTTGGTTCCCGTGCTTTCAGTAAAACTTTGAACGGCTGCCTCCTTATCGGAGACTTTTCCAGGTGGTGTTTGTACTGGGCTCAGGAAGTTTGAGAGATATATGGCGATATGTGGTGGGATGGGAGGATGGGATGTGTTTGTACTGTGCTCAGGAAGTTTGAGAGATATATGGCGATATGTGGTGGGATGGGAGGATGGGATGTGTTTGTATTGGGCTTGTTTGTTTTGAGCCCGGGGCTGAGGAATGTGCCCGGCTCCTCTCAGTATTTGAAAAACCCTACAAGATTCATGAAACTGGACAACCGTCTTTATAACACTCCTAGAGATAAAACAAGTAAGGATGGCTGGTTTGCAGTCATCTGAGCAGCCTCTCTAGTTTCATAGATACGGTTTCTCTCTGATATTGAACGACTTCTAATTTCAAGCAGAAAGCTACATCACAAAGATAACCGTATGTGAAAAGAACCGGCTTTCTGTGTAATCCTAAACTTTCTAGTTTGCGCATTAAAAGCCATTATTTGAAGAAGAGCGCACAGGCTCCAGTTGGCCACCAAAGGGGTCCTTGGCATCACAGGCTAAGAACCTACTTCTTTGGGAGAGACCAGGGGCGGGGAAGGGAGGGGAAGGAGACAGAGGCAGGCGTCATTTCCTCCGCGGGCTCCCGCAGCCGCTTGGTCGGCTGAGTGGCGGAGGGTGGGGCAGAAGAGCAGAGGGGGACCGGGAAAGGCGCTGTCGGTGACATCACGGAGAGGGCGATTCCTATGTAGATGAGGCAGCTCAGGGGCCGCTGCTTCGCCACGAAGGATTTCTCCTGCTTTGGGAACAAGTCCAGGACCTCCGGTTGGACATGAGAGTCCCAGCTGTGTGTCAGGGCTAGGAGAGCTGGGAGTGGCATGGGGGGTGTGAGGGTTGGGGTGCGCGGAGCAAGTGACCGTGTGTGTAAAGGTTGAGGCATATGGAGCTGTGGCAGGGCGGAGACGTATGAACTCATACTTACCTGGGAGGGGAGATACCATGATCACGAAGGTGGTTTTCCCAGGGCGAGGCTTATCCATTGCACTCCGGATGTGCTGACCCCTGCGATTTCCCCAAATGTGGGAAACTCGACTGCATAATTTGTGGTAGTGGGGGACTGCGTTCGCGCTTTCCCCTGAATTTTGTAGTGCTAAAAGCAGGTTGGTTGCAAAGAAGGATGTATTTCTTGTTTTCATTGGCACGTAGGTTCCGTGGTGTTGTGTTATTTTTGTATCCGGATGACAGGAAAACAGGAAGTAATATGTCGCCGCCGTTCCAGTCGACCGCACGGCTTCTTCCTTTCTACTTGAGGCTAATTGCTGCAGAGATTGGTCCATGGTCTCCAGTTTCTTGGGGTCTCACGCTCTGCAAAAATCTTAGTATTTCTCACTAGCTCCCAGTCACCTTTTACACAGCCTCTGCTTCTAATCGCCGTCCCTACAGAAGTTTGTAGGATTTCTGTGCTAGCGGGGAATGTGTTCTCATAACACTCTTACTTTGTGGAGGGGAACAGGTCTGCCGGCCCCCAGGTGTCCTAACTCAATTCATCCCGAGGCTCGCTGGTCGGAACCGCAGTCTCACCTGTCTTGGCAAAATGCGCTGCGATCCTCCCTGAAATATAAGGCGGAAAACTTTATGCGGAGCCGTGTCCGCTGTCTCCTGCCGTTTACGTATCTAGGCTTTTTTCAGACCTCATTTAAGCGACAGCTTCTTGTTTGATGTCTCGCTTCCACATCCAATATCCATTGCCAGGCAACTTTCTAGATAGCATCCGGACCCATCCTTCCCACCTCCAAGCAGCCCTTTCCTATCTCCGGCGCCAGTGTCCTTCCCCGTCCCTCTTTTCTTCAGGCCCTCGCTTATCTCCTTCATGGGCAGAGAATACTTAGCTGTCTCTCAACCTGCGTTTTGCGCTTGACATGCATCAGTACCCTGGCAAATTCGGACGTTTCCTTAATACTCCTTCTCAAATGGCATTGTAAATTCATCTTTTTAACTCCCAGTCCCTGCACTACTTGAGCACGAGAATTGCACTACAGAAGAAAACCGCAAGCCTAGTGAAAAAAACCCAGGCTGGCGGTTCTGGGCATTTTGCCAGCCTCTCCCAGGTTATGTTTTCTGACCCCACCCACTTCTGATCTGTAATGTCCTGGTCAATAGAAACTACCTGGCTCAAACGTAAAAGGCAAGGCGAACCACGGCAGGAAGGCCTATGGCGTCCCCTGGTGGCTACCCTGGGGACGGCACTCGTAGATCCGCGCGTCCCGAGAAGCCTCTGCCATCCCGACCCGGGTGAGGTGCAGAAACCCGCGGCTGCAAAGAAAACCGGCTAGAACGCACAGGACGCCCAGCGAGTGTTCAAGACACTGCGAGTGGAAGCCGTACGTCCTACGGACTGATCTAGTTTGAGGAAGACGAGCCATTTACTTCTAACCCCAGCAGCGGACATTGCCTTGCTCAAATATATATGAACAAAGACTGAAAACAACTTTCATTGCGTTACTGACGAGCAAACGGGTTCTTAGAATGTTTAAGAAATGTCCTTTGTTTCGGGACCGTCATCACTAAGGTATGCTTGGGATTCCTAATTGAGGAGTTTCTGAGCAAAAGCAGCCGACCAATCCAGTGGCTGAGAACTGCTTCGATATTGGCTTCCAGGCACATCAGAAATACCGAGGTTCTGACGAAGACGTGAGCTTCTGTCTGCCTTTGGAAAGGCCTTCTTCCAGTCCTGGCGCTGCCACTTGCCTTCTGTTTGACCTTCGGCCAGCCAGGTCCTTCAATTTGCTAGGCCTCCCGTTGGAAAGTGTTACATGAAAATAATAATAATGTGCTATTAGAGTTATTGCACAGATTACAGAAGACAATCTAATAGTACAGCTAGCATCGTGTGTGGCTTACATTAAAGGTTTGCTGATAGGAAACAATATCCCAGATAAGGTTTTTCCCCCTTAATTATGAAATATAGTAAAGAAAATTGTGTGGACTTCTGCTTCAGGCCTCAACATTTTTCAAAACACATTTGCATGAATTTTGTACTTGTGAAGGTGACATCCTTCTACAAAATAAGTTAAAACTAAAGAATGACAAATGGAATTTACAGAATATATATTCACAAAAAGAACTTGTTCCTAGCAGCTTTGTTTACAATAGTCCCCAAACTGGAAACGGTTCATATGTATCAAGAGGTGAATGGACCTATTGTGATATATTCATCCAATGGAAGATGGGACAAGTCATGGAAACATGAAATAGCATGGGTGAATCTCAAAAACCTCATGCTGAGTGATGAAAAGAGTGCATTCTGTGCGGTGCCATGAAGCTGAATTTCTAGAACAGGTGAAACTAACCTGTATAGTGACCGAAACTACATCATTGATTGCTGGGGACAGGGAGTCGAGGGGACTGACTGCAAAGGGCACAAGAGGACCTTTTGGAGTAATAGACATGTCATCAAATTTGAAATGAGCCGGGCGCGGTGGCTCAAGTCTGTAATCCCAGCACTTTGGGAGGCCGAGACGGGCGGATCACGAGGTCAGGAGATCGAGACCATCCTGGCGAACACGGTGAAACCCCGTCTCTACTAAAAAAATACAAAAAAACTAGCCGGGCGAGGCGGCGGGCGCCTGTAGTCCCAGCTACTCGGGAGGCTGAGGCAGGAGAATGGCGTAAACCCGGGGGGCGGAGCTTGCAGTGAGCTGAGATCCGGCCACTGCACTCCAGCCCGGGCGACAGAGCAAGACTCCGTCTCAAAAAAAAAAAAAAAAAAAAAAAAAAAAAAAAAAAAAAATTGAAATGAATGCATTGTATCATATTCAACCAATGCCTTAATCAATTTGATTGTAAAAAGTAATAAGAAAACCACTGCAGGTTGGGCGTGGTGGCTCACGCCTTTATCCTAGCACTCTGGGAGACTGAGGCAGGCAGATCACCTGAGGTCAGGAGTTTGAAGCCAGAGGGGTCAACATGGTGAAACCTCATCTCTACTAAAAATACAAAAAAAAAGAAAAAAAAATTAGCTGGGCGTGGTTGTGGGCGCCTGTAATCCCAGCTACTCGGGAGGCTGAGGCAGCAGAATCTCTTGAACCTGGGAGGTGGAAGTTGCAGTGAGCCTAGCTCACACCACTACACTCCAGTCTGGGTGACAGAGTGTGTGATGCCACGCAAAAAAAAAAAAAAAAAAAAAAAAAAAAAGATAAAAATAAAAGGCCAGATGCAGTGGCTCATGCCTGTAATCCCAGCACGTTGGGAGGCCTAGCTGGACAGATCACGAGGTCAAGAGATCGAAACCATCCTGGCCAGCATAAGGAAAGCCCATCTCTACTAAAAATACAAAAATTAGCTGGGTGTGGTGGCGAGAACCTGTAGTCGCAGCTACTTGGGAGGCTGAGGCAGGAGAATCGCTTGAACCTGGCAGGCGGAGGTCGCAGTAAGCCGAGATCATGCCACTGCACTTCAGCCTGGGTGACAGAGCAAGACTCCGTCTCAAAAAACAAACACACAACAACAAAAACAAAACCACTGCAAATCATAATGCATTCTACTTAATTTCATGTGCGTTTAGCTTTAGAAGATTCTTTTAGAAAAGTGTCTCTTGAAATGTGATTGGGAGTTCAGGAATTCCTTCATTTGTGTTTCTATCTCTTTGTCTTCAGTTAAATTCATGCACTATTAAATGGAATATTTATAAAATGAAAATACAGTCTAAGCTCAATTTTACAAAAACATATATATATATAAAATACATATAACTCCCATATATATATATAGTTTTCTTTATTCTATTTTTTCTTTTGTGGGTGTGTGGGCGGGGGACAGTCTAGCTAAAATACACATTCTTCTCTCTATAGATATACCAGAAGAACATGACTCGATCAGTGTTGCCCTAATGTTAACAAAAGTTATTTTGAACTTAAGGTAATCAGAAATTTTACATATCTGCACTTTTTCTGTATTGGTGGTATGGTCTATGCTAAGCATGTATAATTTTGTTTTAAAAAAATGAGAGTAACTTTAAAATTGTTTGGAAGACAAATATGTATATGTGAACAGTACTTAATTCCAGGTGATGGGAATATGGATGACTGGTTATCTTTTTCTTTCTGTATCTTCTGTATTTTTAAATGGAAAACTCAATGACCTGGAAGTGAAAGAACAGATTAGATTTGGAAGGGGTGTGGGGCAGGTGAGAGGAAAATGTAAAGGGAAGGACAAACCCAGTTCTGGCAGGACCGTGTTTAAATTGAAGGTTTCTGGGGATCAGTTGTTGCGATAAGAAGGAAATGGGGAGGCAGGAAAATCATGAAAATATTTAGGAGAGTGTATTGCCTGTCTCATCATTCCTCCTCCTTTTGTGTGTCTTCAAAAGAAATACACAGACTTACATTTCTTTTCAAGCTTGCTTACCATTTGTGTTTCTCTTTTATTAGTGTAACTGCCCGGTAGGTTTATCTTGCTGGTTGCCCAGAAAAGCCAATGGAGCTGAGAACAGCAGGCTTTCTACAATAGAGAAAGAATTTAATAAAAGCAGAGGCAGCTGAGGGACCAGGACAGGGGTTTATTATTACTCCAATCTGCCTCCCCCCAAATTCAGAGACTAGGGTTTTGTTGTTGTTTTGTTTTTCGGATAGTCTGGCAGGCAGGGGGCTAGGGAATGGGCAAAGCTGATCGGTTGGTTTGGGGGATGAAATCACAGTGTCAGAGCTTGTTTACTACACTCAGTCAGTCCCTGGGTGAGGGCCACAGGACCAGATGAGCCAGTTTACCGGTCTGGGTGTGCCAGCGAGTCCATCATAAGGCAGGGTCTGAAAAATACCTTGAACACCCTGTCAAATCTTAGGTTTGATACCAATAATGTTACATAAAGGCACAGTTGGGGAGCTTAGGAATCACGTGGCTTCTGGCAACATGGCTCCTGAGCCATAATTTCCAATCTCGTGCCTAATTTGTTAGCTTTGCTAAGGAGGTCTGATCCCCAAGAAAGGAAGGGGTTTGTCTCAGGAATAGGTAATCATCTCTGTTTCAGACTTAGACTTGGAACTAAACTCCTCTTATAGTTAGCCTGGTCTATGCCCCGGAATGGACAAGGGCAGCTCAGAGGTTAGAAGTAAGATGCGGTCAGTTAGGTCAGATTTCTTTCACAGTCGTAGTTTTCCTATGCCAGGTTTTTCTCACTGTCATAATTTTTGCAAGAGTGGTTTTGTTAGGAGCAGTATAAACGCAGTGGTTCTGAGACTGTCCTCTGGAGCCAGGCTGCCTTCACTTCAAATTCCTGCTTTCAAATCCTCCTTTGCTGGCTGAGTGACCCTGGGCAGGTCACTTAATGTCTTTGTGCATCTCAGTTTTCTCATACGGAATATGAAGGTGATGGTGTGACCTCTGCCTGAGGTAAGGACTAAATGAGTAAACATATGCACATCATCAACTGTGCGTGACATGTGGCACTCTGTGATTCAGGCACAGTTGATGATGTGCATATGTTACTCATGTGCATGTTAGCTCTTGTATTTTGCCTGCAACACTGCACAAAGAGCAGATGTGATGAAAACCGGTTGCACAGAAGTTATAGCCATGATACTTTCCAGTGACCCTGCACCCTCCCAGGGAGACTGCAGTAATCCTCTCACCAGCAGTAACCTCCTGGGCTGGGAGGTCCCAGGAAGGCCCCTCAATCTCCATCAGGTTTGATCCTCAAGGAGCTTCACGGAAGGAGCTAGAGAAGTATTTCTATCTGGGAGGAGCTGGGAGTTTATTAGCTCATCCAAAGGGGAATAATGATTCAAATTCTTGCTTCAAATCTGCCCCAATAAAATTTTTATAGTTTTACAGTGGAAGACATTTGTACATGTAGGGGAGGAAATATGACTCTTCCTCACCCAGCCTAGCTTCACTGCTGAGACCCTTACAGCAAAACACAGACCAACAAGAGAAGAGCATATGTATTTATTGAATGTAAGTTTTACATGACAGGAGTGCCTTCCAAAGGAAACGAAGGCCCATGGAAACAGCTAAACCTCAGGGGTTTTTTTTGTTGTTGTTTGTTTGTTTGTTTTTGGTTTGTTTTTTAACAGTAGGTTTATTGAAGAATGGATAGTCACGGAGAAGTATGGTAAGACAATAAAACTATGATCTAACAGTAACAAACTGGGGAAAACGTAGCCAGGCCTCTGTGTTCAGGCTCCTCTGTGTCCCTGGGTCTTCAGACTCCAGAATGCACCTTTCCTCTGGGTACAGAGAGGGCACCTCTCACATAAGGGTCTTACAATTGACTTCAGGGACGAAGGGCAGGGGGAGGGTGACAGTGACCTTCCTGCTTCTGTTGTTTACTCAAATTTCTTTAGCATAAAATATTCAATACCCTAAGATGTTATATTTTGGAGTAGCATGTCCTGAACCCCATCATGCTCATGCAACAAAACCCAGTCATTGAAGAGCGATGACTACAAAATATTTAAATTCAAAATACAAATGATGGCCAAGTGGGGTGGCTCATGCCTGTAATCCCAGCAGGGAGGTGCAGGGAGGCCCAGGCAGGAGGATCACTTGAGTTCTGGAGTTCCAGACCCGCCTGGCCAAAATGGTGAAACCCCTCTGTACTAAAAATACAAAAATTAGTCCAGCACGTGGTGCAAACCTGTTGTTCCAACTACTTTCAGGGGGTGGGGAACCAGTGGGCTGAGGATCAACGGGAATAATATCATATTTACAAGTTTTTTTTTTTTCCTATAAGGCTAGTCAATGAAGCAGTGGAAATGGAGAAAGAACAAAGAAACCTGTAACTGGTTTTGATCAATTCTTTGTAAACAGGAATGAATTTTTTATGCATTATACTCTGTTATCAAAGTTACATATGCTGCAAAGCTGGAGGTGAACAGCAGTGCCCAGGTCCCTTCCTACACTTATCTCTAGGGATAACAATTTTTAATGTGTGCAACCAACCTGTACATAAATATTGTTACTCTTCGACTGTCCAATTTTCCATCCCAGGCCCTGCAGTCCAGCCTGCAAGGGGAAACAGAGTTTGTGTTTCCTTACCTGCCAGTCCACTCTAAGGAGCCAAGAAGGCGTCATCTCATCCCCCACTCCCGGCTTGTCCTCCAAACTCGTCCTCAAAGACTGCGGTGTTTTTCAGTCCTTCCTAAGCGCTCTCAGCCGCAAAATATGAAAATCAGAGCTATGTTCTTGAGTGCCTGGAGTGACATCTTAGTTCCCAAGACCGACCCATCAGGAACCTCATCCCAAGTGCTCTGAAGAGCAGGAGAGAACATTTTAACTCTGGTAGCGTCCTAAGGCGTCTTCTCCTTGGGGCAGGGTTCTGACGGGACGAGGGGGAGCCCCACTGTCAGGGACTCGCCCCTCAGAGCTGCTCAGGCTCCTCTTCCCCGTGGTGCCGCGGGAGTTCGGCTGGGGCGGAGGAGGATCAGAACCCGCGCTCCCAGGCCGTGTGCTTGAAGAGGCCGCCGTGCGAATTTCTCTTTCCGGCTGAGATCTTGGGTCGAAAGAATGAAATTTCCCGGAGTCAGGTCCCAAAGCTTAGTGAAACAGCGACTTTTAGGGCCCGCAATGGAGACGTAGGAGCTAGAAATTCGGCATAAAAATCTGAATATGAAGAACAGAGTAAATTAACATTCAGAATCAGATGGACCATGTGAATAAAGCAGTGCTACTCCCAAGTTAGGTCTCCAACCATCGATCCTAAGCTGAGACACAATCTCCAATGACTGAGCTAACCCCATCAAAATTTCTCACTCCACCGTTTACTTACCAAAATGACAATGGGTGCCATTACGAGATTTCCTGGGTGAAAGGAATCTCCGGGTCTAGGATTGAGGGGCGACAGCCTTTTTAGTGAAGGAGACCTCTCACCCCGAGGCCCAGGGTCGCCCTGAGACGGGTGAGCACTTGCTGGGTCGTTGGATCCCTGGCGGGGGTGTCAGGGCCAACGGTTGCTGGGTGCCGGGAGGCTGGCCCTGGAAGGGGACCCTCCAGGCTCGGTGACCCCGACTGGATGATTGGGCGATTTCCCTGTGGTCCGGGTCACTGTGAGAACCCGGTTTCTGGGATCCCGAATGCGGAAGAGGGAGACGAAGAGAGGACAAGGCGCCGGGTACACAGCGAGGCTCAGACAGCGGGAGCAGAAGGGACACGGAAGCCCGCAGCTCGGAGTTTCTGAACGTCAGCAGTAAAACACGGCGTTACGGTCCTAATTAAACAGAAAGGTTCCACCGAGACTCGAACTCGGATCGCTGGATTCAGAGTCCAGAGTGCTCACCATTACACCATGGAACCTCGCGGTGCAGAGTGGCTGGAGGTGTCTGAATTCCTAATAAGTAGCAATAGTTCCCACCCACCCATGTCAAGGCATTTCTATTATGCCACAAGCAACACTCAAGGAGGAGCAGGAAGGAGCCATCCTTCTTGCTTTCTCTCTGCTCTCTCCTTTGATCGACTTCTATCATTTCATTTGCACCTCGGAAAATGAGGCAAAAATCTGCTCTGGGTTTAGGGCCAGAGAAGAGACCCTGAAGCCTTGTTCATAGAGTTTCCTGTGCCGAGGTGAAATTTCTTTCTTCCTTTCTTCGTTTCTCTTTCTTTCATTCTCTCTCACTTTTCTTCTTTCTTTCTTTTTCTTTCTTTCTTTCCTTCTTTCTTTCTTTCCTTCCTTCTTTCTTTTTTCTTTCTTTCTTTCTTTCTTTCTTTCTTTCTTTCTTTCTTTCTTTCTTTCTTTCTTTCTTTCTCTCTCTCTCTCCTTTCCCTCCCTCCTTTCCTTTCCTTCTTTCCTTCCTTCCTTGCTTCCTTCCTTCCGCTTTCCTTCTCCCTCCCTTCCTCCCTTCTTTCCTTTTTCTTTTTCTTTCTTTCTTTTTCTTTTCTGTTCTTTTCTTTTCTTTCTTTCCATTGAGACAGCATCTCCTTCTGTTGTTCAGGCTGGAGTGCAGTGCAGTGGCAGTGGGCCATCTCCCCTCACTGCAACCTCCATCTGCCGGGTTCAAGTGATTGTAATCCCCAGTAGCTGGGATTACAAGTGTGGGCCACCATGCCTGGTTAAAGGTTGTATATTTAGTAGAGATGAGGTTTTGCCATGTTGGCCAGGCTAGTCTTGAACTCTTGACCTCAAGTGATTTGCCCACCTTGGCCTCCCAAAGTGCTGGGATTACAGGTGTGAGCCACCACACCCAGACAGGAGATGAAATTTCTGCAAAATTTCTGTTATTTTCTTTTTGCTTTCCCTCTTTTCTGTTTGCCCAAGGAGGCCAGATGGTTGTCAAAACAGGACATGGGACGTCCTGGGCGCCTTGCCTCCTTCCTCCCTGTAGTATATAACAGAAGACAGCAATCAAATGAGATTGGGAAGCAGGGAATCCTTCACTGTCTTGTTCATATACTTCTATGTTTGTTTGTTTGGTTGGTTTTAATAAAATTTTCTCACCAGAAATGGAAATTTTTTGGATTTAAAATAAATGCAGTCAGCCACATTTTACATTTCTATAAAACACTCAAACCAGGCCATACTCACCTGCTATGACTCAAAATCAACCATATACTGTCAAGGTCAGGAGGCAGGGCCCTGACATTTAAGCACAGTGTGTTTTCTCAGAATTGGCCAAGTTGATGCCATTCCAATTTCTCAATATCTCATGACCCATTAATTGTGGTCTTTAAAAGTGTACATGTATTGTTACTGAAAAGCCAAGTGTTTGCTCTAGGCCCTGCTGCTCAGCTCACAGAAAGCCAATCATTCAGACGTTGAGTATTGCCAAGGAACAAGGCTTTAACTGGGTGCTGCAGCTGAGGAGATGGGAGATCAGTCTCAAATCAATCTTCCTGATCAACTAAAGTGAGGGGTTTATGTATCAGGGAAGAAACATAACTGTGTGTGGGAAAAGAGGAACTAGGGAAGGGTGAGGAAGCATTCATGATGAGTGAGGGGGCTGACATCTTATTGTCTGGAGGCTGTGATCTGCTGAGGTTCAGGTCTATGATGCTTTTTGAGAGGACTGAGGGTCCTTTCCTAAGGAAGGAACTCAGATAAAACAATGTAACTTTCAAGCTTCAAGACTTGCAGGGTGCATTTCTACGTCTATCCAAAAACACTGTCTGTGGGACTATTGAAAATAGTGGGACTATTGAAAACTGAATTCTATTCAGTACCCATTTTCTATTTGTCAATTCCTCAATCATGGGGAATCTGGTCGTCCATCTTTCAGGCTGCATCATGTGGAGAAAGGGCATCCTGAGCAACTCCACACCATGGGTGACTGCATGGCCACCAAGGAATCAAACGTTCATCTAATACTGTAGTTTCTCCTGAAACACAATAGTCCTCTCTCCAGTTCCCCATTTCCACTAAAGACAAAACACAGCAGGACCAACCTACCTACAAAAGAAGCTTCAGTCCCATATACTTGGCCTGATTACCCACACAAAGTGCAGCAAGAATGTTCATATAGGCGCTCCTAAAGAGGCTTTGCTGTAACATTTCACAATGCCATTTCAGGTAAAGCCCTGGGAAAATTACCAATTCCTCCACCTGTGTCAGCTTATAAAAGAAAACAGAATCATATTGAACTTACGCAAACAAACACATTGTCATGAGTTAAGAATATTCAGTTTACAAATTCTGGAGAAATTCAGCAGAGAGAGAAAAATATGCCTCAAATTCTGTTTAGAAGACTATTGTACTCAATTGTTGCAGGCTATAAATAGCTCAAAAGAAAAAAAGTTATCCAGACTCTGAAGAATAAACAACGTTTCAAACAAACAAACAAACAAAGGCCGTAAAAACTTACTTCAGTCCTCTATTAATTTAATCCATGCAATCAACTCCTGCTCTGCTTCATACTAGGCTAGCAATCTCTATGAACACATCAGCCTTTCTATTAGTGCCTTGGAAATTTTCTCTTTAGTTCAATGGCATGATCTCCAAAGTTATCAGAAGCCTGCATCCAAGAGTCTTTTTCATGGACTTCCCCCAAAAAACAAGGCCTGGACTGTAACTGATTATAAGTCACTTTTTGAGAAGAATCAAAGCAAAACAACAATTGTGGATGACAAAACCTTAAGACAGCCATAGTCATAGACACAGTTGACAAGGGAATTTGGTTGCTTCTGTGGCACACAATATGACATAATAATCATAATTATTACTGACAGCATATCAGAACTCTAGGAATCTCACACAATCCCGGAACACACATTAACACATCTGTGTCAACAGAACCCAAAGGAAGTGAAACACCACTTCAGATTTGACAATGCTTCTTGCATAATTCTAGCATAACAAATAAGCCTAAGAAGCCTAATATATCTATCTTGGACTTCAAGAACCTAATATCCAAAAAGTTAATTTGAGGTCCAAAAGGCTTAATATGGAAATTTTACTCTTAGAAAGTTTGCCAAATATCCAAGTTTTGAGAGACTTGATATCACAAAATAGGATCACAGGTCACCTTAAAATAGTCAATCATTTAGCCAAAAAGTAAGCAAAAATTTTATATCTATTATTAATATTACACAAACATTTTGACCAAAAGAGAAAACTAAATTTTACCTTTGTGTGGTATATTAAAATGTTAAAGATAATTTTAATAAAAACTTATACACAAATTTAATTATAATCAGTTTAACCATAAGGTAAGTGTTTCATAAACTTTTCATGACCTTTTATACTTTTCTATGAAAAAGCAGATGAATGCTCTAGAAAATCCTGTTATTCCAATACATGGGCCCAGTTGCTGGCCTTGCATCAGTGTGCTTCTGAGTGTAACATCTAATTTGTAGAAAATCTCTGAATTTGAGAGGCCAGGGTGGGTGGGTTGCTTGAACTCAGGAATTTGAGACTAGCCTGGGCAATATGGTGAAACATTGTGTCTACCAAAAATGTAAAAAAGAAAAAACAAAAGAAATAAAGAAAGAAAAAAGGAAGGAAGGAAGGAAGGAAGGAAGGAAGAGAAAAGAGAAAAGAAAAGAAAAGAGAAAAGAGAATGACAAGAAAGTCTCTAAACTAAACTAATCCCTTAAACTCTGGCCTTAAAATTCTCATGTGCCCACCTCTTCTGTCTAGAAGAAGAGGGGGCATGAGGTAGAAAAGGGGGCAGGTGGGATTGTTGGGCCTAGAGGGATTAAATGGTTTCAATTTCTGGTTCCGTTTCTCATGAAAGCAGTTCATTTTGATTGTCATCTTCCCCAGGGTCTGAAGATGAGGCATTGATTGGTGTCAATATTCAAGATTTAGCAGGAGTAGGTGTCTTTTTCAGACCCAGGAGTCAAAGCCCTGTAAGCCAATAGCACAAAGATTAGGTAATAGGACATTTGTACTGCAGAAAGTTCTATTTCTCTCTAACATGTCACCAATAAAAACACTGTGATTTGGTGTCCAGTAGTTACTGCCTGCAGAACTTCAAACCACTGTATTAAAGTGGTTAGGATACTCCTTGCATGTAACTAGTTGCCAGCATTCTAATGACAGAACTGTGATTGAAAGCATCAAAAATGTGACAGAACCTATGCCAAACTTTTCAAAGTAAGACAATTAAATTTTCTCTCCATCATTTAACAAAATGTTAAATACAAATATCACTTTTGGAAATTCCGTATGAGGATAAATAATCTTTTGTTTAAATACTATACAACAAAACAAGAACAAAGTGAGAATAAACAAACAGTCATTTCTTTTCAGCTATTTTATGTATTTATTTATTTTGAGACAGAATTTCCCTGTGTCACCCAGGTTGGGGTACAGTCGCAGGATCTCAGCTGACTGCAACCTTCACTTTCGAGTCCCATTTTCAAGGGATTCTCCTGCCTCAGCCTCCTGAGTAACTGGAATCGTTTAGCCAAAAGGTAAGCAAAAATTTTATATCTATTAACATTACACAAACATTTTGACCAAAAGAGAAAACTAAATTTTACCTTTGTGTGGTGCATTAAAATGTTAAAGATAATTTTAATAAAACCTTATCCTCAAATTTAATTATAATCAGTTTTGGAATTACAGTTTTGGAATCAGTTCTGGAATTACAGGTGTGCACCACCACGCCCAGTTGATTTTTGTGTTTTCAATAAAGACAGGGTTTCATCATGTTGGCCAGGCTTCTGGCCTTGAACTCCTGGCCTTCACTGATCTGCCCACCTCGGCCTCTCAAAGTGTTGGTATTATAGGAATGAGCCAGAACACCCAGCCTTCTTTTCAGCTATTTTAAAAGAGCATAATCACATATTTCCAAGACTGGTTTCTAGGTAGAGTACTGATTACTGATTAGGTTGCTTTCACCATTAAAATCTTCAAACCAGTGCAACAATTGTACGTGTTTTGTTTTCAAGTATACATACATGAAGTTCCAACAGTGATACAAGGTTTGGGATCAAAAATCACTAGAAATTCTCACAACCTGTTTTTATTACCACGTCATCCAAGTGAAAGTCACTTAATTTTAATAATGGTAAACATAACTAAAGGAGGTTGAGAGAAATCCAATCAATATAATATCCTTAAGGTCAAGGCCAATTTTTCCTGAACATGGGAAATTTGTACCCACGTCACAGTTTTTCCTCATTAAAGGAAAGGGTCTGCAATCAACTCAAATGACTGATTGAAACAAACTCATATTACTGATTGCACTGAAAGTGTACCAAGTCTCAGGCCATGGATGCCTGAGTCCTAGTGTTCCTGTGACATCCCCTTGGGGTAGTGGAACTCTACCTTTCAATGATGGGGAGTCTTGGGCAAGAGCAAGTCTCCTCCCCTTGTCTAATATAGACAGCTTTTGTGTCTAACTCTACCTCAGCAGTTGGCTTATCACTGGGGCCAATGGTTGGACAGGTTCCTAGCTCCAACATCAGTGGTAGATGCCTTTTGGTTTATGTGAGAGAAGCAACCAGGTTTTGTGCCTGTACTCTGGTGGTGGTCAATCATACGATCATGACTTATATGCCTACGCCACTGTGGCAAGCTCAAGAAATTCTCTTTCCCTGCTACGTATGTCTTATCAGCACTAAGGATGTGGGAGGAAAGACCTAGCAAATGGGCAAAAACATGCTATGTGTCTGGGACTCTCAGAGATTCTAAGCTGTCACAATAGTTCACACTTGGCCTTTAAGAAATGATGAAAACTTCAGTGATTTTTCTCCAACCAACATTTATGGCTGCTATCTTTTTCTTCTATTATCTGTCAAAGATGAACTGCTTCATGTATTTGTCCTTCTATAGGGGGGTATCTCATGCTTTGGACTTCAGCTGACTCAGGGGCCTTGCAACTTCAGCTCTCTGGTGGGATCAAAACACATATGACTTTGCAGACCATACAGCTTTTTCTTGTCATTAGAGTGGGAACAACTGTCTCTTGCAGCTTTCTACATCTTAAACAACTGTTGATTCACATGGCTGTTTTATAAAATTCTTATCTTTTCCTCTATTTCTGGACTAATTTTCCTTCAGGATACCACACAAATTCTTTTAGTCAATCACTTCTTTTGAGGCTATGAGGTAGACATAGTGAGCACCTTGACGATCCCTGCAAATGAGCCTTTCTTTAGGTGCTCGTGGGAAACCTGGGCCCAGACCAGTACTGAAACACGCAACTCTCACTCACAGCTCTAGCTGAATTTTTGTCATGAGGCTCTTTCTCCTCAATCAGTATACTAGTCTTAGAACAAATATGAAATTGGGACTATCTTAAAATACACTTCCTGAGTGGTTACTAAGATTTGCTGGAGTTTCTCAGAGTAGTAGGTCTTTTGTATGGAACTCTTATGAGGAAAACAGGGAATAAACAGCCTGAGGAGTGGAAAGGGAAGGCTGTACCAGGAATCCTAGGAAAGCTGAGCCTGGGCTCTCAATGCAGAGAACATTCACCATCCGAGAAGTTCTACTCAGTTGCTATTGTTAGTTTAGAATCTCATCAATGAAAATGGTATAGAAGTTTGTTTTCTTCCTGGTTATATGTGCACCTACATAATATCCTTAATTGTGCCTCTTGGCTCACAAGCCTACAATACTTCCTATCTCCCTGGCCCTTTACAGAAAATGTTTGCTGAACTCTATAGACAACAATGCCCCACGCTTTACAGCAAAAGACACCCAGGAGTCTCTTTTACTAATTTTCATTTGTTGGACATTTTTCCTGGTCACCATAAGTTTCCTTTCTTGACTTGTAATGACTAGTCTCTCGTTGACTGTCATTTGCAATGACACAATATATACCGGGACCTCAAAGCAGAAAAAACGTAGAAGAAAACCTAGGAAATATTCTCAACATCAGCCGTGGCAAAGAATTTATGGCCAAGTCCACAAAAACAATTGTAGTAAAAACAAAAATTCACAAGTAGGACCTAATTCAATGAAAGAACTTCTGCACAGCAAAAGAAACCATCAACGGAGTCAATAAACCAGCTACAGAATGGGAGAAAATATTCACAAACTGTGAATCTGACAAAGGTCTAATGTCCAAAATCTATAAGGAACTTAAAAGAAATCAACAAGAAAAAAAATCCCATTAAAGAGTGGGCAAAAAGACATGAACAGACACTTCTTAAAAGAAGACATACAAGCAGTCAGCAAACACAGGAATAAATGTTCGTCACCACTAATAATCAGAGAAATGCAAATCAAAGCTACAATGAGATACCATCTCACATCACTCAGATTAGTCATTATTAAAAAGTCAAAAACCAACAGATGCTGATAAGGCTGTGGAGAGAAAGCTTATAAACCCTTGGAGTGAGTGTACATTAGTTCAGTCACTGTGGAAAGCAGTTTAGAGATTTCTCAAAGAACCTACAACAGAGCTGCTATTCAACCAGTAATCTGATTACTGGTTATATACACAAAGGAATGTAAATCTTTAAAAGAAAAAGACACGTGCACTCCTATGATTATCACCAGGCTATTCACAATAGCGAAGACATGGAATCAAACTAGGTGCCCATCAGTGGTGGATTAAATAAAGAAAATGTGATACATACACAACATGGAATACTACACACCCATAAAAAAGAATGAAATTATGTCTTTTGCAATAACATGGATAGAGGAGGAGGCTATAATCTGGAGGAAACTAATACAGAATCAGAAAACGAAATACTGAATGTTCTCACTTAGGAGCAGGACCTAAATATTGAGCTCACAAGGACATAAACATGGGAACCTTAGACACTGTGGACTACCATGAGGTAAGGAAGGAGGGAGAGTGGGTTGAAAAACTGGCTATTGGGTACTATGCAAAGTACCTGGGTCCAATATACCCATGAAACAATCCTATATATGTACACTTGGTACATAATATAAAACTGAAATTTTAACAAGAACAAAATTATATTACACTAAAAAAATTACTGCACAGAAAGTAAAATAATAATGGATTCAATAAAATTAAATATTATAAATAAAGATCTAAAATCAATAATCCAAACTTACACTTTAGGAAACTCAAAGAAAACAAGAGCAAATCAAGTCCAAAGTGAGTGGAAGACAAGACAATAAACACTAGGGCAGAAATCAAGGAAATTGAAAACCAGAAATCAATAGAGAAAAAAGTCAACAAAACCTAAAGAGTGTTCTTTGAAAGGACCAATAAAATTGAAAAACCTTTAGCTGGTGAACCAAGAAACAATGAGAAAAGATACACATTACTAATATGAAAAAGAAAACAATGACCCTCACTACTGATTGCGTGGACATTAAAAGGATAGTAGAGGACCATTATGCACAATTCTCTGCTCACAAATTTGATAACTTCGATGAATTGGACCAAGTCCTTGAAAGATAGTTGACCAAAACTCATACAAGGAGAAATAGATAACCTAGATAGGTCTCTATCTATTAATGACGTTGAAGCAACAATTAACAGCTTTCCAGAACAAAGCACCAGGTCTAGATGGTTTCACTACCAAACATTTAAGGAAGAGACTATACGAATTCTCTTTAGAAAACAGAAGCCGAGGGAACACCTCTTAACTCCGGTCTAGGAGGCAAGCTTCACCCTAGTAGCAAAACCAGACAAATGGTTTTGAACCAGGATGTTGAACTCGTCTGGACTGCTGACCAGCTCCTGAAACTCAACCCTAGAAGAACTGTAGAAGCGAGAAGAAAACATGGCTTATGGGAACTGTAAAAATTGGTAAACCTCCTGTAGAGACCGAGGCAGCATTGAACTGGTGTGTGTGGAAGGTTGATGTTCACCGATAGCAGAGAGAGAACAAGAGGGAGGAAAGTATTTTTGGTTCTGCTCTTGCGTCTCTTTCCATGGTTCTGGGCCAACTGCGCTTTTACCCCTTCGCGAAAGAGATTTTCAGCGGCTCTTAATCCACCAATGCAGCAGCTGTGATGTGACATCGGGACCCATACAAGCTTCGCTGAGGAAAAGAGTAGATGAAAACAGGGTGAAACTGGATAATCGCGGGGCTTTCCTCTTCAGAGTGTCCTCCCCAGGCCTCCAGAGCTAACGACTGCCATGGCCTCCCCACCATGCTGCTTCAAGAGAAGCATTAAAAAGAAACCCTTGGACAGAAGACTTGCCTGGTGGAGTGTAAAACAAACAGGGGTGATAGAAATGAGTTTTGGGGACATGCTGTTCTCCACTCGGGGCCCATCCTTCATTTTGCCGAGACCACCAAAGACTGGGCCTTCCTCGACAGGAAGGTCCGAGACCCCTCTCCGCAGGTCCCCTCATCTGCACTCGGGTTCCTCCCTACACGCCTCCCCTTTCCCTGGGTTCCAGTTCCCCATCACTGCGTGTGTCCGCCCAACCCCACTGCTTCTCTCCTTTCGGGAATGTCATTTCTTGAGCCGCACTCCGTCGCGAGATGTGCTCCAATGGTCTATCGAAGGTACAGGCAGAGAATCAGTGACCAGCTGACTCTTTGTACTGCAGGGATCCAGCAGCAGAGACGATAAAAGTCGCGCCAGTTTTAGGGCCAAATATGTAGAAACGCAGAGACCAACCAGACTCACTTGCAGCTTCAAAGAGAGTCTCTGCAAAGTCTCTGCTTAGATAAATTCCGCTCTGGGGCCAGCTCACGCCTGTAATCCCAGCACTTTGGGAGGCCAAGACTGGTGGATCATGTGAGGTCAGTAGTTCAACATCAGCCTAGCCAACATGGTGAAACCCCGTTTCTACTGAAAATACGAAAATTAGTAGGAAATGATGGCACGTGCCTCTAATCCCAGCTACTTGGGAGGCTGAGGCGTGAGAATCACTTGAGCTGGGAAGGTGGAGGTTGCAGTGAGCCTGGATGGTGCACTACAATCTGGGTGACAGACTGAGACTGTCTCTAACAAACAAACAAAAATAAATAAATAAAAGAAAAATAAATTCTGCTACGGAAAGAACCGGAGGACTATACAGTGGTTCCCCCATCAACCCTCCCCTCCTTTTTTTTTTTCCTTTATTAGCGCGGCACAGTAAGTAAATGTAAAAACCACAGGGCACAAAGACAGGACACTGCATTTGCCGGAAATGGAATCTAGGACTCCCATGTGGGAGGCGAGAATCCTACCACTGAACTGCCAATGCCTCCTGACCCCGAACTCTGCAGCCTTGGAAACAGTTAAGATACAGACTTGGGGAAAGGAGTCAAGATTTTCACCATGTTCTCTTTGGAAGATGTGACTAACAAAAAAGACACCCAGAGCAAAGGCTCACAGTGGAGATTTGCATTGGGCAACACCACAAGGTTATGGCTTCACATTAAAAGAGTTGACTTGAAAAAGCCCTATTCTGAGTAGACTCTGTGCAACTTGGTAACAAACCTCTGTAGGAAAACATCAGAAATTCACCCAGCTTTTTGTCTCTGGTCCTGTATCCAGTGTGAGCCTGTGGAAAGTTCTTGCCTTGCTTATTGATGTGTTCTCTTTGCCTCCCCATTGCTTGGTGCCTCTCAAGCCTCCCAACCTCGACATAAACATCAGTACTTTCCTCCAAAAAGACAGTCAGAACCCAGGAACTCGAGTTTGAAAAGCTGAACTCTTGGGACTCTGCCTGGGATACTCCAGAAGACCAGGGTGATAATTGAACTTCCCTCCTCCTACACCTCTTTTTGAGTTCCTGGAAAACGCCATGGATCAGATCTTCCTTTTAACTTCTTATGCCTTACAGAGACCTAAACAAGAGGGAAGAAATGGACATTTCATGCCAAGATTTCTTCCCTTCACCTCGCCCTGGTCAGCCACCCAAGGAGGCCAGTTCAGGGAAAAACAGTTCCATTTGACTGTAGGTAGATGCTAGGATATTATTCCTCTAGCTAGCACAAAGTGTTTTTTTGCTGTTTTCTTTTGTCGGATATTCATGTTTTCACTCTCATTCCTTGGTTTATAATGAGCATGGTACAGATTTGCACCACTCTTTTTGTTGTTGTTGTTGTTTGTTTTCTTGTCTTTAAAATTTTTTTTATTTCCAACTTTTACTAAGTTCAGGGGTACATGGGCAGGATGTGCAGGTTTGTCTCATAGGTAAACCTGTGCCATGGTGGTTTGCTGCACAGATCATTCCATCACCCAGGTACTAAGCCCAGCATCCATTAGCTACTCTTCCTGATGCTCTCCCTCCTTTCAACCCCCACCCTCCAACAGGCTCCCGTGTGTGTTGTCCTTGCCTCCCAACCCCATGTATCCACGCGTGCTCATTTTCAGCCCACTTATAAGTGAGAACACACAGTGTTTGGTTTTCTGTTTCTGCGTTAGCTTGCTAAAGATAATGTGCACTGCTTTTGACCTGGTGTGGTGGTTCACATCTGTAATCTCAGCACTTTGGGAGGTCCAGGTGGGTGGATCGCGAGGTCAGGAGCTCAAGACCAACCTGGCTCATATGAAACCCCGTCTCTACTAAAAATACAAAAATTAACTGGGCATGGTGGCACGTAACCTATAGTCCCAGCTACTTGGGAGGCTGAGGCAGAAGAATCCCTTGAACCTGGGAGGTAGAGGTTGCAGTGAGCCGAGATCGAGCCACTGCACTCCAGCCTGGCAACAGAGCAAGACTCCATCTCAAGATAATAATAATAATAATAATAATAATAATAATAATATGCACTACTTTGAATATTTAACCCTTTTCTGCCATTAAACCATGAGAGCCGGCATTTCCTTTTCTATCCAATCTGAGATACTTGAATGCATTGTAATGAGCAGTAATTAGTGTTATGTTGGAGATGATGGGCATAGTTAGTCTCATTCCCACCACCTCATTGTATGATTTCTGTGTTTTTGCTTTATTTATAAAAGCTCTTCCTGCCTTTCTTAACTAGACTGTTCTGTTTGGGTAAGTTTTTTGTTTTCCTGTAGTGTTTTTGAAATTCCATATCCCGGATTAGTCAATATATTCTGCTAGATCTCAGGTGCACAGGAAGAAGGTAATCATGTGCCTTAGCTCAGGGCACATTATGGTGGCTGCTCTCAGCAAGGCCCTTACTGTCTTTCCTTCTTTTCTCTGTTTATCCCACTCCCATTCCCCTGTCCACTTTCAGACACACGTTCTGAGAAGTTTAGTATATGCTCTTTTATCCCACACTTTCTGTGCATATTTTAATAAAGGGATATCTTTGGAGAATATACATTTTTCTTTGGGGGTTAGGGGTGTTAAAATAACTTTAAAGTGTGAATTGGTTACTGAAAACCCATTCCATCCTCTTTACTCCATTCTGTGTACTATCTTTTCAACCTTTCTATTCTAATACAAAAGTTTGTGTATAGGCCAGGTGCGATGGCTCATGCCTGTAATCCCAGCACTTTGGTAGGCTGAGGTGGGCAGATCATGAGGTCAGGAGTTCAAGACCAGCCTAGACAACATGGGGAAACCCTGTCTGTACCAAAAATACAAAAATTAGCCAGGCATGGTGGTGCATTCCTGTAATCCCAAATACTAAGGAGGCTGAGGCAGGAGAATTGCTTGAACCCAGAAGGCGGAGGTTGTAGTGAGTGGAGATCCTGCAATTGCACTCCAGCCTGGGTGACAAAGCGAGACTCTGTCTGAAAAAAAAAAAAAAAAGAGAGAGAGAGACAGAGAGAGAGAATACAATAGTGCCACCATTCTAAAATACTGTCTGATAGTTTCTAATACAATTAAAAATACACCTACTTCATGACCCAGCCATTATATTACTATGTTTATACTTAACAGAAATGAAGGCACAGGTCCATAAAAAGGCCCATATTAGAATATTTGTAAACACCTTATTCACAATAGCCAAAACTAGAAATATCCCAATTGTCCATCAACTGTAGTATATTCACATGTTGAAATAACACTCATCAATAACACCAAAGAACTGAGATACATGCCATAAAATGGAAGCATCTCATACCATTGTTGCATTAAAAAAAAAAAAAAAAAAAACAGTTAAAATCAGTATGGTCCTTTATGTGATTTCTACAAGAAGCACAAGTAAGTCACGGAGACAGAAGTCAGAATGGTGGTTGCCTAAATGGAGATGGGGTGAGGATTGACTGGAAAGGGACTCTAATGACTTCTTGGTTTGTTGAAAATGTCCCATAACTTGACCTAGGTGATGGTTTCTTATGTCAAAATGCACTGGGCTGCACACTTAAGATTGGTGCACTTTGGCCTCTGTAGATTATACTTCAGTCATTTACTGATAGCAAAAATAAATAAATAAATAAAAACAAAATTAAAAATTGGGGTTGGAGAATGTCATTAACTTTAGATTTTATTGTACTCTTTAGGTTTTACTTAAAATACCCAGTTGGAGTGTGAACTTGTCTTCTCTTGTCCATTTCTGATTCGGCCTGAAAAGGCCCCACGGATTTTTGAAATATCTGAGCCAGAAAAATGGGTAAGGCCACATCATGTCAACAGTAGAAGAGTCCAGTAAGGCTGACTGAGGGGCGGCACCTCTCCTTTTGGGTGTTGTACTTGCTCAGAGAGGGGGCAAAAATCTTTCAAGATAACCGGACCCTTAGGTGTGCAGGGTAGGGGTTCCTTATATTTGCGACACGACACTACGGAGAGTTCCAAAGTCACCGGGAAGTTGTGACCTCTCTAGCCGCAGGTCAAGGCGCAGCCTAGGCTCAGGTTGGAGGCGAAAGGGAAAGAAGAGCGCTACACCCTAGAATGGACGTTGCCATGACTCACATTGGAGCCCGGGCTGCTGCGGCCACAGCATAGAGCACTAACCACAATATGATCACGGCAAGCCACAGGAGCTGCTTCCGTTTTGGAGACCTAAGGGTCCGCGTAGATTTCGTTCTTTCTTGGTGTCTCTCCGTTTTTCCTCCCTTTCTTCCCCATTCTGCTACAATAAAACAAACAAACAAACAAACAAACAAACAACAACAACAAAAACAGTTCTCATCTTTCCCCTGTGCAGTCCTTACCGCTGCACAAAGCTACTGGGAAGTTTCGTCTCCCTGGTCCAGGCCTCTACTGACTTCTTGCCCTCCTCCTCCCCATTCCCTGTTGGATTCACCCCTTGCTTGCCTCCGGCCTCCTGCCCCAGACACGCACCCAAAACAACACAACTGAGTCCGCGCAGCTCACTGGCTCAGAGTGGCAAGAGAGGCCACTGGAGGCCTAGCCCCTTGCGCGCCCCACAGAATGCCGAGAAACCAATCAGAATAAATGCTTTTTAAAAAGAACTTACTTCCCCTTCGTGACGAGCCTCGGTAACATGTCGAAATTTTGTCTCTACAAAAAATACAAAAATCAGCCGGGCGTGCTGGTGAGCCCCTGTCGTCTCAGCTACTTGGGGGCTCAGGCAAGATCATCAATTGGCCCCGGGAGGTCGAGGCTGCAGTGAGCCTTGTTTGCACCACGGCACTCCAGCCTGGGCGACCAAGTGAGACCCTGTCGCAAACAAACAAACAAACAAAAACTTCCCCATAGAAAAACAGTTCATGATTTACATTCTCAGGACTCTTCAAAGGACTAAAAGCTAAAGGCGACCATGCATTCACTAGACAAGTCCTAGTCGTAAGTCTTGGTGAGTGGCAGACCCTGCTCCCCGCGAGGGGACCACGAAAGACTCTCACCACCATCCCTGCCCTGGTGGAGCCCCGCTAGGGACACAGGATCCGAAGACGGCAGCGGAAGCTCGCAGCGGCCGCGAAAGTGACTGGGCAGGGTGGGCACGGGCTCCCTCACTGGGTGAAGGCGGCGCAAAGAACGGGAAGAGCCATCCTGGGAGCCCACCTGGCGTTCAGCTTCCCTTGGGCCCCCAGGCGGCTCGGGCCCTGGGAGTTTCCGGGGGCTTCTGAAACGGGGGAGGGGCAGGGCAGACGAAGGCCATTCAGCTGTCCTTCCCGCTCCAGAATCTCCAAACCCGCGGGTGTGCAACGTGATCAGCGCGACTCACCGCTCTAATCTCTCCGGTTTTCCGTCCTGCCGGGCAGGCCCTCAGGACAGAAGGGATGGGGAGAGTTTGGTGAGTGTGCCCTGCATATAGTGCCAGGCAGAATCAGTAGTAGCGGTCTCTGAGGCACAATCAATTAGCGCGTTTGGCTGTTAACAGAAAGGCTGGTGGTCTGAGCCCAACCAGGGACTCCTGGCTTTGTTGTTGTTGTTTCTGTTGATGCACAATCAACTCCAGCCTAATCCGGAGACACACATGTCCTCTTCCCCACCTTCTTAGGTCTGAGGCTTGGCAAGGGCCATGGTGCCTTGTACCTGTCAAACTCAGGAATCCCAGAGACTTCAGACAGGAACTCACTTCTAGTGTGATAAAAATGTTCTTTGCTCCCATGGAAGACTTGGGGGAGTAAAATGCCTCGAGATTTTCTTGTTTAATAATAGGAGACCTATTACAGTACTATCCTATCCCCAGGATGTGCCTGGGTTTACTGATTGCTCTATCGATAATGTGACCAGTAGAATCGGTAGAATCTGCCTCATGGTGATCCTCACCACTGTTTGTGAAAACAGCGTTTCTTCTGTTTGTGCATGATTTAACCCTTTTCGAGATGTTTTTGAAATGAGGCGGGTTTCATGACTTTCATGCTGCAGTCTCCACTATTCTTGTACAAATATTTTTGGTCACTCCTGCAGATATTTCTGTAGTGTAGAGAACAGGATGTGCCAGTTTTACATTACAGCATTTATGTAATGCTTCTAATTTGAGTACATTCTGCAAATTTATCTTCCATGGGAGCAGTAGCAAATCATATTCCAATGTGTTTCCCAATTCTATCAATGTCCCTTCTGTCATTACTTGCCGGCACAACAAACTTCCTACACATCGATGTATGATATTCCACTGAGGGGAGAGGTGTCCTCCTGGCTCAACTGAGGGGGTGAACAACTGAAGGACATGGTGGACATTACACACAGATATTCTGTGGCATAGGATGAGCTGCTAAACTTCTAGGATGTTTTAAAGTCCTCCAACATCTGTAATTGTTTTCTGTGACCAAGTAACGTGGGTCTGGAGAAGATGGGCCACAGTGACCTCTTTGACAGCTTTCTGTCAAGTCGTTTATCCAAGGGGAGCAAAATCACAAAGCTTTTTTTCTTCTCCCCTTTCCTCTTTTCTTCATAAATCTTGGTTTTGCTTTTATTTGACCAAACCAATCTAATGCCTGTTCTCCCTCCTATACAATGGTAAATGAACACGCAAATCGCTATCCCTTTATTTTTCTTTGATAGATTTCTGCAGCGGTTATGTCCATAAAAATTAGCCCATTTGAGATACATCATTGGAGTCAACAGAACCCTGCACCCAACAGGCACCTTGTGCAGACCTGGACCCTTAGGGCTATTGGCTCATGTTCCTTTGGTTCTTCTATCAAATATCATTAGTAGAAACTGAACTCTTTGGCTTTTACCCACTATTATGGCTATAGTACATTTTCTCTCTCTCATCTCTCTCATTTTTATATCATGATTTTTTGCCATCAGTGGCACCAGTGTGGGTTCCTGGTTTTGATGTTATCGAGTGAACTTCTGGGATCGTTTTATGACTATATAGCAGTCAGTATTATATTCTTCTATTGGTGAAGATTTGTGTTGTTCCCAGTTTTTCCTTAGTATAAATATGAGATTAATAAGAACATTTTTGGTAGAAGCCTTGGTGGATGCATTGTTCATTTAATGTGAGTAATCAATACAAGTAAGTGTGCTTCCTTTTCAGGTAGGCTTAACTTAGTGAGAAACTGCCAATTATTAGAAAACGTGTTGTGCCAAATTGCAGTCCAACTAACATCACACAGCAATATCACACACACTCTGTATGAGGAAGTGATAGAGGCCATATCTTTCAAAATCAGTTTTTCTATGTTTCCTTTAATTTTCTTGTGAACCCTTAATGGCATCTTTGAAGGTGGCTGTGGTCACACCAAATGTCACCACCAGCCTATTCAAGTCTTGCCGCAGAGCCATGGAGTGATACGCCAGGGCAGACCAGCCCAGTCTCAGGCTCATAAACACCAAGCAGGAATAGATGCCTATGAAATGAGAAGGGTCAGATGATTCCTCGCTCTCCTGCCATGTTTGTGCCTCTCTTTGCAGGTGCCATGTCGCTAAAATCAATTGCTTGCATTTATTTTGTCAAAGATAAAGTCAGACATTAGTCAAAGCTGTGAAAACAGATTTTATTCTGTAACTACTGACCAAAGCAGAAGGGGCTGAGCTCCATCGCATTTGACGTGTTGCTACAGTAAGGGAACAGGGAACGGAAGCCAATGTTATGCTGGAATATATTAATTGTCATGGGATAAACAGGCAGGACATGATGCTACATTTGTTAATCACTTCTATTGAGAGTATTTGTGAAGGTTAATTTTTGTGTCAATTTGACTGGGCCAGGGAGTGCCCAGATATTTGGTTAGATGTGATTTCTCACCGTGTCTCTGAGGGTGTTTCTGGAGGAGATTGACATTTGAATCAGTAAACTGAGTGAAGCAGATTGCCCTCCCAAGTGTGAGTGGGCCTCATCCAACCCATGGACAGCTTGAACAGTATTAAGGGTTAAGAAAGAAGTTTTTCGGCTCCACTGTCTTTGAGCTGGGACATCAGTCTTCTGCCTTTAGCCTTGGACTTGGTCTATTTTCATTCAGAATAAAATTTTCCTGGTTTTTGGTGTAATGAATGATTTTCAATTGAAACTTGGACTTTTGGATATTATGTTATCAGACTCTTGATTTTATTGAAACCTGTTTTAACTACCTTTTTCTGAGTCTGCTTCTGTAGGGGAAGGGGAGTGGCGCCATGTCATTGTAGCCAGGTGTGTGTAGAAATCCAGGTTTCTCACCTGACCTACCTCTGTTGACACCCTGAGTGGGGGGCCCGCGAGGACTGAGCGCGGGGATGAGGCCCCTTGGCTCGGTTGAACGGTTGGCAGGGAGGGTCCTACGGCTCCTGGGAGGACCAGAAAGGTCGGTACCCTGTCAAAGCCGAGAGCCCTGACGGCCGGCGCCAGGGATGAGGCCCCGAGGCGGGGTCCACACTCCTGCGCGCCCGGGACTCGGAAGATCAAAACCTGCCGGCTGCTGCAGCTTCTGGGACCTGGAGAGGGTCAGCCTGGCGAATCCCGCACACCGGCGCTTAGTTCTGGACTGGATATCCCGTGGAAAGAATCGGGATCCCTGAGCCTGGTTATAGGTCTCCAGGGTCTTCATTTCCGGAGCAGGCGGGGAACCCTCAGTCCGGCGCTATCGCAATCTGCAGTCTTCTTGCCTGAGGGATCGCAAGTGCTTCCCTTTTGCCAGTAATTTGCTGGAGGCGCGGAAATGTGGAGATGCAGTCGAATTTCATCTGTCATAGGCAGCAATATGCAGTTGCCCGAAGCGGCGCCCAAGATTTTCGTGGATGTATCCTCAAGGGGCGGTGCTCGGCTCGTTTAGCTAGAGTAGGGTCAGCAGGTTCGCCTCACACACGAAAGGTGGCTTTCATAATGATTCTTTTCTTTTCTTTTCTTTTCTTTTCTTTTCTTTTCTTTTCTTTTCTTTCTTTCTTTCTTTTCTTTCTTTCTTTTCCTTCTTTCCTTTCTTTCTTTCTCTTTTTCTTTTCTTTTCTTTTCTTTCGGAGGGGAGGGGAACAGAGGGGTGGGATGGGGGAACTTAGCTGCATCTTTGACCAGAAGCAGCACGGGAGGAGTTCCATTACTACTTGGAACCCTGCCGAGTACTAGGAAGCAGGCCCGGTTTGCCCGCCGTGAGCTGGATCGGAGAGGAGGGCGCCGAATCAGGTGGACGTCATGTTGGCTTTAGATCCAGAAAATTCCAGTCTTCTCATCTATCGCCGAAATCTTCTTTCTGAAGATTTCAAGGTGACAGCTACAATGTCTCTGAAACCAAGGAGGTCTTTCCTGTGAAGCCACTTGGCTTCCTCGCGCCCCGACCTGATGCGGAACCGGTTGAATTGCGTGGCGGAACAAAAGAAAACGAACCTAAATCTGCACCTGGAGCTCGAGCCAAAGACCGCTCAATTCAGTTTCATGCTCTACTAATAGAGCTAGTTGGAGGCAAAAGGGGACCCCTACACATGTCTTTATCGGTAGAGCCCCTTGAGCCAGCTCAGAGATCAGGAACCAGAAGGACTCGGCTCATCACTCACTGAGAGCCAAGTCTGCACTCTGGTGGCAAGGAAACTGAGGCTCAGAAAGAGAGCAAGTGCTTGGCTCTGCCTCACACCGTGCTACAGCTAGGCTAGAATGGAACACCGCTCAGTTTCCTTGTGGCCTGGCCTCAATACAGCCCAAGGCAGCGGCCAGGCTGGCAGAGGTGAAAGGTGTTGAGCAGCTGTGCAGTGGCTGCTTGGAGCCCTGCAGTCCTGCAGCCCGCTTGGGTCACAGACACTTTCAGTTGGGCTCTCCTCCTCTTAGAAAGTTAATCTTTACCTTCTCTTTTTTTCTCTGACATGGAGATCGGGGTGCCTGTCTTCTTCCCTGGTGGTCTAGTGGCTAGGATTCGGCGCTTTCACCGCCGCGGCCCGGGTTCAATTCCCGGTCAGGGAACACGTTTTGCAACATCCCCAAATTGTGTGGGAAGATTTGATAGAGGAATCACACAGGTGATGATTAAAATGCAGAAATATGTTCCTAGCAGCAATATTTGTAACAATAAATGTTCACCACTTAGGAAACGTTGTATGTTGCAATCCCTCCATACCCTAAAAGAATATGCAATTATTTCAAAGATGGATGTAGATAATGATAATAGCCACGATGAGGCCACCGGTGATGATGATAGTAATAATGGCTAATGCTCTTGGAGTGTTTACTATGCATCAGGGCAGGGGTTCAATGTTTTACTGCCGTGTCTTATTTAAACTTGGAACAACCCATTCAGAAACCCATTCCTATTGGGCCCATTTTACAATGCGGAAATGGAGGCACAGAAAACCTGAGTGACTTCAGAGTCACACCGCCACGGAATGAGGCTATCTGCTCGCGTCTACGGCTTCATGGAGAGAAGAGTCCAAGGTTCTCTTGTTCTTCTGCTAGGGATTGTCATCTTCTCAGAGATGTGCAGCCTGAAGAATGAGCTGAGGCAGGTGTGAGGAGGAGGGAGGGAGAGGAAGGAGGTGGGTATTGGGCTTGGGATAGGCAGGTTCTGGAGCTCCAGAACTGAGCTTTTGCCTAAAATGCACCTTTTGTAAACAGCATTTATTTTTCTAACAAATCCTTAAGCCTTCAGGCAGGATTTTCCTCATCTCACTTGAAGCAGATGGGCAACAAAGACCCCATATATCTGGACGTGGAAGAATGAAGGTCCGAAAAGAATAGTTACAAGGTTAACTAGGCCTCTGCATGGAACAGGATGAGTCTTTAGTTTTTTGCCGATGACTGCCCTGATTGCTCCACAAAGAGGTATGTAGCACCTGGAAATCTGAGGACATCTGCCTCAGACACCTATTATTAAATGCCCTCATCCCCAGGGTGCGCACCCTCACTTCTTCTTTTTTTTTTTTTTTTTGAGACGGAGTCTCACTCTGTCGCCCAGGCTGGAGTGCAGTGGTCGGATCTCAGCTCACTGCAAGCTCCACCTCCCAGGTTCACGCCATTCTCCTGCCTCAGCCTCACAAGTAGCTGGGACTACAGGCGCCCGCCACCACGCCCGGCTAGTTTTTTGTATTTTTTAGTAGAGACGGGGTTGCACCGTGTTAGCCAGGATGGTCTCGATCCCCTGACCTCGTGATCCACCCGTCTCGGCCTCCCAAAGTGCTGGGATTACAGGCTTGAGCCACCGCGCCCGGCTGCACCCTCACTTCTTTGTGCCATTGCACAGGTTCTAGATGCCTGAGGGCGTGATGACACGGAGGCCAGAAGTCGTGTGGTTGGGCACATTTCTGAGTTGACGTCAGGCTGCGAGAGTGGGGGCAAGATGCAGGAATGCCAGATTCTTGACATTCTCCCGGGCCCACACCTCCTTTTGCACTTCCCCTATCAGAAGCGGCCCCACTGCACGTGACCACCATAGCCTCCTGGTCTGAAGTCACCCACTTCCCCATTCTTCGCTACGCTTAATTTGTCATGCTCACCGCTTGCATTCCCTGTGTCCGAATGGGGAAACGCTCGTGAGGAGGACACGAGCCGGTTGTGTTCCCACTGCCCAGTCCCTTCTTGATGCCTCCAGATGTGGGCTCAGTGGGGCAGGACTTGCTCACCATGCAGCTACTCACCTAGAGCAAGGCTTCACACCTCGTGAGCACCCAATGCTCGGTGAATGAAGGCGTTCCAATGCAGGTTTCTGAGAGACATCAAGAATTCTACTGGACTTCCCACTTTTAGTCCTTTGAATAATTCGGGTAATGGGAAGATAGAAAAAGCTTTTCAAACCTGGGTGTTCTTTGTAAGGTTTATTCCAAGTCTAGAGGCACCTTCTGGAATGGGCTCCCCTCTCTGTAAGGGGACACCCCCTCAGCCTGTGGGACTCTGTAGGTAGAGAGGAAGGTAAACCCTGAACATTGAAGAGGAGGAGAAGAAAGTGGGTAATACTAGGGGCAGCCTGGAGTATGAGAGACAGACAGACAGACAGACACAGGCACACAGACACAGATGGACAGGTTGGAACAGCTGGACTGGGTCGAGGAGGAGTCAGGAAGCAAAAGCACCTATATGTCCAAGAGCCAGAATTAGGATGTAGAAGTCAGAGTTCAGTTTTGCTGAAGAGAGTCAACAAAAGAACCAAGGCAAAGGGAGCCAATAACTCCAAGGATCCAGGTCTGCATAAGAAGCATGGTCAGGTGCAGGATCCTATGGCTCCAGAGATTTGTCTCCAGTGAGATGAGTTTTACAGAAAAACAAAACAAAACAAACACCATCAAGGAAGGAATAACACAGAGGTAGTTATTAATGTGCTAATGCACCCTTGTCTAGGAGGGAGAACAGTCTGTAGATCGTTTGCATTTAACAAAAGCAGAATGCAATTCATAAAGAAAAGAGAAGAGGAACAAATGTCTAGAAGGAGCCATTCTTTCCTCTCCTATTTGATTAGCCTCTTGACAAGAAGCAGTTCAGGGTCCCTCCAGCCAGCTTTCTCTGGATTCAGTTAGGTAAATCACCAGAGAAAACAATTACAATTATTGGAAGACTTTCTAAACATCTTGGAGGTTTAGCTGTGGAACACGTGCCAGAGATTATCTCTGGGCAGTCAGTGTCCACCATGTCTTTCTGCTGCGTCTCCTGCTTAGGTAAGTCAGGCGGGCACCACCCCCTCACTGGTACATCAGACTGATGTATGGAAACTTTGCTGTGCTGGCAAGAGCACGAAGGAAAAGGCTCTCTCACTGAGTTGGAAAAATGTATTGGAAGATAAATTGGCACACCTGTTGGAGTCAAACTAAGAACGTGTAAAGTGATGCTTTTGGCTCCCGGCAAAATCGAGTAACAGATGCCCGAATTACTCTCCTGCATGAAGTCTGCCCACTACTCCTCTCTGCAAACAAACAGGTGCCTGTAATCCCAGCAGTTTGGGAGGTCTAGATGGGTTGATCTCTTGAGCTCAGGAGTTTCAGACAAGACTGGGCAACATGACGAAACCTCATCTTTACCAAAAAAATTCAAATTATTATCCAGGCATGGTGGTGTGTGCCTGTAGTCCCAGCTACTCAGGAGGTTGCAGTGGGAAGATCGTTTGAACCTGGGAGGCAGAGATTGCAGTGAGCCAAGATTACACCACTGAAGTCCAGCTTGGGCTACAGGATGAGACCCTGTCTCATGAAAGAAAGGAAGGAAGGAAGGAAGGAAGGAAGGACGGAAGGAAGGAAGGAAGGACGGACGGAAGGAAGGAAGGACGGACGGAAGGAAGGAAGGAAGGAGTCAGGTGCGGTGGCTCACGACTGTAATCCCAGCAATTTGGGACCCTGAGTCAGGTGGATCACAAAGTCAGGAGATGAAGACGATCCTGGGTAACACGGTGAAACCCCCGTCTCTACTCAAAATACAAAAAATTAGCCGGGTATCATGGCACATGCCTGTAGTCCTAGGTACTTGGGAGGCTGAAGCAGGAGAATCACTTAAACCTGGGAGGCGGAGGTTGCAGTGAGCTGATATCATGCCAAAACCACGATATCAGAGATGATAAATTCGCTGGATAGGATTAACAGCAGATTAGACATTGCAGAAGAAGTGATCAGGGCACATGGAACCATGAATAATTGAAAATATGCAAAATGAAACTCACAGACAAAAGAGATTTTTTTTTTTAAATGAAATGATTATCAGTGAACTGTAGGGCCGACTTTAGAGGTCTAAATTATGAGTAATGGAAGTCCCTGAGAAGGAGCAGAGAGGAAAGGAAACATTTATTTTCTTTCTTTGTTATTTTTATTAGGGATGGGGTCTCAATATGTTGACCAGGCTGGTCTTGAATTTCATTCCTCACTCAACACTTCCCGACTTGGTCTCCCAAAGGTGTGAGCCACTGTGCCCGGCCAATGTCTGAAGAAACAATAGCTGAAAACTTCTCAATCATAACAAAAATTACAAATCCAGTGACCCAAGGAGCTGAGGAAACCGAAGCACAAGAAACATGAAGAAAACCACTCCTAGATACATCAAAATAACATTGCTCAAATCCGGCCAGAAGAAAAAGACATTGTACATACACAGGAACAAAGATGAGGATTGTGTCAGTTTCCTTTCTGCTCTTGCCGGCCTCTACCAGAAGCAGCAATGCACGCGAGGAGACAGAGAAGCAACATCTTTAAGGTACTGAGGGCAGGGGAAGTTAGCCTAGAATACTATGCCAGAAAAAATAAATTCCCAAAAGTGGAAGTGAAATAAGGACATTTAGAGATGTACAAAAGCTGACCGAATTCACTACCAGCTGACCCACACTACAAGAAACGTCAAAGCAGTCCTCCAGGCAGAAGGAATCCAATACCAGATGAAAATCCAGATCTACACGAGGAAATGAAGAACACCAGAAATGGGTAACTGTCCTAGGTATTCTTTTATTTTGTAAATTTCTTTTGTAAAAATTTGACCATTTAAACAAAAGCAATAACAATGGATTGTGGGGTTTATAACATGCATAAAAGCAAAGTCCATGTCAGCAATAGCCTCAAGGCCAGCAGGTGAGGTTTAATATCACTTGAAGGTTGACTGTGATCAGTTAAAAAGGTTTGCTCTAAGCCCTAAGGCAATTACTAAAATACAAAAGAAAGAGTTATAGCTAATAAGCCAACAGACGAGAGAGAATGGAATGATATAAAAACCATGTGAACACTATGATAGATCAATTGCTCTTCCTATAGTAATTGCACCTCTATCTATAGAAATACTTACACCAGTGACTGAAAATGCCTGTACAAGAATGACTAGAGCATTATATGTAATAGTAAAATCACAGAACCAATTTAACTTCTAAAGTGTATGGAAAGGGCTAAATGACAGTAAGAGAGAGGGAGAGGAGAGAGAGAGAGAGAGAGCGCCAGGCGCAGTGGTTCACGCCTGTAATTCCAGCACTTTGGGAGGCAGAGGCGGGCGAATCACGAGGTCAGGAGATGGAGACCACCCTGGCCAACATGGTGAAACCCGTCTCTACTTAAAATAGAAAAATTAGCTGGGCGTGGTGGCGCGTGCCTATAAGCCCAGCTACTTCCGAGGCTGAGGCAGGAGAATTGCTTGAACAAGAGAGTCAGAGCCGACATCTGGCAACTGCACTCCAGCCTGGAAACAGAGCGAGACTCCGTCGAGAGAGAGAGAGGGGGAAAGAGAGAGAGAGAGAGAGAGAGAGAGAGAGAGAGAGATCCCAGAATCCTAGCGGACCTTGATTTACGTCCTCATGTCGTACTCGAGACACAGAGGAGAGGAGGGTAAAGTTGGTCTCGCTCTGCCTTTCCATGAGATCATGTGCTGGATAGAAGAAAGTTGCCAGCGGTTTAAGCATTTTTAAAATGCAGGAAACGTTCCACAGAACAGGCTCGAACCACCCACCTCCAGACTTGGAAGCAAGTGCACCACCCGACTGCAACACAGGAACAGTTGGCTGTCGCTCTGGTATCACCACGCAGAGCAAGCGCCCATCCAATGTCAGGTGGAGCCATCGCCTTTTGTAGAAAATTGTGCAGGCTCCAAAGCCTCGGAAAGCCGGAGAGGCGCATCTTGCCGGCTACGGTTGAAACCCGTACATTGGGTGATTCTGAAACTGGAAGGGCAGCGGAATGGCCTTCGCCCCGTCCTGCCCCTCGCAGGCGTCAGACCCGGCATCCCAGCAAACGCCCGGCTTGGCGACTCCCTGGGCCTGAGCGCGTCGGTCCCAAGGGAAGCAAGCAGAACGCCCCGTGGGCTCTAGTGATGGCTCTTCCCGTTCTTGGCTCCGCCTTCACCTGACTCTCTACACTGCTTGCGCTCCCCTCTCTCACCTCGGCTTCCCTCGGTGGGGCGGGAGAAAGGAAGGGTGAAAAGTAGAAATACGGAGAGGCGGGAGAGAAGCAGAGGAGGTGCGGACGAGGACAGAGAGACACCTCGAGAGAGGCTGGTGCAGGGAGGCCCAGGTTGGAGTGGAAGAGATGAGAATTGTTCTCATCACGTATGAGGATTGGGAGGAAGGGAGGGAAAAGCAGAGCGGCAAGAAAGAAAAGCGCGAGCCACCTGTGGCTGTCTGGGAAGAAATCTACCTAATAATCAAAATCTATTGAGGTCAAAGATACTAGAGCAAAATCAGACATCACCACTTGGCCTGTGGCTCGCCATGATCGTATAGTGGTTAGTACTCTGCGTTGTGGCCGCAGCAACCTCGGTTCGAATCCGAGTCATGGCAGCGTTGTTTGGCCAGGTAGTCAGCTGTACCCTTTTGCTGGAAGCCCTGGACGTGCTCTGTCTTGTTTCTGAGACTCACACAGCAAATAACACACTCAGCCCTGTTGGTGGCTTACAAGGAGGCAATGGTGTGCTCAGAACCGTTTTTCCGGTTACTGGGAGCAGGTCAGGGGAAGGAAAAGAGACCTCACCTGACAGCTTCATCAACCTGGGGAGGAGTCCAAGGGAAACCCTGGACTTGCACCGTCCTGTCTCTGAGCCTCACAGAGCAAATAACCCAATCAGCCTTGTTGGTGGTGGCTTACATGAAGGTAATGGTGTGATCAGAACCTGTTTTCCAGTCACTGGGGCTGTTACACACGAAATGACAAGCTTTTAATGACTTTAAACTCGAAACTGTTTGTTGTGGCCTACAGTGGCTTGTCTCCGAGCCCATGGCCAAGTTTGTATGCCAACAGGAAAGTGTGGGGAAAGACAATCTCGTGCCAGGAGTCTTTCCACCTCCACTCTGCCTGGTGGAAATGGGCCTTGGGCCTGGAGCACTTCCTTCCCAAGAGACAAGGAGTCTTCACAGCCTGTGCTGGACTCACCTCCTTGTGTGGGAGTATCTTCCCTGGATCAGACTTAGTGTGTACCCCTTTATTCCACTTAAACATGTGCATCAACTGGCACCTGGTCAGCTGTTGTATCTGCTCCCACCCCTCCGCCCCCCGCTGAGGGGAGGGGGCAGGACCCTTTCTTCTGCTTCTCAAGAGGCTGTGTGTGCAGGCCAAATGGAGGGACCTGCTGGCCATGGGGAACCAACGCCCACGACTGAAGCGGAGCCCATACCCCGCTCTGTCTCCTCTCTGTGTGAATAATGCGTTGTTCTTCCGTCAAGTGCTTGATTACATTGTATTTTCCTTGGTGACTCTGATACCAAAAGACTGTGACCAGAAGTGTTCCAACTTCTACTCCTGCTGATAAGAAACACATTCCACTTGCTGGACAAGATGAACGAAGATTCTTCTTGCATGAGTCTTTTTGTGGACACATGCGTTCATTTCCCTTGAGGAATACCAAGTACTGGAATTGTTGGGTCATAGGGTAGGTGTAATGTTTACTTTATTAGAAATGGCCAAATGGTTTCTTCCAGAATGGTTTCTCACCAGCAAGGAGAGTTCCACTGGCTGCACACCCTTGACAGCATGTGGTGTTTACTGTCTTTTAAATACACCCGTTCTGGTGGATGTAAAATGGTACCACGTCGTGGCTTCAGTTTGTGTTTCCTTTAATGAATAATGCTGTTGAGCAAATTTACTAATGCCTTTCACCATTTAGCAATCCTTCTTTGCAAAGAGAGGCTATCGAAGCAATTTCCCTAATTCAATTGGGTTGGCTTTTTATTACTGATTTCTAAAAAGTACTCTCTACATTCAAGATTTGAGGTTTTTTTGTTTTGTTTTGTTTTGTTTTTCAGGTAAACATAGTGCAATTATCTTCTCCCAGTCTCTGGCTCACCTTCTCACTTTCTCATGGTGATTCTTGATGAGCAGAGGTTGATAACTTTGGTGAAATTCTACTTTGCTTTATTTTTTCCTGTTGTCTCTTAAGGCAGAAATGTATTCTGCTACATTCTCTTCCAATAACTTTCTGGTTTTGTTTTAATTTCTAAATCTATGGCATATCAAATTCATCTCCTGACCACAGCAAGCTTAGCATCTGCTAATGTCCTGATCACCAGAAAACTTCTTAATATTGTAAATACACTATTTCCTTTGCCCCATTGAATGGCTTGTATTGAAAACCAGTGACCAGTCATGGTGGCTCATGTCTGTAATCCCAGCACTGTGAGAGACTGAGGCCAGTGGATCTCTTGAGTCCAGGAGTTGAAGACCAGTCTGGGCAACATGGCAAAACCTCATGAGTACTTAAATGCACCTGTAGTATGAGCTACTTAGGAGGCTGAGGCAGGAGGATCACTTTAGTGTGGGAAGCAGAGCTTGCAGTGAGCTGAGATCTGGCCACTGCACTCCAGCCTGGATGACAGAGTGAGATCCTTTCTCAGAAAACAAAAAGAAATTTAAAAACAAATGAAAAACCTATGAACCTTATAGCTGTGGGTCAGTTTCAGGTGTCCCAAGTCAGTCTGTTGAAGTATTTGTGTCTCCCAATGCCGCTTGCACACTGCCTTGTTTATAACAGCTTAGAGTGAGTCTGAATGTCAGGTTGTGCAAGTCCTCTGGTTTTGTTCTTTTTCACACAGCATAATAAGCTTTGAAATAGGTCATAACTCATGTAACCATCACATAGATCAAGATATGCTGTCACTTCATCCCTTTCATTTCAGTGTGGGATGCAAGTCTTCGCTCATCTATGCTGATTGCCCCCCTTGGGGCCAAGGATCCTTGTTACCAGAAGTCAGGGACCCGAAACAGAAGGACTGGCTGGAGCTGCAGCAGAGGAACATAAGTTGTGAAGATTTTATCCTAATATGGACATTTATCAGTTCTCAAATAATACTTTTATAATTTCTTGTGCCTGTCTTTACTTTAATCTCTTAATCCTGTTATCTTCATAAGCTTAGGATGTGCGTCACCTCAGGACCACTGTGATAACTGTGTTAATTGTACAAATTGATTGTAAGACGTGTGTGTTTGAACACTATGAAATCAATGCATCTTGAAAAAGAACAGAATAATAGTGATTTTTGTGGAACAAGGGAAGACAACCATAAGGTCTGACTGCCTGTGGGATTGGGCAAAAAGAGCCATATTTTCCTTCTTGCAGTGGGCCTATAAACGGACATGCAAGTAGGCAACTTATCGCTAAATTCTTTTCCTAACAAGGAGTATTAACATTAATACCCTGGGAAAAGGATGCGTCCCTCGGGGGTGGTCTTTGAATGGCCACTCTGGGAATGTCTGTCTTGTGCAGTTGAGATAAGGACTGAGATAAGCCCTGGTCTCCTGCAGAACCCTCAGGCTTACTAGGGTGGGGGAAAACTCAGCCCTGGTAAATTTGTGGTCAGACCGATTCTCTCCTCTGGAACCCTTTTTTCTGTTGTTTAAGATGTTTATCAAGACAATACATGCACCACTGAACATAGACCCCTATCAGTGGTTCTGCTTTTGCCCTTTGCCCTGTAATCTTTGTTGGACCCTTATCAGTGGTTCTGCTTTTGCCCTTTGCCCTGTTCCCTCAGAAGCATGTGAACTTTGTTACACCCTTATCAGTGGTTCTGCTCTTTGCCCTTTGAAGCATGTGATCTTTGTAGCTACTCTCCATTCTTATACCCCCTCCCCTTTTGAAACCCTTGATTAAAAACTTGCTGGTCTGAGACTCAGGCAGGGATCACGGTCCTACCAATATGTGATGTCACTCCTGGTGGCCCAGCTGTAAAATTCCTCTCTTCATACTGTCTCTCTTTATTTCTCAGTCAGCTGACACTTATGGAAAATAGAAAGAACCTACATTGAAATATTGGGGGTGGGTTCTCCCAATAGATCTTCTCTTCTACCCTCTGGAGAGAATAAATCTTCAGTTGCCTGCAGGGAGGATGAACACACAAAAAGTCCACAACACTCAGCACAGAGTCCAGATTTTAGTGATTGGGTGGGTTGGGAGGAAGCTCATGTTTCAGGCCTTTCAAAATCTTAGAAAAAGTTTTCTTTATTTTGAAGCTTTGGGTCAGTTTTAATTTCTTCTTCTTCTAGAAAGATCACAGGAGACCTAATGTTTGTGTCCCCCCAAAATGCCTTGGTTGAAACCCTGACCTTCCCCCACCCACTCCAGGAAATGTGTTAAAATTAGTACAAGGGGCCTTTGGGAGATAATTTGATACAGAGGGTGGAGTCCTCCTGAGTGGGATTAGTGCCCCTATAAAAGGGACACTAGAGAGCTCTCTCCCCCTCTTTCAGCCACCTGAAGATACAGTGGGAAGATGGCAGTCTACGACCAGGAAGAGGTTCCTCACCCTAATCCTACCATGCTGGCACCTTGATCTTAGACTTCCAAACTCCATAACTGTGAGAAATGTCTGTTGTGGATGAGCCACCTAATTTATGGTACATTGTTATAGAAGCTCCAACTAAGACAGAGGAGTCCCATGGATGGTGTCTAATTTTTGATGCTGGTCATTGCATTCTTTGAGTGGGATATTGCAAATTAGAAAGTGAGGGAGAGCTGACCTTTCCTGCATATGAAAGAAGAGAGTGGAGGGGCAGCGAGACAGAATGGGGAAGAACAAGCTGGAACCAGAAAACTGATTTCAGGGTCTGGCACTTGAATGTCTGATTTGGAGAAAGAGAAGACACGGGTAGGTGTATCCAGAGAAGAAGACCTTCAGTGGAAACAGCAGATGTTTAAAAGCCATTCGATTACGTCTTTCACTTGTTTGTATGTAGTCCTTCTTTTCCCATCTTTGTAAGTCTGGCACAGGTGAACTGGATGTGTTTGTCCAATGTGTTTTTGGAATGCAAGTGTGAATAAACATGACTGTGTTATACTTCAAATATTCATCCCAGAGAATCCTAGAATTCCCTTAGGTTCTGCCAACTGTGCATTGAAAGCACAACCGGCCCATCATGGGGATTAATTTTCATTGCACATTTCTAGGAAGAGGGAGGAGGAGGAGGGGGAATGTGACAGTCTCAGCAACAGTTGCTATACTCTTACTGAAATGGTTTTCCTATGTGCTTCTCAACAGATCGGCCCTTTCTTCAAATAAGAACAGATGGAACAACAAAAGCTGTTTAGTGGTACCCTAGAAATCCCTTGAAATCCTGGATAGGGAAGCTCCAGTACCACCAACTGGTAAGACTGGGGATGCCTAGTAGCTGGTACTGGCCATTGTCGTTGGCTTTGTCCACTTTGACAAACTGAAGATAGGGACTGGACTCACCACGCCAGCCTCCAGAGGAGGTTATGTCGACTTCATGTTAATTTTAGATCCTGAAACCTCACAGGATTTTTCTTCTCTTCCCTTTGATCTCTCTTCCGCTTACTCAACAGGACAGAACTCGCCGCCTTTCTTTCCCATCAGAAAGGGATCCCTTCTGGACAGGACCAAAGTGAGTAGCTGGTTTCCCCTACCTGTCCTGCCAGGCCTGGGTGTCTGGGGACACCGGAAGGCCCCTCCCTCACCCCGCAGTAGCCATTCCACGGTGGAGATCTCGCCTATAGATCAATGCCCACGCACTTGGCTGACGGGAAATCACGAATTGGCGCCCAATTGGATCTTGGATCTGAGGAAAAAACTCCAGCGTCAGAGGGAACTCTGACTGTTTCTCCACCCGCTGCCGCTTCGCAAAGGCACATCTCTAGGTCAGTGGTCAGGTGCAGCCGGGACGCTGCAACTCGCTCCAGGACTCGGGACTCGTGGCCTTGGCGGGCCTCGCCGAGTGCTGGGTGCGTCGCCTGCGGGCTTCTCTTTTGGAGAAAGGAAGGAGGGAAAAGCCTTGTGAGACGACTGCAGGAGCGACCAACGACCCCCACAAATCCCAAGTCCTCCCAGCGCACAGGGAAACAATCACTAATATGGCAAGAAGTTTGAAAAAGTCCCTTCCGTGCGCCCCTGCTTGTCTAGTGGTTAGGATTCAGCTCTTCCACCACCGCACCCGCGGTGCGATTACTGGTCAGGGAATTGTTTTGCACTGACCGCCCACCCGCAGGAATCTTTTTTTACTCCGCTGTCAGCCGGCTTGCTCCAAGGGCCAGAGGCAGAACAGTCTGGCTGCGAGGTGCAAACCCTGGTGAAGGAGGGCAAGTCCTGGTGGACGGCCTCTCATGACACACCGCTCTTATTTATCTCCGTGTCCGTCATCCGCAGAAGGGGCTTTAGAGAGCGTCTCCCTCGGGTGTACACCGCCGTGCAGGGATGCCTGCCCTGGTGGAGCTGCACCCAAGAAGCCCACCGTCTTTGCCGCCTCCGCCGTCCTGGAGGCGCCGATTGGGCTGAGCTGCAAATAACTAAGAGAGAGGCTAAGCCAAGCTGCGGCGTTTGTGCGTGCCACACATTGTCAGCTGACACAATCGGTCAGCTGAGCCTCCTCACCTCCGTTAGTAGTTGTGCTTCTTAGGCCTTAGGAAGAGGCGACCGGAGATGTCCGCGAGGTTGGGAGGGGCGTGAGCGGCGGGTGAGGTCCTCCAGGACCGCCAGTTTGTTGATTTAGCTGTAGAGGGGAGCGATGTTCCAACAAAGACAGCAGGTGGAGTCGACACAAATGGAAAAGTGTGGCTGGTGCCCTAAGCAGAAGGCAGGTGTAAAAATCACTACGACGTCAAAGCGATGGTACCACAGTCAAATCCCGCAGTGTCTGTCACACTCTACCAAGCAACTGCGCACGCTCCCCCTTTTCCATTCAGTACTCCCAAGAAGGGTTGGGACGAACCCCGTGTTCAATGTAAGCTCAGAGGAGAGCGGGAGCCAGGGAGGTGAAGTGCACAGACTCAGCAGAGGCCGCCCGCAGAACCGCTGGGGTGAGAGGGCCCGGTGGCTGCGAGTCCGAGTCGGGAGCCGCTGCTGAAAGGAGGCCTGGGTTGTCCTGTGGGTGACTGCCGGTGGAATCTTTGGCAGAGAGGGGTTTGGAAGAATGGTGACGGGCAAGCAGAGGGGAAGGTGGTGACTCTGAGCGTCCGGCTAGGGGAGAGGAGGCTGTGCTGTCTCTCTTCTCCCCTTACCTGGTGGGGGACCGACCATAATCAGGAAGGGGGTTCTCCCTGAACAAGGCTAGTCCACCGCACTCCGGCTGCGCTGACCCCTGCGATTTCCCCACACGCCGAGCCCTAGTCTGCGGTGGTGTTCATGCTACCCGGGGGCTGGGTTCACACTCTCTTCTGACATGTCGTGGCTCACCGCCAACGCGGATGTCACAGCCAGAGACCCTTCGCTGCCCTCCTAGGGATCTGGAGGGCCGTTCTTGTTGTTCTCACTGAAGCTCACGAACAGTCAGATGTGAGCTCTGTGTTTTACACCCTGAATTTGGCTATTGGCAAAAAAAAAAAAAAAAAAAAAAAAAAGCCCGACCCAGAGCTTGGGTCTCCTTCAGGCCTGCACACGACTTCCCGACTCCGGCCTCCCAGCGCGGCTCTTGGCTTGCGAGCAGGCAGCCTCCACCCAGTGTGGAACTGCTGCAACCCCAGGCCCCTCAGGCTGGCGGTCAGACACTTGCAGGAAAAGGGACACAAGGCGTCCGCGGTGGGAAAGCATGGGAGACGTGTCTTTCCCACCGGGTAAGAAGGTCTCCCTACAGTCTTTGGAGACAAGATGGAGGGAGACACCCCTTCCAGGAACAAGGCGGCTGCTCCTGAGGCCTGGCTCCGCATGGAGGCTCCTGGGTCCCGCGCTCCCTCTCCCTACCGCTGTGGCCAAGAGCTGCTTCACACATCTCAGCCGGCTTCCTCTTCCGCCTCTGCCTCCTCTTCCTCCCCGGTCTTCCTTGGGACAGCAAGGCCCCCAGCCCGTGGGAAAGACCTACCCTCCTCTCCAGCACTTGGAGAGGGAGTTGGATGCACGTCTCTTAACCCCAGGAGGACAGAGACCCTGAGGCAGGAAGGGACCCTTTCCCTTGCCAGGAGAGGGTAAGGAAGTGAGTCAAGAACATAATTTTCTTCAGCAAACAGTGTAAGGGGAAATCTGGGGACGCTAAGAGTTTTTAAAACCTTTGCGCCATCACAGAAATAATGTATGATTTTCCATTCCACAAATCAGCACTCCTACTCCTCCCTCCTTCCCCACCCCCAATCCTGATTCCTGTTTACAAAGAATGCTCAAAAACACAGAATTATGTATAACAGTTCCCAGTTTACTCGGGAAATTCTGAGATTACAAAGAGACTTTACAAATAAACAAGGGAAGAGAAGAACCTTGGTGGGTCCAACATAGTATGACCATGGATTTATACTCAAAATATAGAAAGACAACCTCAGAATAAGGAAACTTTTGGAATTGAATAAGTCAAGTTTATCTTTAGAATGCAGAGAAAAATAACTCTCCAAATGTCGATCTTCTGTTTTAAACTACTGTTGGACTGGGGAGCAGGAGAGCAAGGGAATCCGCCAAAGATTTTTGGATGAGAATTAACCCTCCCTTGTCTACCATAGTCACACCCCAATGCCCCTCAGATCAGAATCCTTTGGAAGGAGCATCCAAGCGGTATAAAGCAAAACCAGAAAAAAAGCAAAACTCACCAATTCTGTAGTTTGTTTTCTCTCATTAAAAATACAAATATTAGGCTAACACTTATTGACACACAATACCAGGAACACAGAATCCCTCCCGGAAGACCGATGGACCCACGGAAGGCACTGATGACAAGGTGGTTGACGAGCTTAAGTAACTAAGTGTTTGGGCACACCTCTGCGTGAGACTGTCTGCCCCGCGTCCTTCATCTCTACATGGATATCCCTCCACAGGCTTCCCTTTTCCTTAGTTTGCATAGGAAATTCACCCAGGCCTTTGTCTCTGGTCCCAGATCTGGGGAAAACTTCTGGAAATTTCATTTCCTCACTGATGAGGTAATCTTTTTGCCAACCCCTGACTTGGTGCTTTCCAAACCCTTTCCTCCCAACCTTGAGACAAACCGGCTTTCAAGGACCCAGGAACTGGAGATTTAGGGATGTGTCCAGGTTACTCCGGAAGATCTGTGGGATGATCGAGCTTCTCTTCATCTACACCTCTTTCGAGTCATTTGAAAAAGCCAAGTATCTTGTTTCTAAACTCATGCTTTTAAGAAAACTACAAAAGTGGAAGTGAGTGAAAATTCACTCCAATATTTCTTTTCTTAACCACACTCTCTTTGGCCACTCCAGGAGGCTGTGTCGAGTGGCACAGTCATCCCAGGGACCCAGAGCTTTTCTCCTCAGATGTGTCTTTGGAGTATCTAGTAAAGTCTAAGAATCAAAATGACTGTCATCCAAACTTTTGTGCCTTACAGAGATCTACACAAGAGAGAAACTCCAAAATGTCTTCCCTTGGCACACAGTGGAAGGTTTAGGGCAGGCCTTTGCTTCAAGTGCCTGTTGCTTTGTTAGCTCTGTTTTCCAAAGACATCTGTGTAAGCCTATTACAGAACTTTCCCACCTCCACCCTCCCTGTCCCCTCATGCCTGCCTGTAGCACTAGAGATTCTCCTTTAAAAAAAAAACAAAGCAAAACAAACAAACAAAAATGAGAGGTTATACCACATGGAGCATTGCTGGTTCAGTAATAGAATTGTCAACTCCCACGCTGGAGACCGGGGTTCACCTCATAGGGTGAATGCATCTCATGTCTGAATCTCCTCTTGCTCCCTTCTTTCTTTCCTCCCTCCCAAGCTTACATATCTTTGTTACCGGCTGGTGTTGTGAAGTCCCAGGTTCTTGGTGTCTGGAACAAAGAATTGGACGTGACACGCACACACATAGCAAAGCAGCAAGAGACTTATTGAGCACAGTAACAGTCTCAGAGAGGGGAGAATGGGATAACTTCTGCAAAATGAGATCAGCGTCAGTTTGGTGAACTTTGGGCTTTGGGTATTTTATATGGTTTTTTTTGTTTGTTTGTTTTGTTTTGTTTTTCTCCTGTTCCTGGAGCTGCCTAATCTCTACCCAGCATGTGCCTTCTGATTGATAGGTGGGTTGCTTAGTTATTTGGCCCCGGTGTGCTTCCGGGTCACCTCCATCCCATAATTTTAAGTACACCCGTGATATGTGGTCCATATGCATTAGCTTTAATGAGCTGATTATCATATGGGGTCATTTTAAGGCTACTTTTTCTCTCATACCCATGCCTGTCTCTGAGGAGCTGCCCCTTACTGGTTTGCTCTGGATCCTGCCAACCATAAGCTTTTACGCACTACTCCATCTCACTTTTGTTTTCGCTGCTCAACTTCTGCTTATCTTGCTTCTTGCTCAGCCATCTCTTTTTTATTTTATACTTTAGGTTCTAGGGTACATGTGCACAACGTGCAGGTTTGTTGCATATGTATACATGTGCCATGCTGATATGCTGCACCCATTAACTCGTCATTTACAGTAGGTATATCTCCTAATGCTATCCCTCCCCCCTCCCCCCACCCCACGACAGGCCCCAGTGTGTGATGTTCCCCTTCCTGTGTCCAAGTGTTCTCATTGTTCAATTCCCACCTATGAATGAGAACATGTGGTGTTTGGTTTTTTGTCCTTGCGATAGTTTGCTGAGAATGATGGTTTCCAGCTTCATCCATGTCCCTACAAAGGACATGAACTCATCCTTTTTTATGACTGCATAGTATTCCATGGTGTATATGCGCCACATTTTTCTTAATCCAGTCTATCACTGATGGACATTTGGGTTGGTTCCAAGTCTTTGCTATTGTGAATAGTGCCACAATAAACATATGTGTGCATGTGTCTTTATGGCAGCATGATTTATAATCCTTTGGGTATATACCCAGTAATGGGATGGCTGTGTCAAATGGTATTTCTAGTTCTAGATCCTTGAGGAATTGTCACACTGTATTCCACATGGTTGAACTAGTTTACAGTCCCACCAACAGTGTAAAAGTGTTCCTATTTCTCCACATCCTCTCCAGCACCTGTTGTTTCCTGACTTTTTAATGATCACCATTCTAACTGCTGTGAGATGGTATCTCATTGTGGTTTTGATTTGCATTTCTCTGATGGCCAGTCATAATGAGGATTTTTTCTTGTGTCTGTTGGCTGCATAAATGTCTTCTTTTGAGAAGTGTCTGTTTATATCCTTCGCCCACTTTTTGATAGGGTTGTTTGTTTTTTTCTTGTAAGTTTGTTTGAGTTCTTTGTAGTTTCTGGATATTAGCCCTTTGTCAGATGAGAAGATTGCAAAAATTTTCTCCCATTCTGTAGGTTGCCTGTTCACTCTGATGGTAGTTTCTTTTGCTGTGCAGAAGTCCTTTAGTTTAATTAGATCCCATTTGTCAGTTTCGGTTTTTGTTGCCATTGCTTTTGGTGTTTTAGATATGAAGTCCTTGCCCATGCCTATGTCCTGAATGGTATTGCCTAGGTTTTCTTCTAGGCTTACCCACCTCTTTATCCTGCTTCTGCTCCTACTCAGTTCACCCTTTATCCAACTTGCACTTCCCTCTGCTGTTCTCCTGCCTCACCTTGACTCCTCGTTGCTTTGCCTGTTGCACACTGAATTTACTGCAAATAAAACTCTCTCTGAGGAGGATGCCTCTGCGCACTGCACCCTGCATCCTCCATCTTGTACTCCACCTGTGGAGTTCCGCAGTATGAGCAGTAGAGTAGCAGGAGCTGGAGCACAGGTGGTGTTGGGTGAAACTCACACAGTGAAATTTCCCTTATGCAAATGTTCAAGCACTTGTGAGAGGTTAGAATTAGCTCTTTCTTTGGAATGAGCTATTTCAGTGAGATGTTAAAGTGTAAACTCTTTCGCCAAATAAATTGATGTGCTCAGGGTGAGTGAAAGAAAGGGGTAAATCAGGATTAGTGATGCAGGGTCAGCGCTAATAACACCAGCTTCTCTCCTCAGGCCTATTCATTTGAGATACATGGCAGGCACTTAAGCACAGCAATGCTAAGTTGGTGCCAATTATATACATACACACATATAAATATATAAAAAGCATATGATATAAATATTACATATGTAAATATAAATAGTAGCAATAAAATCAACACCAAGCTTGTTTTAAATCATTCACTCAAAATACATTGAACAGCTACTGTGCAGTGTTGGGACTGCTTAGAAACCTAAGACAAAATTAGGCCGGGCACGGTGGCTCAAGCCTATAATCCCAGCACTTTGGGAGGCCGAGGTGGGCGGATCACGAGGTCAGGAGATCGAGACCATCCTGGCTAACACGGTGAAACCCCGTCTCTACTAAAAAATACAAAAAACTAGCCGGGCGAGGTGGCGGCGCCTGTAGTCCCAGCTACTCGGGAGGCTGAGGCAGGAGAATGGCGTAAACCCGGGAGGCAGAGCTTGCAGTGAGCTGAGATCCGGCCACTGCACTCCAGCCCGGGTGACAGAGCGAGACTCCAGCTCAAAAAAAAACAAAAACAAAAACAGAAACCTAAGACAAAATTATTGGGCATGATAGTGTGTGCCTGTAGTCCCAGCTACTCAAAACGCTTAGGCAGGAGGATGGCTTGAATTCAAGAGTCCAAGTGCAGCCTGGGCAACATACTGAGATGCAGTCTTTTCTTTTCTTTTCTTTTCTTTTTTCTGAAATGGAGTCTGACTCTGTGGCCCAGGCTGGAGTGCAGTGGCACAATTTTGGCTTACTGCAACCTCCACCTCCCAGATTCAAGCGATTCTCTTGCCTTGACCTTCCAAGTAACTGGGATTACAGGTGCGTTCCACCATGCCTGGCTAATTTCATATTTTTAGGAGAGATGGGTTTCACCATGTTGGCCAGTCTGGTCTCGAACTCCTGACCTCAAGTGATCCACCCACCTTGGCCTCCAGAAGTGCTGGTATTACAGGCATGAGCCACCATACCTGGCCGAGTCTCAGTCTTTAAAATAATGAAATAAAATAAAAACATAAACCTCAAACAAACAAAAAGACAAACTATGATTTCAATCATTGTGAAGCTCTTGATCTAGTAGATGAGATATATATACACACACCAAAAATATCATAATTTCAGAGAAGTGCTGTGGGGTCTAATGTTTAACAACTTCTGGCATTTGACTGATGGTGTTTAAAGCTCTTCCACCATTTGCCAGGGGTATAAATCGAGGCAAGTTATGTGGTATTTACTACATTTTGGCTTCTTCATATGCAAAGGGGTTATGACAATAATACCTACCCCATGAGGACGGTATGAGGACTAAACGAAATCGTGTATGTATAGCCTGGGCCAATACCCATTGACATTTAGTACTCAATTAGGTGTTAGCTAGTAGATTTTAAATGTGTGTTTATTCTTATAGTTTTTAAGGTAAAATTTACATTCATTGAAATGTTAACTGTACTTTTTTGACAAATGAATACACTTACATAACTCATATCCCTATCAAGACTGAGACCATTTTTACCAACCAGAAATTTCTCTCATGTGCCTTCCCAGTCAATCCCCTGCCAGCTGGAACCAGTTATGATTTTTTCATCACAGATTAATTTTCCCCTTTCTAGAATTTCAAATAAATGGGAAGGCATGCACTCCTTTGTGTCATTTATCTTCACAGACTTTAAAATTAAAAAGTTACAATTTTAAACCTTTTGGGCATTTAGTAAAAATCTCCTTCCCACCAGTTGCCACCAGTCACCAGTCTTCATTTCTCTCTCTCTCTCTCTCTCTCTCTCTCTTTTTTCTTGAGACAGGATCTTACTCTATCGTCCAGGCTGGAGTGCAGTGACATAATCATGGCTGACTGCAGCCTCAGTCTTCTGGGCTCAAGCAATCCTCCCACCTCAGCCTCCCAAATAGCTGGGACTACAGGTGCCTGCCACCACGCCTGGCTAATTTTGCTTGTATTTTGTGTAGAGACAAGGTCTCACCAAGTTGCCCAGGCTAGTCTCAAACTCCTGAGCTCAAATGATCTGCAGGCCTTGGCCTCCCAAAGTGCTTGGATTACAGGCATGAGCCCCTGTGCCTGGCTCGGTCTTCCTCTCTTGAAGCAACCAATGTTATCAGTTTTATGTGGACCATCCCATGGCTTATCATTATTAATTCAGGTGTTTATACAAGGCTCTTTGAGAACTCAGTTTAAAAGGTTACCCAAAGCATCCTGTGACAACCCAGTCTAAAATGATATAAAATCAGTTTTAGTATAACTGAAGTTTCTACATTCTGACTCCAAATGTCAGATTGTGACATTTTACCTTTCTCTGACTTTATGCCAAATTTACTTCAACTTCTACCATCTGTCTTTCTCATTTATGAACAAATATATATTTAACAAATGTGGAAATACAAACCATGAGCCAAACAAAACCAAATCCTGGGCTTAGGTAGCTGATAGTAAAAAATTCCCCAGAATAACCACCCGATTGTAGTTTCATGCAGTGTGATGGGAGTAAGGGACCATTGTAGGGAGGTCAGAAGGTGCTTTTCAGAGGTGGAGACTACAGCTGTTCTCATAAGGATAGGGGTTAAAAGAACCTTCCAGGCACAGAGTAAAGCATGAGCAAAAGCCTGTGGAGGCCAGGAAGCTGGTAAATAGGGACTAAAATAGGCCAGTTTGACTGGAGCAGAGAGAACAGAATGGAACTGGTCTGAGTAGTGATAAGAGATGGAGAAGTGGGCAAGGTGCCTGGCCATTCAGGGCTTGGTTAGTTAGGAGGTTTTGTCTAAGAGAATGGGAAGGTGTTGAAGTGGTTTGGGCTGGGAAGTGACAGGGTCACATTATATTTTGAAAAAGCCGCTCTGCCTGTTGTGTTGAGATTAGAGAGGTGATAAAGGGGATATGGGTAAACCACAAGGAGACTAGGTCAGTAGTCCCTCCACCTCCACTCCCCAGGTGAAGGTAACCTAGACTAGGGTGGTGATGGAGGAGATAGAAGAGGACAGATTCAAGGAAAATTTGGAAGGTAAAAACCAGTAGGATTTGCTGATGGATGGAATATAGGAGGGGTGAGGTAGAGTATCAGGGATGTATCTTAGTTTTCTTATACAAGATGGATTCAGTTGCAATGAAATTGTTAATTGAAATTGACTTTAAATAATGGCATGCCCTAAAGTTATGCAAACATTTGCCTTAGATGAAATTTCAAGCTTTCAAAGTTTTTAGCTTCGTGGATAGCGTGGCTTTACTTCCTATTTCTTGGTATTTCCTAATCTTGCTGGAAAAAAAGGTTTCTATTTTTCTCAAAGGCTTTTTTCATGGGAATCCCATGTGCACAATCTGGTCTAAATTTAAATTAGAAAAATAACTACAAGTGCCATTGACACGTTTGTTATTGTTCACCTCTCAGCGGAGCTGGGGGCTGACTTCTGAAACCTGGGCGTCTGCACCGCGTGCCCGGGCCTGGAAGTCAGACTCGGGGGCGGTGAGGCAGCACCAGGCCTGCAGTCCTAGGCGCTGGGTCCCTCCGGGCCCTCCCGAGGGGTGTGTCTCCTGCCTCTTTAACCTGGCATGGGCGGTTCAAGTGGCCAGGGAAATCAGCGATTTGCAGGGTGGAGTGCTGGTGCTTTGAAAGAGAGGCGGAGGGGAGAGAGGGATTTCCTGGTCCCCGCTGCACTCAGTGCATCCCCTGGGTTACTCCTTTTCTTGGCCCGCGTGGCCCCTAACCTGCTCCAACCTTTGTGCGGTAGAGGTGACCGGGTCCTTTTAAGGCCCTGCGGTGCCTGCACCTTGGGTTCTCGACGCGGTCAAGCGGGACCCTGAGGAGCCAGTGGGCCGCGGGCGAGGGGTTAGGTGGCGGTTGAGGCAGCAGCGGTACTGGGAGGAGTAGGTGAGGGTGGCGAGGCTGCCTGAGCTTCTGAGTGAGCGCGGTGCTTTTGGGAACGCTGGACGGGCAACGTGCTGCGCCAGGAGCTGGGCCGAGGCGCGGCCGCTCGGCTGCCGGGTGCAGTCTTGATGGGAAGTTATGGCAAAGTCCACCCAGCATTTCCGAGGTTCAGGGCGCCGCGCCAGGCTGGGAGGGCGGTGATCCGAGACCCGCAGGTGCACAGCTGGGTCAAGGCAAGGCCGTGGCAAGTTTTGTTGCGTGAGAGGGGGTGGGGGGGCGTGCATTGCGGGGACCTAAGTTCCGTGCGCTCATTCTTCGCCTGCCGCTGCCACCCGCAGCCCACCTTTCGTGGGCGCTGGGGAAGAAACTCGCTGGCGGGTGTTCTGTGGCATCCCAGGGGGTGGAGGGACGAGCAGCTTTGGGGGCACGTCCTCGTAAATCCTGTGGAGGACACAGACCCCACACCCCACTCTCAAGGCGGTTCCTTCTGGGAACCTGAGTGGCAAGAGCGCTCACGCCCATGACTTGCAAAGTTGGGGTCTCTATTGGCCTCTGGCATTCTGCTCCTGGTGGTGTCTCTAGGCTGGTGATGGGCAAGCCAGGTGTGCCAGGTCCAGGATGCACGTGAGGAGCGTTTGTAGCCATCACTGAATCACCTCATGACTAGCGGGGCAAGCCTCAAATTAACCGCAGGATTTCCGGTAGGTTGGATTGTGGAGTTGGTGTTTGCACTCCAAAGAGTTGCTGTGATTTCCCTGTGTCTGTCTGTCTGTCTGTCTGTCTGTCTGGCTTCTTAGATCATCTCATTTGGCGTCCTTTCACCGAAGAGTTAACCAAGACGTTTGGCGTGGTTTCCTCGCTTTCCTCCTATCTTTTGCTGCTAGAGCTGCTTTGGAAAAGAAGTCTTTTCTTGCAGTGGTATCTTTTCTTTGGGTTCCAGTGTTGTTCATCCTTTCTTTGCCGAAAGAATGAATCCCAGTGCTGCAGGAAGTTAAAGAAAAGATCTGCTGGTAGTGTTTAATCTTTGTTCTGAGCCGATATGCTTTAGTAGCTTTCTTTTTGTTTTCAAATTTTATTAGTAAAATTTCACTAGTGAACCAGAAGCTCTTTTTCTCCTAGCTTTAAGATTTCTGAGAACTTTGTGTCAAAGAAATCTTTGAAGAGTTACTGAAGTATATAGAAGAAGGTCACAATTTTAAATGTGCAGGTGGTCCCGGCGCAGTAGATCACATCTGTAATCCCAGCACTTTGGGACACCAAGGTGGGCGGATCACTTGAGCCCAGATTTCTAGACCAGCCTGGGCAACGTGGCAAAACCCTATCTCTACTAAAAACACAGAAGTTAGCTGTATGTGGTGGTGTGTGCCTGTAGTCCCAGCTACCCAGTAGGCTGAGGTGGGAAGACCACCAGAGCCGGGGAGGTTGAGACTGCAGTGAGCCGTGATCATGGCAGTGCACTCCGGCCTGGATGGCAGAGTGAGACCCTGTCTCAAAAAAAAAAAAAAAAAAAAAGTACAGATAATGAATTTTTCCAAGTGAACCACCACAAATCAAGAAATAGAACATTACTAGACTGGGGTATATTTGTAGGAGTGGCATTGTTGGTTTTAGAGGTACATGAATGATAAAACTTTAGTATTACATATTGTTGAACATTTTCGCAAAGTGGTCGTACCATTTAGCAGGGATATTCTGGTTACCCCACATCCTTGCTGATGCCTGTCAGTTAAAAATTTTTTTATTCTAGTTGGGGTGCAGTAATGTATCAGTGTGGTTTCATTTTGCATTTTCCTGGTATTGAGATTGAGTATCTTCTATTTCCATTTATATGTCCTCTTTTATGAAGTGCCTGTTAAATCTTTTTATCCAGTTTTCATTGATATGCTTGTTTTTCTGTTGATTTGTAATACTTTTTTCTGGATATGTGTCCTTTCTAGGATATATATGTATTGTATTTCCCTTTTTTCAATCCGCAGCTTGCGTTTTCACTCTTTTAATGGTGTTTTTCCATGAATGGAGATTCTCTAACTTTTTTTTTCTTTTTGAGACAGGATCTCATTCTGTTGCCCAGGCTGGAGTGCAGTGGCACAATCATAGCTCACTGCAACCTTGACCTCCCAAGGCTCAGGTGATCCTCCTGCCTCAGCCTCCAAGTAGCTGGGACCTACAGGGGAGCATGACCACACTCAGCTCTTTTCTGTACTGTTAGTAGAGATGGGGTTTGGCCATATTGCATAGGCTGATCTCTCAGACATTATTAAGCACCCCCACTGCTGTTAAATTTCAAAGTTAAGTTTTTGTTTTGTTTTGTTTTGTTTTTTTGAGATGGAGTCTTGCTCTGTGCCCAGGCTGGAGTGCAATGGCTCCATCTAAGCTCTCTGCAGCCTCCACCTTCTGGGTTCAAGCAATCCTCCTGCCTCAGCCTCCTGAGTAACTGGGATTACAGGCATGTGCCACCATGCCTGTCTAATTTTTTTTTTGTATTTTTAGTAAAGACAAGGTTTCACCATGTTGGCCAGGCTGGTCTTGAACTCCTGACCTTGTGATCTGCCTGCCTCGGTCTCCCAAAGTGCTGGGATTACAGGCATGAGCCACCGTGCCCAGTCTCAAGGATTCTTACGAGTCTCACAGATGCCAGAGGAAGATGCCATGACCTACACTTGCAAACTCCCAGAAGACTTAAAGCTATTGTTTTGCAAATGCACAGATAAGTATTAATAACATGATGCTGTGGATGAGCATGAAAGTTTTTCTCTTACTCCTAATTATAATGTTTTCTATCTTACCGCTTTGCCCTGCTGATGGAATTCAATTAAGGAATCTCTACCAGCAGGCACTTGGTTTTTACCCTTCCTAGGACCTTTAACAGATATCTTGTTATTACTAATCTTTAGTCCTTGCTTGTTTAACCTCCTTGCAAAGTTTGTGTCTTCTAGATTACAATAATTCCATGTAAAGATGATGCTGGGACAAGGCTTCCAACCCATCCCCTCTTCTGACCCAGAAAATAAAGGCATCCTGCCTTTGGGCCTTTTAGAACAGGTATTCAGAGAGTTTACTTCTCCAGTGCTAAGCAGGATCTACACCCATAACATCAACAAGAAGCAGTTACAGAAGATGAATCTCTACCCTTTTGCAAGCCCTTTAAGATTAAGCAGGAGTATAGAATCTCTGATGGGGAAATGAGGTAGGAGACCAGTAGGACTTATTTTCCAGTCACAACCCCATTGAACAGAGCAGGATCTGGTCAAAACAGGACGCAGTGAAGAAGCCTCCTAGAACCAGCAGATGATGATGAAAGTGACCTCTAGTTGCCCTCACTGCTTATGAGCATAAAGACACTACCACTTGGACATGGCCAGTTTACAAATGTCATAGCAACACACCTTGGCAATGACCTGGAAGTTACTTTATATGGTTCTGGAAACTCCCTGCCCCTTTTCCAGAAAGTTCTGAATAGCCTACCTCTTAATTGGCATGTAATTAAAAGTGGGTCTAAATACAACTAGCTAGCAGCGCACAGGCACCAACTCTGGGCACACTGCCTATGGATTAGCCCTGCTCTGCAAGAAGCAGCACCAGTTCAATAAAAGTTGCTTTCTCTCACCAGCAGCTTGCCCTTGAATTCTTTCCTTGGCAAAGCCAAGGAAACTACAGTCTGGAAGAAATTTCCCAGGCTACGAACCAGTTTTGGGGCTCGCCTGCCCTGCCAATCAGGAATTATCCCTTATCAGCCTGCAGAGACCTGGCCCACAGGGCACTCTCCCAGTGGCCCCTCAGCCAGAACCATGGCCCAGAACCCCCAGCCCCACCCCAGGGACTGCCATCCAGTTTTCCTTCCACTGGTAGAATGGCTCCAACCCAGTCCCCATACACAGATGGATGGCCAGGAGCCCCTGGTGGGCTTGGAAGCAGCAAGGGTGAGTGCCTTAATTTGTCTTCTACTACTTATAACAGAATACCTAAAACTGCAAAATGTATAAAAGAAAGGAATTTATTTCTTACAGTTATGGAGGCTGAGAAGTCCAAGGTCTAGGGGCCACATCTGGTGAAAGTGTTCTTGCTGGTGGGGACTCCATGTAGAGTCCCGAGGTAGCACAGGGCATCACACGGCAAGGGAGCTGAGGTGCTAGTCCAGATCTCTCTTCCTTTTCTTATAAAGCCACTAGTTCCACTTCCATGATAATCCATTAACCCATTAATCCATGAATGGATTAATCCATTCATGAGAACAGAACCATCATGACCCAATCCCCTCTTAAAGGCCCCACCTCTCAATACTGCCACATTGGGAATTAAATGTCAACATGAGTATGGAGGGGACAACTATACAAACCACAGCAGAGGCTTCCTCTGGGCCCACCCCTTAGACTTCTTTTCCAGCACAGGAAGCCCTTGATCAAACTCCCCTACAGCCCACCTCCATCCTTCCCACATGCCAGATTTGCCTTCTCAGATCCCTACTGTGACCCTGTCCCCTGTCTGCTCAAGAGCCTGCAAGGACTCCCCAAAGAGTGGGGGGTAAAAGCCACATATTAAACCTGGTATTCAAGGTTCTTTAGACCCGCTCCCAAGCTGTCCACTAGCTTGGGGTCTTAGCCCATGTCACCAATGTAGTTGCTCTTGACACCTTTCTCTCTGCCTACAGTCACCTGTCACCTCCCTACTCACCTTAACCTAAGAAAGCCCTTAAGGACAAGCTCAAAATCTATTCACTCTATGGAGCTTCCCATAAACGATGAAGGCCTTCCCATAAGTGTCTGCAGCCCTTAGCCACCTGCCTCTGTGTTCCACTTGCCCGGGCACATCACTTAACTTCTCCACAGCCCACTGCCTGCAGTTGGCCTGTAAGTCCACAGGACAGGGACCTGGTGCCCTTTGCTCCAAGATCCCCAGGCTGGCAACAAGGAGAAGGTACAGAATCATCATCATTATTGTCATGTACTTCTGTGCGAAGAGACCACCAAACAGGCTTTGTGTGAGCAATAAAGCTTTTTAATCACGTGGGTGCAGGCGGGCTGAGTCCGAAAAGAGAGTCAGTGAAGGGAGATAATGGTGGGGCCGTTTTATAGGATTTGGGTAGGTAAAGGAAAATTCCAGTCAAAGGGAGGTTGTTCTCTGGTGGGCAGGAGTGGGAGTCACAAGGTGCTCAGTGGGGGAGCTTTTTGAGCCAGGATGAGCCAGGAAAAGGAATTTCACAAGGTAATGTCATCGCTTAAGGCAAGGACTGGCCATTTTCACTTCTTTTGTGGAGGAATGTCATCAGTTAAGGCGGGGCAGGGCATTTTCACTTCTTGTGTGATTCTTCAGTTACTTCAGGCCATCTGGGCGTATACGTGCAAGTCACAGGGGATGAGTGGCTTGGCTTGGGCTCAGAGGCCTGACATTCTTGCCTTCTTACATTAATAAGAAAAATAAAACAAAATAGTGTTGAAGTGTTGGGGCAGCGAAAATTTTGAGGGGGCAGTATGGAGAGAGAATGGGTGATGTTTCTCAGGACTGCTTCAAGTGGGATTAGGGGCATCGTGGGAACCTAGAGTGGGAGAGATTAAGCTGAAGGAAGATTTTGTGGTAAGGGGTGATATTGTGGGGTTGTTAGAAGAAACATTTGTCGTATAGAATGATTGGTGATGGCCTGGATACGGTTTTGGATGAATTGAGAAACTAAAGGGAAGATACAAGGTACAAATAAAAGAAGGAGAAAAAACAGGTATTAAAGGACTAAGAATTGGGAGGACCTAGGACATCTAATCAGACAGTGCCCAAGGTGGCTCAGCATAGTTCTGCCAGCAAAGATTATTTATTTACTTTAAGAGGGAATTTTGAGTGGCAGTTTGGGATAGCACCAGGAGATATGAGCTGTGATGGCTTGGAGAAACAGTGTAAACCAGCAGTGTAAATGTGAGCAGGACATTTATGAGTATTTGAGCATGGTGAATAGGAGTATGACTACACAGAAGACAGCAGGGATGACAAGTTTTTTGGGGTGCAGTCCAAGTTGGTCTGGTATCTGGAATGAGACTGGGACCTAATAAAAAGGAGTGTCCACCCAGGACTCAAATGGGCTGTAACCTGTAGCATTCCGAGGACAGGCCTGAATTCTGAGAAGGGAAAGTGGTAAAAGTATTGTCTAGTCCTTTTTAAGTTGGTGACTGAGCTTGGTGAGGTGTGTTTTTAAAAGACCATTAGTCTGTTCTACCTTTCCTGAAGATTGAGGATGGTAAAGAATATAAAGGTTTCGGCCGGGCGCGGTGGCTCAAGCCTGTAATCCCAGCACTTTGGGAGGCCGAGGCGGGCGGATCACAAGGTCAGGAGATCAAGACCACAGTGAAACCCCGTCTCTACTAAAAATACAAAAAATTAGCCGGGCGCGGTGGCGGGCGCCTGTAGTCCCAGCTACTCAGGAGGCTGAGGCAGGAGAATGGCGGGAACCCGGGAGGCGGAGCTTGCAGTGAGCCGAGATCGCGCCACTGCACTCCAGCCTGGGCAACAGCGTGAGACTCCGTCTCAAAAAAAAAAAAAAAAAAAAAAAAAAAGAATATAAAGGTTTCACTGAATACCAAGAGCCTGAGAAACTGCTTGGGTGATTTGACTAGTAAAGGCTGGTCTGTTATCAGACTGTATAGAGGTGTGAAGGCAAAACCGCCTTCTCAGACCTTGTGGGAAAGGCCTCTACCTATCCAGTGAAAGTGTCTACCCAGACCAAGAGATATTTTAGTTTTCTGACTCGGGGCATGTGAGTAAAGTCAATTTGCCAGTCCTGGGCAGGGGCAAATCCCTGAACTTGATGTGTAGGGAAGGGAGGGGGCCTGAGAAATTCCTGAGGAGTAGTAGAACAGCAGATGGAACACTGAGACGTGATTTTCTTGAGGATAGATTTCTAGGATGGAAAGGAAATGAGAGGTTCTAAGAGATAGGCTAATGGCTTATAACCTAGATGGAAGAGGTTATGAAATGATGACAGAATAGAATGGGCCTATGAGGTTGGAAGGAGATATTTTCCTTGGTCTAAGAACCATTTGCCTTGTGTGGGAAGAGACTGATAGGTGGAAGTTTCAGCGGGGGAGTAGGTGGGAGTGACCAATGTGAAGGAGGAAAACTGCCATGAGGGATAGAAGTCGGAAGGCTAGCTGCTTTTTTAGCCAACCTATATTAAGCATTGTCCTGAGCGATGGGATCTGATGCCTTTTGATGGATGCTTTTTTAGCTACCTTATCAGCATAAGCGTTATCTTGAGCGATGGTTGGGGGAAGAAAATAGATTTTGGAAGTTGTGAGAACTGTAAAGAGTTGAGCATAGTTTGTGATTTTTAGGGCCTCTAAAAGTATTAAAGCAGTGGCAGCTGTTGCACGCAGACATGAGGGCTAGGCTAAAACAGTAAGCTCAGGTTGTTTGAACAGAAAGGCTACAGGATGCGGTCCCAGCTCTTGTGTAAGAATTCTGACCGCACTAACCATTCCTAGGAAGGAAAGGAGTTGTTGTTTTGTAGAAGGGATTGGGGTTTGGGAGATTAGCCGGACACAATCAGCAGGGAGAGCACGTGTGTTTTTATGAGAATTATGCCGAGATAGGTAACAGACGAGGAAGAAATTTGGGCTTGACTGAAGTAATGGGGGCTGCCCGTGAAGTCTTGCGGCAGTAGAGCCTGGGTAATTTGCTGAGCCTGATGGGTGTCAGGGTCAGTCTAAGTGAAAGCGAAGAGAGGCTGGGATGAAAGGCGCAAAGGAATAGTAAAGAGAGTATGTTTGAGATCTAGAACAGAATAATGGGTTGTGGAGGGAGGTATTGAGGATAGGAGAGTATATGGCTTTGGCACCACGGGGTGGATAGGCAAGACAATATGGTTGATAAGGCGCAGATCCTGAACTAACTTGCAAGCCTTGTCTGGTTTCAGGACAGGTAAAATGGGGGAATTGCAAGGAGAGTTTTTAGGTTGTAGGAGCTCATGCTGAGCAGGCAAGTGATAACAGGCTTTAATCCTTTTAAAGCATGCTGTGGGCTGGGATATTGGTGTTGAGTGGAGTAAGGGTGATTATGTTTTAATGAAATGGTAAGGGGTCCATGATCAGTCGCCAAGGAGGGAGTAGAGGTATCTTATACTTGTGGGTTAAGGTGGGGGGATATGAGGGGACGTGAAGGAGACTTTGAACTGGGGGAAAAGGCAGCAATGAGGTGTGGCTGTAGCCTAGGAATAGTCAGAGAAGCAGATAGTTTAATTAAAATATCTTGGCCTAATAAGGGAACTGGACAAGTGGGGATAACTAAAAAGGAGTGCATAAAATAACATTGTCCAAGTTGGCACCAGAGTTGGGGAGTTTTAAGAGGTTTAGAAGCCTGGCCGTCAATACCCACAACAGTTGTGGAGGCAAGGGAAACAGGCCCTTGAAAAGAAGGTAATGTGGAGTGGGTAGCCTCCGTATTGATTAAGAAGGGGACGGACTCACCCTCCACTGTAAGAGTTACCCAAAGCATCTGTGATGGTCCAGGAGGCTTCCGAGGCGATGGGGCAGAGTCAGTCTTCAGCCGCTAAGCTGAGATCTGGGAAGGAGTCAGTCAGAGAGCCTTGGGCCAGAGCTCCAGGGCCTCTGGGAGTGGCTGCCGGGTGAGCTGAACAGTCCGATTTCCAGTGGGGTCCTGCACAGATGGGATACAGCTTAGGAGGTAATCCCAGGCTGTGGGCATTCCTTGGCCCAGTGGCCAGATTTCCAGCACTTGTAGCAAGCTCCTGGGGGAAGAGGTTCTGGAGAAACCCTGGCAGCTGCGGTTCGTTGTGTGCTGGAGATGTGGCTAGGGTTTGTCTCACAGTGGAGGCAAGGAATTGCAACTCAGAAATAAGTTACTACTTGGCTGCCTCTACTCTATTATTGTACACCTTGAAGGCGAGGTTCATTAAGTCCTGTTGTGGGGTTTGAGGGCCGGAATTTAATTTTTGGTGCTTTACTTAATGTCAGGAGCAGATTGGGTAATAAAATAAAATGCATATGAAGAATAAGATGGCCTTCTGACCTTTCAGGGTCTAGGGCTGAAAAGCGTCTCAGGGTTGCTGCTAAACAGGCCATGAACTGGGTTAAGCTTTATATATTTGATGAAAAAGAGCCTAAACGCTAACTGATTTGGGAGAGGTCGGATAAAGAAAAAGGAGCATTAACCTTGACTATGCCTTTAGCTCTAGCCACTTTTTAAAGAAGAAATTGCTGGGCAGGTGGGGGAGGGCTAGTCAAGGAACGAAACTGTAAGCCAGACCGGCTGTGAGGAGGGGAGGTGATAAAAGGATTATAGGGTGGGGAGCAGAAGCTAAGGAAAATTGGGACCTGGCTGGGCTTGGTGAGGAGGGGAGAGGTCAGATGGGTCTGCAGAAAAGGAAGACTGGAAAGACTCAGCGACACTTGGGGTTGAGACTGAGGGGACAGGCGGGAGGGAAAGAAGGAAGATTTGGGACAAGTTGCATTGGGAACAGAGACTAAGGAGGGACCGATGTGTAAAAGAATGCCTGGACATCAGGCACCTCAGTCCGTTTGCCTATTTTATGACAAGAATTATTTAGATATTTTAGGATGGAAAAATCGAAAGTGCCGTTTTCTGGCTATTTGGAACTACTGTCAAGTTTGTAGTGGGGTGAAGCGGCATTGTAGAAGAAAATAAGGCATTTAGGTTTTAGGTCAGGTGTGAGTTGAAGAGGTTTTAAGTTCCTGAGAACACAGGCTAAGGGAGAAGAAGGAGGGATGGAGGGTGGAAGGTTGCCCATAGTGAAGGAGGCAAGCCCAGAGAAAAGAGAGAGTAGAGACACGGAGGAAGGAGTTTGGGAGTTCTTGCCCTCCAGAAAAGCGGGAAAGGGGTTGGGGCATGGAAATAAGGGGTTGGGGCGCAAAGATAAGAGGTCAGGGCGTGGAAATACAGGGTTGGGACGCAAAAATAAGAGATCGGGGCATGGAAATAAGGGGTTGGAGTGCAAAAATGAGGTCGGGGCACGGAAATAAGGGGTGGGGGGTTCTTGCCCCCCAGAAAAGCAGGGAAGGGGTAGAGACAGGGAGAGAAGGGGTCAGGGTTCTCCCCCTCTTTTTAAAAGAATTTTAATAAAGCTGCAGTAAGAGCAAACCTGGGAAGGGTGAGGGAACTCTTGGTTCTGAACCTTCCTGTGCCCGCCCTGCTGTGCACTCAGCACTTTCTGGGCGTCATTGCCTCTTCCTGGGCTTTCCTGGACTGGAGACTGAGGCAGGGCAGGGGCGGGGAAGTCTGGGTGGCACCAGCCCAGGGACGAGGAATAGGGGAAGTAGGGGTTCTTCCCAGGACTCAGGGTGGGGTTGCTCCTGACCTCTTCAGAGGAGGTTGAGACTCTGCAGTTGTGTGCCACACCCCCACCCCCTGATGGGCCACCGCATCCTACAACTCAGGACTCTCCTCCCTCACTGCATCCCTGCATCCCTCCCTCTCCCAGCCAGGCCCCACCTTCAGTAGACTAATGAAGTTCCCAGCTGACATTTCTTATTTTCCTAATGATTAACTTCCAGCACATTAGAACTGAGACAGCTATTCAATTAACTTGCAGGTCTGAGATTACTTGGGACTCATTAAGACTCTGTGATTGACTTGTTAATGTGCGAGAATTCAATTACTTTCCTGGCACTGAACTCCTGGCCAGAGCCTGGGGAAGCAGCCATAGGGCAACAAATACCCCGCCCTGGGAGCCCTAGTCTGAGGGAAGAGACAGTCCAGCCCAGGGGCAAGGGGCTGGGGAGGTCTAGTCTGAGGGAGGAGACACGAGTTGATCCCAGGGGAACCCCAGTTCCTCTGAGGAGGAAGACACAACCCTTGTCTCTGGTGAGCCCCAGACTGCAGGGGAGAAGCTACAGCCTCTCTTTGAGCATCTCAACCGTGAGGGCAGAGATACATTTCTGACCCTCAAGGAGCTTCCTAAGGGGGAAGCCCCAACTCATGTCTTCGGGTGTCCAGGTCTGGGGAGGCACAGCCTCTCTTTGGGCATCCCCCATTCTGAGAGGAACAGCACATCCCTGCCCTGGGATAGCCCCTGTCAGAGGGCAGCCTTGCACGTGTTCTGGGAAGGCTCTGTTGTGGGGAGAGGCAGTCTTGTCATTGGAGGCCCTGGTCTGAATGGAGGTGAAGTCAAGGCTGGAGGAGTCTAGTCTGAGGCAGGACATGTGGTTCCTTCCAGGGGATGCCCTGGTCTGAGAAGGGGCCAGGCAAAGGACCAGTGTCTCCGTAGCACAGACCCAGAAGCCCAAAAAGACCACACAGTCACAGCGCCAGCAGGGGTGCGTCTGGGAACCATTCTTCTTTGGGAGGGGCCGAGGGACCCCCCTTCCTCAGAGGACAGAGCAGGCCAACCCAGATTTCTTCTCTCCAGGTCTCAGCTCCCCCATCTGTCACTGCCTGGGTCTCTGGTTGTCCCACCCCCAACCCATACCAGTAACCTCAAGGGTGGCCAGTAACCAAGCCCACCCACCACTGCAGACCCAGCAATGCCCTGCCAAGCCCAGAACCTGAATTGTGCCATTGGAGAGAAATTAATTGAGGAAATTGATAAGAGAGGAGGGTCCAGGCCACCGAAGTCTGACAAATGAGGCTGGGATGATGGTGCATTTACAGAGCACCTCCTTGACACTGGCCATTTCCCATACATCGTCTGTAATTCTCCCCACTGTAGAGATGTAGGGACTGGAGTTCAGAGAGGTTAAGTACTAGTCCAAGGACATACAGCAGGAAGGGATGGAACCCGGCTGGAATCCACGAGGCCTCACTCTGAGCTTGTACTCTTAATCATTACCCCTTACTACACCATCCCCAGTCCCCATAAGTCCTGTTGGCTGTGACCACCAGACTCACACCTGCTGCTGCAGTTCCTGTGAATTAAAACTCTTTCCACAAAACTGCCCTAAGAAGATTCACCAGGGAGAAGTGTGGGCCGCCCAGCGAGTGAAGCACCCTCTGGAGCCCAGTGAAGAGGAGACCCCATCAAGAGGCCTGGATCACCATGCCAAGCAGGTCCAACAAGATGGTGGTCGTGCCTGGGCAGAAACTTCGGGCCAATCCTTGGCAGAACTTTATAGCACATTATTCCGCTGATGTGATAACACCAGCAAAGCAGCATATGCCTCCTACAAGCTGTATGGCCTCGGGCAAGTTACTTCACCTCTCTGAGAGTGTTTCCTTACCTGTAAATTGGGAATGGCAATAGTACCTTCCTCATAAGGTTCTTTGCCGGGGTAAACAACATAACGTGTGTAAAGATTTGGAAACCATGCCTGGCAAGTGGAGAACACTCGCTATGTTCACCTTTGGGTGGTCATCGTCATTTGTTAACACCCCAGGGAGAAAAGAGAAATCACCAGGAATCAACAATGGTTCACTTTAAAAGGTTACATCCTGCTAACGTCCACTTGGAATAACGTTTCTGGGACAAGCACCAGAGATATTTCAGAAACACGTTTGGCGCTCTCCTGAGAGAGCAATGTTGATTTCTGTAAAATGCAGGCTGGGTAGAATATTATCATATGTTGGTTGAAGCTGTGCTGTGTGTTGATTAAATGTTTCAGAGGCGGTGTCATTGGAAAGGTTTGTTGCGGATTTGCATGACAAATACATCTGAAGATGAAAAGATGCCAAAAAGCTGGAAGGGCCAACAGAAGAATGTAAAATGACCCCCAAAGTCCAGAACAATGCATTTAGACCAAGAGCATGAAGGGAAACAGCCAAAAGGTAAACAGTCTGCCCTTTGAAAACTGATAGAGAGTTCCGGCCGGCAGCGGTGGGTCACGCCTGTAATCCCAGCACTTCGGGAGGCAGAGGCAGGCAGATCATGAGTTCAGGAGTCTGAGACCAGCCTGGCTAACATAGTGAAACCCCATCTCTACTAAAAATGCAAAAATTAGCCAGGTGTGGTGCATGCACCTGTAGTCCCAGCTACTCAGGAGGCTGAGACAGAGGAATCGCTTGAAACCGGGAGGCAGAGGTTGTGGTGAGCTGAGATCGCACCACTGTACTCTATCCTGGGCAAAAAGCAAGACTCCATCTCAAAAAAAGAAGAAAGGAGAGTTCAACTATATGCTCTTTAGCAAACAAGGGGCAACCACAAGTGAGCGCTGGGAAGGGGAGAGAGAGAGAGAAAGAAAGAGCCCATGTGTATGTTAAGATAGCCTTTAGGCCGGGCGCAGTGGCTCAAGTCTGTAATCCCAGCACTTTGGGAGGCCGAGGTGGGTGGATCACTCAAGGCCAGGTATTTGAGAACAGCCTGGCCAACAGAGCGAAACTCCATCTCTATTAAAAAATACAAAAAATTAGCTCGGGGTGGGGGTGCATACCTGTGATCCCAGCTATTCAGGAGGCCTCCTATGCAGAAGAATCGCTTGGACCCAGGAGGCAGAGGTTGCAGTGAGCCAAGATAATGCCATTGCAATTCCAGCCTGGGCAACGGAGTGAGACTCCATCTCAAAAAATATTGATAATAGTTTCTTTAAAATCTTTTAAAATAAACTTATAATATCTTAAAAGATCTTAAAATAGTCTTCCATATCTTAAAATATCTCTGGAAATATGCATAAGAAATTAATGACTTTTTAAATCTAAGGGGACGGAAACTAAGGCCAGAGAACAGAGATGTGGGAGGAAATTTTTTCACTGAATAATACCCTTTTACAATTTTTAATTTTGAGCTCTGCAAAGGTATTGCCTATTCAAAAATTTAAAGAATGTGGATCCTGGTTATCTCTGGTTGCTGCAGTGATGAGTGGTTTTGCTTTCTTCTTCTTCTTTTCCTATATTGTCTGAATTTTTTAAATGACCATGTATTACATTTTTAAATCAAGAAAAATAATAGAATTGTTACTATTTTTCTTTAAAAGTCTGCCTCGCTTGTATAGGCTGGGCTTCAACTCATGTGACAAAAGAAGTAGTGGAGGCCTGCTAGTAAAGGGAAACAGTTGTCCAGGCGTGGTGGCTCACACCTGTAATCCCAGCACTTTGGGAGGCCGAGGCGGGTGGAGCGTGAGGTCAGGAGTTCAAGACAGGCCTGCCCAACATGTTGAAACTCCGTCTCCATTAAAAATACAAAAAAAAAAAAAAAAAAAAATTAGCCGAGCAGGGTGGCGCATGCTGAGTCTCAGCTACTTGGGAGGCTGAGGCAGGAGAATTGCTTAAACCCAGGAGGTGGAGGTTGCAGTGAGCCAAGATCACACCACTGCACTCCAGCCTGGGCGACAGAGTGAGACTCTGTCTCAAAAAAAAAAAAAAAAGAAAAAAAAAAAGGAGGCGGGGGAAACAGTTTAGAAGTGGGAGCAGGTTTGCTGCTGTGTGGCAGCAGAGGGCAGAAGGAGAAACCGTGGGCAAACTGACTTGAGGCAGCTCAGGGCAGCAGCCAGAAAGGGCATCTTGTGAAGGTCACTCTGGGGAAAATGAGCTCCCCATCACTGGAAGTGTGCACACAAAACCTCGCAAGTGCTTGTTAGAGGGTTATGGAGAGAATTCCTGCTTAGCAAAGGGGTTGGAGAGCCTAGGAGTTCCCGGTTCAGGATCAGCTCCTTCAACACAGATGTGGGGGTACGTACTTTTTTCTTTTTCTTTTCTTTTTTTTTTTTTTAGACTGAATCTTACTCTCACCCAGGCAGGAGTGCAGTGGCACGATCTCAGCTGACTGCAACCTCCGCCTCCCAGGTTCAAGTGATTCTCCTGCCTCAGCCTCCTGAGTAACGGGGATTACAGGTGCCTGCCACCGTACCCTGATAACTTTTGTAAGTACTTTCTAATCTCATCAGTGCTGAGCAGAAAGCCCACCTCAGGGGCTTGCTGCTTGAGCCTCACTCACAGTCCCTGGCTGCCTGGGCCCACCATTCATGACAGGTGCAGCCTCAGAGCTGCAAGTGCCTGCACGTGTGCCGTGTGGGGACATGGGCATGAGCACGCACTGAGTTGGGTGCATGTGTGTGAGCACAGGTGTGACATGAAACCACAGGGGCAGCCATGTAGTGGGGAACATATGGATACCCAGGTGTGTGCAGTTGTCCATACACAGGCATGTGTTCATTCAACCTGGCCTTGAAACAGAGAAGGACGCTGTGCTGTGTGCACACACACACGCACACGTGTGCACATCCAGAGTGGCCTCCCCTGCTGTGTGTCAGGATGTCATGATGTGTAAAGCACTTCTGCACTACCCTGGCATCGAATACCAATCCTGTGGAGTAGCCAGAATGAGGTGTGTTATCCTGGCGCATCGTAAGTACTCGCTAAACACCGCTACAGTTGTCACTACCACTTTTATCACAGTTTGCAGATGAGAAAATAGGCAGCAGGGCCTGCTCAGTGCCACAGACATATTAAGTGTGCGGTAGAGATGGAAACCAGATGCAGAGGACCCAGTTCTCAGTCACGTGCTGTTGGCTTATGTTCTGCTCTTTCACATTATTCTACTATTTCAGTATGTAAATAGTATGTACTGTTTCACATTCATACCTCCACGTGCACAGACATCCTCCCGTGGAGGCACCTCACAGCTGTCCATCACATACACATCCACGCGTGGATGCCTGTCACATGTACACACACACGGAGGTGTCGTACACATCATAGACCCATACACACAGGTACTCATCACATACACACACATAAGTCCATCACAACACAGACATAGGCAGTGTTCTTGACATACACACACACGTGTCTGTCACACACACACACACAGAGTCATCCATCACATATACGCACATGTATCCATCATGTATACATGCATGTGTTCATCACATGCACAAATACAAATATTCCTCACAAACACACACACAAAAGCATTCATCTCACACACACACACACACGCATGCAGACACCTGAATGTAACAATATAATACCAGCTAATATTTTACCCCACAATGAACTGAACACTTTATTTGCATAATCTCATTTCATACTCAAAAACACTGGAAGTGCCATTCTTGTCTTACAGATGAGGACACTGAGGCACCGAATGGCTGAGTCCTGTTGCTGTTCAGCAGAAGAGCCAACGTCTGTGCTTTTGACCCCTCTGCTTCCCGCCTCCCTGTGACCACTTTCATTCTGTCTTCCCTTCACTCTGTTGAGGTATGTAATTATTCATCATATGATGGTGTAATATTAAAATGAAATTAGCAGTGACCCAGGCATGGGCAGACACTTTCAAATGTGGCTTCCTCCCCCATTCTCTTCCAAGGAAAGCCAGAGTGGTTTTAAACGATCCAACATTTGCATAATGGCTTCCCTTTGTTCGGACTAAATTGGCCAGAATACACATCTCTGTTCCACCTAGGGGCCTCCAGACCGAGGCTTAATGATGACACCCTTGCTGTAAGCAAGGCTATAGTTGGGGCAAGTGGTCCTGTGCATTTCCCTCTCTCTGTTACCCATAGTCTCAAATTCAGGAATATTCAAGGGCAAGGTCAGCTGCTGGCCTATTTGGAAGATTCAAGGTTGGGCCAAGAGCCTTCAGGACGAAGAGCAAAAGTTATAGCTCCAGACTGTCTCTCCCGCCCAGAAAGTCATATGGAGATGGAGATGAAATTGGTAGAAGGAACCCCATGGAAGTTTTTGTTTCTTTAGGGCTTAGAAATGTTGTGTGAAAACCTTTCTCTGCTAATCATTCTGGAGCCAGGACTTTGCTGACCCCTATCCTGTGGAATACGTTACCTGCCTATAAATGCTCCACAACACTCTCCAGCAGCCACGCAATCTCAGCCTTCAGTTTTGTCATGTCACACACAATGCCAGAAGCCACAGGTGCCAATGGGTCCTGTATCATAACACTCATGAAGCAAATATTTACTGAGCAGCTATTCAGTGCGAGGAAGCAGATATGTCGCTATGAAGAAGCCAAGGTCCGGGCCCTCATGGGGCATAAGGTCCTTGCAGGCTCTGTACAGTGGGCGCCCCACTGCCCGGGGACAGGTTGTGGCCTCCTTAGGAGACAAGATAGGCTTTGTCCCAGTCCACAGCCCCTCCTGGGGCTTGCTGCCTGAGAGGCAAGACAGATGGCAAGGGCTTCCCTCTGTGTGGGCAGTCTCTGCACACGAACTGAATCCCCGAGCACACACAGAGATGCAGGAAGAGTCCCAGAACGCGTGGCAGAAGGCCCATGATGTGTCTGGCAGAGAACTGAGAGGACTCAGCTTGAGGGAAGAGGAAAAGGGATAGTCTCTCTCTGTGCCTTCTCCATAGCCCTCCCCTGGAAGGCTGTTACTACCTCACTGAGGTCACAGCTAGTGAAGTCAGCAGCTGTGGGACTTGAACTCAGGTCTCCAAAGCTAAGGCTCATGGAAACTTCACTCTGCAACCTCCCTTGCCTGCACACAAGTGTGTGCGCACACACACACATACACACATTTCAGCCTCTGGCTCTAAGGACAAGTGGACACCCAAACAGATAAAGAGGTGAAACAAAGATACCGAAGTGTGCCCCACACAGCTGGCAGACCCAGAGAGGACCCTGGCACTCACTGCTAGCACCAGAAGACCTGGAAGAGGTGGTGTTTGGCTTCATGGGTGCTGGACATGGGCCAGGCACTGAGCAAGCACTTTCCATGGCATGCCTCACGTGTCTTCACCAAACCCTGGTGCAGGGCCATGATAGCCTGCCCCGCTATGTGGGGAGAATTTAACGAGCCACCCCTGGCCTAATGATTACAATGAGGTGCCACCTGGAAGGGCACACAGCTTAATGAGCAGAAGGCACCTTTGTGATTTTTTTTAAAAAGTGTCCTGACAGCCCCTAACCAGAGCCGTAAGCAGTGCCCTGACTTTGTGGAACCTGTTACTACCTCACTGAGATCACAGCTAGTGAAGTTAGCAGGTGTGAGATTTGAACCCAGGTCTCCAGAGCTAAGGCTCATGCAGACAGCTCTGCAGCCTCCAAATCTGCAACCAGATATGCATTCATGAGCATGCAACACACGCATAAACCAAGCGGAGGGTGCTCAGGGGCTCAGTCCTCATAGGGAGACTCGGCCCTCTCTTGAGGGGTCTCCCAACCTTAGGGGAAACATCCCTGCTGGAGAGAGCCCGGAGAGGAAGGCAGAACTCTGCCCTCTGGAGATCCAGTCTGAGAAGGGAGAATGGCCCTGTCCCGAGAGAGTGCAGTCTAAAGGAGGAGGCATGGCCCTGTCCTGAGAGAGTGCAGTCTAAAGGAGGAGGCATGGCCCTGTCCTGAGAGAGCCCAGTCTGAGGGGGAAGACAGGATCCTGTCCTGAGAGAGACCAGCCTGAGGAAGGAGACATGGCCCTGTCCTCAGAGAGCCCAGTATGAGAGGGGAGACCGGACCCTGTCCTGAGAGAGCCCAGTCTGAGGGGGGAGACAGGGCCCTGTCCTGAGAGAGCACAGTCTGAGGGGGGAGACATGGCCCTGTCCTGAGAGAGCACAGTCTGAGGGGGGAGACAGGGCCCTGTCCTGAGAGAGTGCAGTCTAAGGGAGGAGGCATGGCCCTGTCCTGAGAGAGCCCAGTCTGAGGGGGGAGACAGGGCCCTGTCCTCAGAGAGCCCAGTCTGAGGGGGGAGACAGGGCCCTGTCCTGAGAGAGACCAGTCTGAGTGCATATGATGGGGATGGGACAAAGCCCTACTCTGGGCACTCCACCTGAAGACAGCAATGAGACAACGGTGAAGGTATGGAGCCCTGCCAGGTCCCCTCTGTCCTTCACTCCTTACAGGCTGTGGAAACGGGTTCTCCCGAGTCTCCCAGGCTGTGGTCATGATGAGTGTCTTTGGCCCCAGGGTCTCACCAGGGAGAGCCAGGCAGAGAGGCGGGAGCCAGCAGGGTGCTGTCACTCAGCTGCACAGCTCCCCAGGGAACACTTTACAACTTCACCTATTCTGCATCGCCTGCTTGACGGAGCATCCAAAGCAACTCCAGGACTATATTTCATTGTCACATTTATTTGCCAGGGATGTCAGTCAGGCCCCAGAAGCCAGTGGCCCTGCTGCTCCTTGCATTTTGTCACACGTAAACACACATAGGCGCACACTCACTGGCACCCACCTTCAGGTACACTCGAAACACACAGAGGACACCCAGAAACCCAGAGTCATGCACACATCAAGGGCATGCAAAGTTGGGGTCTGTGAATCAGGGCCACCACGTCACACAACTCCAGGGGGCACCATTCATATATCACTATTATATATAAGGCCATTTATATGCACATAGCGTGGTTCGGAGTGTCCCTTGTACATGCACACAGACACACACACACACACAGAGTAGCACACTCTCAGTCACACACAGATTCCTAGAAAGCCACAGTCCTCAAGCTAAGGGCACCACAACCAGTTCTTCCCAGGCAGGCTGGCGGGAGACCCACCACATTCCCAGCCTCCTGGAGCCTGTAAGATCAGGAGACAGGAGCAGGAGAATATTGGGGAGCTCTCAGAAACCCCTCTCCACACCCCATAAGTTTCTAGAACTGAGAAGGCCCTGCTACCCACCCCCTAACACACACACACACACACACACACACACACACACACACACACACACACACACACACACACACGGCAGGAACCTCTCCAGCCTCTGAGGGGAAGTGGAACCATTAGCACTAATTACCACACTTGTTGGGAAAGGGATTTAATTAACTCTCTGCTGGGGCTCGGAGGGGAGCCAGGGACCAAGGCACGCCTGCTGAGGTTGGGCCTCTTCCTCCATCCCTTGGCTTTTCAGGTGTGGGGGAAGAGCCTTGGGAGAGGGGGTGGGAGGGGGTCACAGGTCTGTACATCTGAATATGTCCTGACACCCATCACACACGTTCCGATTATGCACGCATGTGCACAGACACACCCGGAAGTAGCCACATACCTGTGACCCCACACTTAAAAACAGATGATGGACTAGGGCGCAGTGGCTCACACCTATAATCCCAGCACTTCAGGAGGCCGAGGCAGGCGAATCACATGAGGTCAGGAGTTCATAAGCAGCCTGGCCAATATGGTGAAATGCCATCTCTACTAAAAATACAAAAATTATCCGGGTGTGGAGATGCACGCCTATAGTCCCAGCTACTCGGGAGGTTGAGGCAGGAGAATCGCTTAAACCCGGGAGGCGGAGGTTGCAGTAAGCCAAGATTGCACCACTGTACTTCAGTCTGGGCAACAGAGTGAGACTCCATTTCAAAAAAAACAGATGATGGATGGATGGATAGATGGACGGACGGATGGATGGATGAACATGAGTGGGCAGGTGGGTGATGAAGGCGTGGATACATGAACCTACAGCCAAGTACATGCAGGACACATGCAGTTGTGTACCACACACAGTCCGGCCCAGGGACATGTGTAAGATGTGCTCACATCCTTCCTATGTGCATATTCTCCCCCTCTCCCTGCCTTCTTCCCTTTCTCTTTCCAGTGAAGGAAAGCTTTAAAGAGTCCCGATTGAGAAGTGAACTCTGGAATTCAACTACTTGGATTTGAATGGTTGAAATTTGAATGGTGAACTTAGACATGTTTCTGAAGCTTTCTGTACGTAAGTTTCTTCAGCTACAAGAAGAAGACGGTACCTAAATACAGGGTTTGTGTGAGGAATAAAAGAGATGAAAAGTCCTTAGAAGACATGAGAAGTACTTGGAAGAGTATCTGGTACATAGTAAAGCCTCGGTACACCCCGGCTATTATTGCTGAAGTCGGTATTTCTCCTACAGGGAACAATCTGGAGATCCCCAAAGTACCCAGAAAATGCTCATATCCCCAGGGAAGGAGGTTGAGACCTCTCTTCTCCTCTCCAGCATCCCCTGCACATGAGCGCGTACACACACACACACACACACACACACACACACACACACACACACGAGACCAGATCCCAGACCAAGCCCCAAAGGCAGGGAGGGAGTTCCCCTGCAGATGCCCTGGAGCCTTCAATCAGGCTGTGTGCAAAGATAGGCTGAGTCAGGCCCAGGAATAAGCCAGGGAGAGCCAGCCTCCAGGGCCTCTGCACCCCCAACCCCAAACAATGATACATATTTTCAGTTTTCTCAAAGATTATATATATATGTTTTTCCTCCAGACGTTCATCTTGTGTTTTTTGACCAGGATAAACTGAAAAATAATAGAATCCAGATAGGAAAGAGATACTCACTCGTCCTGTACGAATTGTGGCCCTGGCACCAGCCCTCCCCCGACTAGCTTCACCCCGAGGTAGGGGGAGCTAAGGAGCAATTGGTCACACTGGAATGAGAGGCAGATTAGGGTGCGGGGCAGCTTGCAGCCCCCACTGGCCTTACAGCCTGGTGATATGGGAAGGTCCAGGGTCTGAGCCACAGCTCCAGGGCCTTGTCTCTGTGTGACCTTGGCTGACTCACTCCTCTCTTGGAGACTCACTCTCTCACCTGCAAAATGGGAATAGCAATTTCTCAGTTGTCTGCCCCAACAGGTGGAGATGTAAATGGGCTGCACATGGGAGGGCTTTGTGAGCTGTGACTCCCCGCCCACACGAAGCAGTGTCTATAACTGTGCTGACTCAGGAAACCAACCCCAGCCTGAAGGGCCCTGGCTTCCCCTACCCACACTGGGCTTCCAGGCTGGGTCTAACATATGAGCAGGGCTCTGGGCTTCTGGGTAGGGTCTAACATATGAGCAGGGCTCTGGGCTTTAGGGCTGGGTCTAACACATGGGCTTCCTTATATCTTCTGCAGTTTACGTTGTCAAGCCTCCCTGACTCCAGCATGTTTCATCCTCAAATTCCACTGGCTGGATTCCATAGCACCAGCACCTTGTCTATCTTAGAAAGACTGCCAAGATGGCCCCTTTTGTTGCGAAAGACCATCCAAGGAAGAAACTACAGACTCTCAATCATCTATTTTAGAGCCCACTCCTTTGGGAAGTCCTTCCTAATGTCTAACTAAAATTCACTTTGCTTCAATGTATTTTCGCTGCAACCTCTGCCTCCTGGGTTCAAGTGATTCTCAAGCCTCAGCCTCCCAAGTAGCTGGGATTACAGGCGCCCACCACCACACCTGGCTAATTTTTATATTTTTAGTAGAGATGGGGTTTCACCATGTTGGCCAGGCTGATCTCGAACTCCTGGCCTCACATGATACGCCAGCCTCAGCCTCCCAAAGTGCTGGGATTACAGGTGTGAGCCACCACACCCAGCCTTGTTTACTCATTTTGTGGCCCAGTAGGATCCAAGCCTAGTTGACCAAGGACTATCATTTTCTGGCAAACAAAATTTCTCATGCCCCTTTCTCACACCCCGTTCACAGAGGGGAGGCTGCCTAATGAATTTTTAAAGCACTGGAGTCTGCAGTTCAAGTACCCACTCTGCCACTTACTGGCTGTGTGATGTGACCTTGGGCAAGTTACTTTGGGGGCTCCATGGCAGCTCCAGCTCCTTCCCCTCACCCCAGCTCCAGTCTCCCCCACAGGGGTGAGACTTTGTCTCCCAGGAGCAGGAGGGAGGTGATTTGAAGAAGAACTGCTCACTCTGCCCAGAGTTACTGGTGGTAATCCCGCAGCCGGGCCTATCTCCTCACTCCCAGCTGCGCAGACACTGTGGCCTCATCATCCGTCATTAGCTGGGCTCTCCTGGTGGCTCAATTGTACAACATGATTTTAGTAACTCTGGCAGGAGGGGATTATTTTTCTTTTGTCACTTAACTCCGATTCTGTTGGAGAAAGACGAGACACGAAAAGAGAGAAAGACAGGCTGACAGAGTAAAATGGGGTACTAGGGACAGAGTCAGGGAGGGAGACGCATCTAGATAGCTGAGGAGGAGGAAGAGGGCAGAGCTAGGGAGAAGCAGGGTGAGGAAGAGGCCCGGTGTGAAAAGAGTGGACAGAGAGAGGAGCTGGGCACTCCTTTCCACCCTGTGGTTCCCAGGGTTGCTCTCTCATCCTGGTCCCTGTCCCTGGCACCAACAGCAGAATGGAGCGGTCAGGTTGTGACATCCCCTCCCTCATCACACAGGCACACTCCTCCCTTGGGTTCAGCTTAGGGCCTTGAGTGGCTGGACAAAGAATCCCAGTGTTGGGGTGAGGGAGGCTAGGAGAGTTCCTAATTTGGGACTTTTAGTCTAAGAGCTATAATTCCTCTGGGATGCAGCTATAGCCCAGTGCAGGGGTTGATAACACACAGGGGCATCCGACAGGCGTGGGCGGCACTCCCAGCCCTGCTACATGCTAGCTGAGTGGCTTTGCTGGCCTTTCCTGACCTTGGTGTTCTCATCTGTACAACGGGCACCTACTTCACACAGTTGCTGGTGAATATAGGATCTGATGGGTGTGCCGCGCCTAACACAGTGCAGGTTACAGAGAACAGACACTCTGGGCAGCTGAGAGGCCTCTCAGGACAGCATGAGCCGGGGGAAGGAGCACGCAGGGAACCTGTATTCAGACTTCTTGAGGCCTGGTTCCGCTAACCCTGAGAGGCATCCTGCCCCACCAGATACCACCAGCAGAGGCAGTAAGGGGGCCACAGAGGGACTTTGGCAAGATTCAGGGGGCCCTCCAGGGCTGCACCCGAGCCTCCCGCCTGGGCAAAGCAAACTTGCAGAGCCGAGGCCCGAGGCCTGCAAAGCTGGGGGCACAGCTTTGGGGGCCTCCTGCTGGCCATTAGGAGGAAACTACAAGAGACCTTTGTCTCCCAGTGGCCAGCTAGGATGGGGAGACTGGACCTTCAGGAAGGAACTAGATTGGATCCCTGGGTCCTTCTCCCTGCCTCAGACCCCACCAAAATCTCCTGGACAGGCCCAGGGGAAGGTGGTGTCCAGGCTCATGGGGCAGGTCACAGCTCTCCCAGTCTGCATATTTCCTTCCAAGTCCCTGGATCTGGGCCCAGCCCCGGAAAAGAAACATCTTGCATTCAAGTCTGAAAGACTTTTCTGTGGACAGGGCGCCACCCAATTTCTAACATGGGGGAGCCACAGTCTGGTTTGGGAGAAGAGACTGAAGGCAGCACCTGGGGGTCAGGGGGTTCTGAGGCGTGCAAGCCGGGGAGCACACAAGCAAAGGCCTGCCCGGAGGAAGAGCCTGGACCTGGGGCAGTCGGGGTGCAGCTGGGGACGTTGCAAGGAAGAGGGACCCCATCGCGAGCCACTAACTCAGGAAGACTCATTTCCTCCGAGGGCCAGGCCTGTGGATGGGTTAGCCCCTGCACTATCTGGTGACCTGAAATGACATCCCCTCTCTAGGTCTGTGGCATGGGTGTGATGGGACAAGGTGGAGGCCGAGGTCTGTGTCCTGGGCCCAGGGCTCATAGCCCAATGGTGCCATCTCTGATTTCTGCTTTCTCACATCCAGGAGGAAGCTGTGCTGCTCTCAGACCTGCAGGTAATTCCTCTTTCCCAGGAAAGGCAGGCAAGCCCTGCAGTGGGCTGAGAACCCTGGGCAGGGAAAGACGTAGGTCTCGAGGGGAGTGGCTCTGATGTCCATCAGGGCCGAGGTCTGAGCAGGGGTGGGGAGGGACTGACCAGCGTAGCCACAGGTCAGGCAGCAAAGGCTGGAGGCCTGCAGACCAGTGGAGTGGGGTCCCTGTGCCTGAGGAGCATGGGTCAGGGTATCCTAAGATGCTGGAGAACTTCAGGGACCAGATCGGAGCACACGCATCTGGCCAGCTGAAGCCTTCATCCCCAGGCTCAGGCCAGTGGCAGGCCTTGCCCTTGTCAGACTGGGACCAGAGCTCCAAGGGCTCACCCATACCTTTCCATCTGTGTGGGGCTCCCCTGGGCACCTCCACCTGCCCCTTGACTTCAGGGATCTGGCAGCCCAGAATAGGGCGGGAGGCAGCCTCCATAGCTCCACTTGCCCCTCCCCCAGAGCCTGCTCTCCCTGGAAGCTTCTCTGAACCAGGCATGATGTGTGACATAGGGACTTGCCCTTAGAAGCTCCCAGGGGGTGTGGCTGCCTACATCACACACGGGTACCTGGGACCATCGTTATTCCCTCCTTCTATTTGACGGAAAATGTATCCCATGTCATGTTCCCCTGGTCGCATCCAATCAGTGTCTGAGTCCTACTGATTCTCCCTCCTTGAAATCTCTCAGATCCATGATTTTCTCTCATCCTATGGCCTGGGCCACCTATAATCACCTCTGTGTCTTGTCCAGTGTCTCCCTCCACACCACTACAGAGGTACCTTCTAACTGCTGTGCCCCTCTCCAGCCACAAAGGACAGCTCCAGGAGCTCCTCTGCCACCTCTCCCAGGCCCACCAGGTCCCTGTGGTCCCCCGAGGGTTTAGGGCATCCTGGAGGATCGCACACTCACGATGGGTAAGGACTGCGTGCCCCGGAGGATCACACACTTGCGGTGTGTAAGGACTGTGTGTCCCAGAGGATCACACGCTCGTGCTGTGTAAGGACTGTGAGCCCAGCAGGGACCTCATCCCCTACCAGGGAGCAGGGCACCCCCAAGACACGGCGGACATGGGGCTGGGTCAGTCCTCTGGTCCTAGGCCTTGGCAGGACACTCTAGCAGCCCACAGGCAATGCCCTGGTATGCACCACAGTCGGGAGATAGCCTGCACTGCCAGTATCCCCAACAGCTTCTCCTCCTGTGTCTCCCCATATCAGTGCCAGACCTGTGTGCCCACAGAACCCCTCTTTGGCCTTTCTGTACTCTAGCGGGAAGCTGACCCCTGCAGGCTGTGTGTCCCAGGCTCCTGGTCTACGGGCTTCTGACTGGATTTGGCCAATCAGAAAGGCCTTGGTGGGAGATTGGAGGATGGGAAGAAGGGCTGGGGCATTTCCCAGCCTCCCTCCCGCCTCGGGTAGCACCTCTGACAGCCACTGTTTTCCTCCTCACTGCCAGGCCCACCACGAGGCTAACTCAGCCTTTGCGTTCCAGGAACCTGGCCTCCCTTTGTCTCTCCTGCCTGAGAGTGGCCGTGGCTTCCAGCTGTTCATGGCCTCTGGGTTTGCCTCTCTGTCGCCTGGTTGGTCATTCCCTCTGTAGGGCTGCCCCCCACACAACCCTAGTTCTGCTTCTTTCCTCTCACAAAAATGCTTGAAAGAGAATTTAAAGGATCATTAGAAACCCCCATGACCCCCACTCCTCCCAATATGAGTGTGCACACGCACACACTCGCTCCCTGAGTGCTGAGGGACAGCTGACCCTTAGAAACAGGAAGGGTCCTGGCTCCTCCGTGGAGGTAAAGGAATATCTTTCCATTTCTTCCTGCTGATTCTCCACCGCTGCTGCTGCCACCACCACCTGACCAGGACAGGTGAAAGGGCTCCAGAAGAGAAGAAAAATGCTCCCGCCGTGTTAGACTGTCTGCAAGATATCATCTCAGCACCCTGCAGAGAACGTCCACTGCCTCTCCCATAGGCCCTGGGAAGAAAGAGCGAAAAAGGGTGGTCGTCCAGGCTGGACACCAGAGTCCCTGTTCTCAGCTGAGTCCCCCAAGACAATCACTGCCATGCAAAACAGAGGACGTCATCGTGTGGCCACTCTGCCCCGAGGCCACGGGGAGGAGAAGGATCCTTATTGGCTTTTTTGGCTCCCTGATCTGGAGGCCTTTCTTCATTCTCACTGTGAGGACAGACTCCCCTGTCAGCCGTGAGTTCTGCTATTTTCCCATCCACCTAGGTGGGCACTTCCGTTCAAAAGGGTTAAGCTGGCTGGGCGTGGTGGCTCACACCTATAATCCCAGCACTTTGGGAGGCCGTGGCAGGCAGACTACTTGCAGTCAGGAGTTCGAGAACAGCCTGGCCAACATGGTGAAACCCCATCTCTACTAAAAATACAAAAAAAAATTGACAAAGCATGGTGGTGTGTGCCTGCTGTGATCCCAGCTACTTGGAAGGCTGAGGGAGGAGAATCGCTTGAACCTGAGAGGCAGAGGCTGTGAGTCAAGATAGTGCCACTGCACTCCAGCCTGCGAGACAGAGCAAGACTGTCTCAAAACAAAAGCAAAAACAAAAAGGAGAAGTGGGATTAAGCCACTGCGTGGAGAGTAGGAGGTGCCCAGCCTAACAGGTCACTGCCCCCATATCACAACCCTGACTCTCACTGGCCTGTCCTCACCTTTCGCCTTCCACTCCCTACAGGGTTGGGGTAACACTTCTCGGGTTCTATCTAGGGGTACCCCCATTGTCCACCATAACGGACCTCATCTACCCTGAGTTACTTAGAGGTACTTTCTCATCCTCTGGGCAGTTGGTCACGTTTCCTGTGGCTCGCCCCAATCTGCCGTGTCCCCCTCCACCAGCCCTTGAACACGAGCAACGTCCCAAGTCTCCCTACCAGGTAAGGGGCAGCTGCTAGTGCTGAGTGGCTTTGTGCTTCCTGGGCAGCCCCAGGTTCTGTAGCAACACTCATAGCCCTTCCAGCAGTGACTGGCATCACCTGGGCTTGTCTTGTTTAGGCTGCAACAAGGGACACTCAAAGCCCAATAGCTCGGTTTCTTAGCTGATCCCACAGGTTGGTGGCCTGGGTAACCCACCTTCCAGCCAAGTGAAGGGCAGCAGCGGAGTCCTATGGCAGCAGCCCCATGTGGGTGACAGAATAGTGCAGGAGATGACAGCACACACCTTAAAGCGACTGCCTAGGTTCCAGTCCTGGCTCAGCCACTTACTTGCTGTGTAACTCCAAGTATTTCACTTAAACTTACTTGTCATCTATAAAACAGGAGCCAGCCAGGCACACCTGTAATCCCAGCAGTTTGGGAGGCCAAGGCAGGCAGATCACCTGAGGTCAAGAGTTCCAGACCAGCCTGGCCAACATGGTGAAACTCTGTCTCTGCTAAAAATACAAAGAAAATTAACCCGGCTGTGGTGGCAGGCACCTGTAATCCCAGCTACTTAGGAGGCTGAGACAGGAGAATCACTTGAACCTGGGAGTCGGAGTTTGCTATGAACTGAGATTGTGCCATTGAACTCCAGCCTGGGCAACAAGAACGAAACTCCAACTCAAAAAATAAAATAAAATAAAAATAAAAATAAAAACAAACCCAGGAGCCACTGCTAGTTGTTCCACAGACTCTTGAAAAGGTTAAACAAGTTAATACATGGAAAGTGCTTAGTTGGAATGACTTAACACATAGCAAGCAATATACGAACATCATATGAATTTTAAAAACTGTGGCAATGGGTCCCATTGTTTTATTTGTTGAATATGTCTTCTACATGTTTATCAAAATTCCATTAAGCTCCCCCAGTTGACACATGTGCTCTCCTCCCACATAAAACCCACATGTCCTAGCCTCTCTTGCAGCCAAGTCTGGTCATATCACCATGACCCTGGATCTGAGTGTTTTGTTCTTTGGGGTTTTTTTTCGGGGGGTGGGGGACTGGGGGAAAGGGTCTTGCTCTGTCACCTAGGCTGGAGTGCATTGGGGGTGATCATGGCTCACTGCGGCCTCTAATTCCTGGACTCAAGTGATCCTCCTGACTCAGCCTCCCAAATGGCTGGGATTACAGGTGCACCACCCTGCCTGGCTAATTTGGGGGGGAGTTATATTTTATTTTTGTAGATATGGGGTCTCACTATGTTGCCCAGGCTGGTCTTGAACTCCTGGCTTCCAGTGATCCTCCTGCCTCAGCCTCTCAAAGTGCTGGAATTACAGGTATGAACCACTAAGCCCAACCTGGATCTGAGTGTTGTGTGGCAACTTCTGGAACCTAACTACAAAGAAGGCTGGGGCTGGCCTTTTGCACCTCTTCTGCACACTATCCTCCAAGCTGTTTCTGGAGCGGCCATCTGCGACCACAGGAAAGAGTCCGCACCTTGGGGATGAGAACAATAAGCTGGAAGGAGCCTGTGCCAGGGACACCGCAGAGCCCCTCTCCAGCCCTGGGCTGCTCCGAATGGGCGTCTACATGACATAGACAGAAGCTTTCCTTTTGTTTAAGCCCCCAAGCAAATACACTTTCCCAGTAGCCACGAAGATGAAAACAGTGGCCCCAGACTTGGGCGTTCCGGCTGGGAACGCCAGTCGGGAACCCACACGCCATAGGACAACTCTCTCACACCACAGGAGCCACTGCGCGTGGCTTCCAAATCCCAGAAAGACAAACCTGGGCATTGTAGGCAAGCCATCCGCCTCAACCCATGGGCTTTGACTCTCACAGACGAGAAATGTAAGGACTTATCCTCTGTGGCTCACTGCCTCAGTGAGTTTCTCAGGTGGGCCTCTGCCTTTAGAAGTCAGGTTTTGGCTGGGTGTAGTGACTCGTGCCTGTAATCTCAGCACTTTGGGAGGCTGAGGGCAGAAGGATCGCTTCAGCCCAGGAGTTCAAGACCAGCCTGGGCCACATAAGGAGACCCCTATCTCTACCAAAAAAATTTAAAAACAGAAAAGAAAAAAAAATTCCCCATAAGTGTTTGGGGTCCAGGTGGTGTCTGGTTACATAAGCTCTTTAGTGGTGATTTGCGAGACGTTGGTGCACCCATCACCCGAGCAGTATACACTGCATCCTATTTGTAGTCTTTTATCCCTTGCCCCCTCCCACTCTTCCCCCCAGTCCCTAAAGTCCACTGTTATCCGTCTTATGCCTTTGGGTCCTCATCGCTTAGCTCCCACATATCAGTGAGGACATACGATGTTTAGTTTTCCATTCCTTTTTAAAAATTATCCAGGTGTGGTGGCATGTGCCTATGATCCCAGCTAGGGAGGCTGAGGCAGGAGGATCATTTGAGCCCAGGAGGTCAAGGTTGCAGTGAGCCATGATTGTGCCACTGCACTCCAGCCTGGGCAACAGAGCAAGACCTTGTCATAAATAAATAAATAAATAAATAAAAGAGGAAGTCAGGCTTCTTCCCATTTGTGTTTGACATTCTCTGTCACCTGGGAACAGAAAAACTGAGGCTGAACTTGCTGGAGTTCTGTCCCTCTTTAGATGGTCAAAGTCATCTTGTGGGGCTCATAAGGTCAAAGGATGGTATTTGGGGGCACCTCCATTGTTCCCCCCACCCTTCACACAGTTTCTCATTGTGTGACTTTGTCTGCCCCAGTGCCCACAATGACATGGCAGTGCACCTAGGGAGGGTCCTGAGCCTTCTGGCAGGCCCCTGCCCCTCCCTTTGATCCACACACTCAGAACAGAAGGGAGCGTGAGGGGTCTGGCAGCTCTGAGCAGCTGCTGTCTGACCACTCCTGAAACTCTTGCTTTTTTTTTTTTTTTTTTTTTTCCAACAGTTTCTCTCTTATTGCCCAGGTTGGAGTGCAAATGGCATGATCTCGGCTCATGGCAATCTCCGCCTCCTGGGTCCAAGCAATTCTCCTGCCTCAGCCTCCTAAGTAGCTGGGATTACAGGTATGCTCTATCACATCCAGCTAATTTTTATATTTTTAGTAGAGACAGGGTTTTACCATGGTGGCCAGGCAGGTCTCGAACTCCTGACCACAGATGATCCACCCACATTGGTCTCCCAAAGTGCAGGGATTACAGGCATCAGCCACCATGCCCAGCCAACTCTCACTCTTTCAAGAGCCCCATTTACCCTGGGGATTCCATGAGTGGCCTGTGAGCTAGTCAAACAGAACAGAGCGGCAGCACCCCCATTTCCAAGCCTACACTGACATGTTTGACAGCCCAGGAGCTTGCTGTACCTAAGAACCCTCGGGTCCAGGATGCCCCTGAAGTGAGTGGAATCATCACTCTTCTGTGTCATGAGACCTCACCCACCATCCTTCTAGTCTTGAGTGGAATCCACACTCTCTGCGTGTGTCAAGTCCCTGCTGCTTAAGCTCTTTGGCCTCCCTAGAGGACAGCCTGGCAGGACTCGCCAGGCACTCATACCCTAAGGGTATCAGCAGCCACTTGGCGGGATGGCTGGAGGAGTGGATCCCTGTATCCATCACAGGTGCCACAGTTAGGCTGTTAGGGCACCTGAGGATCTCGGGGGCCATCCAAATGACCATGAATGTGCACATCTTGCCACCACCCCTTATCCTGCCCATCAGGGTCCCCTGCATGGAACTATCCTCCTTGCTTCCTTCAAGCTGGGTCTTTGATCACTAGAAGATGGGCAGGGAATGGGGATGGCATTATTCATTCTGTATGATTGCGGGGAATCAACTAACTAGAATCATGTCTGGGCGAGAGCAGAGATGTGGAAACTCTCCACAGGAACTAGCTTGTGGCAGGAGGTACTAGCCACTTTGTGACTTGCAGGGCTTTATGTGAGGTGCGTCAGGCTATTGGCCCCATAAACCTACCCAGGAATCTGTTAAATGGGAAGCCATGAAAAGTGAACTATAAACTCTTACCTGTTGAGGTGGTGATACGGTCTGGCTGTGTCCCCACCAAAATCTCATCTTGAATTGTAGCTCCCATAATTCCCACGTGTTGTGGGAGGGACCCAGTGGGAGATAACTGAATCATGGAGGCGGTTTCTCCCACACTGTTCTCACGGTAGTAAGTCTCACGAGATCTGATAATTTTATAAGGGGAATCCCCTTTCGCTTGGTTCTCATTCTCTCTCTGCCTGCTGCCATGTAAGACGTGTCTTTTGCCTTCCACCATGATTGTGAAGCCTCCCCAGCCAAGTGGAACTGTGAGTCCATTAAATCTCTTTTTCTTTATAAATTACCCAGTCTTGGGTATGTCTTTATCAGCAGTGTGAAAACCAACCAATGCAGGTGGTCTGACTAAAAAGGGTGATCTCATTTCTGGCTGATAGAGGGATAGAGGAAGTTTTGTTATATTAATTCATAGTTGGTCCAGTGGAGACATCACTGCACCAAGACCTCCCTCAGATAAATTATTCCTCTTGACTTCTCTCCTCATACAGAGAGCTGTTTGTGGGAAACGTTGAGGCTATTTTCTTTTTTCCCCTTCAACTCCTAGTCTGTTGCTTGTCTTTTGACTTTGTTTATGGTGTTGTCTTATTGAAGATTTTTATTTTTATGAGGTCAAACCTGAAAGTACCTTCCTTTATGACTTCTGAGTTTGTGCCTTGCTTAGAAAGGCCTTCTCCATCCCAAGAAGACATTTTTCAGGAAGCATCACTCCAGGTCCAGGGGAGGTACCTGAACCCTGTCGAGGGCATACAGGCTACCAAGACGCTGCAGGGGGCTCCCCCGGGACATTCTGGAGGCTGATGGAACATCTCAGGGGCCTAGAAATAATGACAGTGATTGTAGCAAAATGTGCGTTCTTCTTTTCAAAAATCTTTTTATTATGGAAAATTCCAGACAGCAGGGTAGCAGAGGACTCTGAGCTCCTATGTTATCCCTGCTCTCACAGTTCTCTGGGCAGGTGAAGTCCTCCTTATGTTACACACCCTGCCTCACACTTCCCCTCACAGTCTTTCTGCAATTCTGTGGCTCACACTGGCCTTCCTGCTCAGATCCACTCTGACACCCAGCTCTTTTGCTTCTCCCTTGTGTCCTGCCTTGGAGCACCCAATCTCTGCCCCAGCAAGGACCTCTCTGATGGTTTTGTTCCCCACATGCCACCTGTTGGAAAAATTCTGCCTTTTCAGCACCAGGCTTGGGCCCAAAGGGACTCCTGATCCCATTCTCGATTTCTCAGAGTTGCTCCACCAGCCCCCACCACTCCCACCCCACCAGGCTGCCAGTCAGAGGAGTGTCCCATGCTGGTCTTCCTGGTTTCCCTGGATCCCCATCCACCATCAGACCATGAAGAGCTTGCAGCCTTGGGGAGCCATTGGAAGGTCTGGGGCACGGGAATAGGCCCCTCCACTGGGGCACTGGCGATAGGGTCGGGACTGTTGAAACAGGAGCAGAATGACATAGGCCTGGCCCTCTCTGTCAGCCCTCAACTCGCCCTCCCCAATACCAGCAATCTTTCTAAATTAACCCCTCCCAAATGGGGTTCACAGTCCTCCATCTCAGTGCTCAGCAGGTTCGATGGGCACCTACTCTGGGCCACACACTCAGGGGGCAGGGGCCACACTCCAAACTGCCCCTGAAACAAATCACCTGCCCCATCACCCACAGCTTTGCTGTTCCCTCTGAGCCTGGTGTGGACCACTCCCCTCTGTTCTACTGCCCCACATCCTCTCCCACCTGTACCAGAAGACTTCCTTCAAAAAGCCAGCTTTGCTCAGCTGCCCCTCTCCTCCAAATCCCGAGGGCACCCTGGGATTCAGCCTATGGTGTCTGCTGCTCAGTTCCTCTAGAGACTGCCTGGGTCGCCCAGTGAGACGGCAGATTGCCCTCAAGGGCAGTGGCAGCCTTCTACCTTTTCATGTACCTGTCCCCCGAAGTCTATCCCCTCCACCATTATCCCCACATATCTTGGCCACACCACTGAAAGAGCCGTTGGTGCAGCCATAGCAAAACCAAAAACCAAACCCAAGGCCAGATGAGGAATGACTCTGACTCTCCATTATCCACCCTTCACGAGAAAGAGTGGCCCAGCTAGGAGTTCCAGGAGGGCTGAAGGGCACAGACTGGGAGGGGCAACTCACTCCAAATGCCCACTCCCCACACCCTGTCTAGCAGGAGCCCTGGACTTTCTCTCCACCTCTCCTCCTGCTCCTTCCCCTGCCCCATGAGGTCAGCACCTGTGACCCCTGATTCTTCCCCTTCTGTGCCCAGAAATAGCTCTTGCGTAAGTCACCTGCTCCTCACTAAAGGCGTTCTCTTTGTCTTTAACATCCTTTGCTTCTCTTCGGAATTCTAAGAGCTTATTTTACAGATGTGCTGAGGCCCAGAGGGGGCTGCAACTAGTTACTGGCTCCCTGGTACATTAGCTGAAGGGCTGGAGCTCCACCAGACACTTGCACACAAGCCCTGAGTGAGAGGCAGAGCTAGGATTTGCACACAGGCAGTCTGGCTTCAGCTCTCAATAGTATCCCACATGGCTTCCATTGACAATGCTATTGTCATAATTTTGAAACGTATGTATTCTTTAACTTTTTCCCAAAACGACACGAAATGGCATTACAATAGAAAAGATTAGTTCATTCAATGGATTCTTACTGCTCAAGAGGAAAAATAGCAATCTTAAGGGTTGCCACAGATGCTGTGATTAATCTGGAAATTTGGATTTGAGCTTCCTGGCAGCAACGGCAAAAACTGAAACACTCTTACTATCAGAAAACAGGAAGCAGATCAGTTCCTCCACAGGGACAAATATTTCCAGGAACAAATTCTGAAAGAGGCTTCTCACATGGGGCCTCATGTTGGGACATGGTGTGACATCATAAAATCTTCTAAATCTTCTAAACAATTTGACAACAAGAACAGATGGAGGATTTTCAGTATAAGCAGAGAATAGGCACTGGGCACTGTGTAGGGCAAGATTGGAGATAACAGGCTCAGGGATCCCAGCATATGGACTGCCTGTTGCCTAGAGCTCAGAAAAGCTAGAATTTTCTCTACATGTTTCAGCTCTTGGCTAGATTTTATCTTTTGAGAATAGACAACTGTAGTTGGTCTTCTAACAGCTTTCAAAGTACTGTCAGGGGTGGGGTGGGGGCTGCAGAGCCCCAGGCTATGGAAACTAGAAATGCTCCAAGAAGGGTAGTTCTGTTTGGAAAGGTGAGATGCCATGCACACATTCACTTATCAGATCTCTGTTAAAGGTCCCTTTGTGCCCGATGTTACACTAGGTGGAGTGGAGACCAGTGAAATAAATAACAAAGGATTCCAGCCAGGCACGGTGGCTCATGGCTGTAATCCCAGCACTTTGGGAGGCCAAGGTGGGTGGATCACCTGAGGTCAGGAGTTCGAGACCAGCCATGGTCAACATGGTGAAACCCTGTCTCTACTAAAAATACAAAAATTAGCAAGGCGTGGTGGCGCATGCCTATATTCCTGGCTACTCGGGAGGATGAGGTAGAAGAATCACTTGAACCCGGGAGGCGGAGGTTGTAGTGAGTTGAGACTGTGCCATTGCACTTCAGCCTAGGTGACAAAAGAGAAACTTCACCTTAAAAAATAAAAATAAAAATATTTTTAAAATAACAGGGTTCCTAACCTCAAATAATTTAATTCTTAACAGGAAAAAACAAAACAAAACATATGTTTTGAGCAGCTACTACGTGTCAGGCATTGAGCTGAGTGCTTTGCATCTAGTATCTCATTTATTATTTATTTATTTATTTATTTATTTATTTTAGACAGAGTGTCACTCTGTTGCCCAGACTGCCGTGCAGTGGTACAATCTCGGCTCACTGCAACCTCCACCTCCTGGGCTCAAGCAATTCTCATGCCTCAGCCTCTTGAGTAGCCGGGATTACAGGTGTGCACCTGTAATTAGCACACCCAGCTAATTTTTGTATTTTTAGTAAGACATGGGGTTTTGCCATGTTGGCCAGGCTGGTCTCGAGCTCCTGAACTCAAGTGATCTGCCCTCCTCAGCGTCTCCAAGTACTGGGATTACAGAAGTCAGCCACCATGCCCAGCCCCATTTAATATTTCTAACAATTCTATATAATAAGCACTATTATTGCTACCCACAATATAGCACCAGGCAGCAAACAAAGCCTCTCTGAAGGATAGCATCCCCAACTTAGGCACTCAAGATTGCCAAAGAATATACAGTTATCTCTTGGTATCCATGGGGAATTGGTTCCAGGACCTCCACAGATACCAAAATCTGTGGATATGCAGTCTCTTATCTTAAGTGACATACTGGGCTGGGCATGGTGGCTCATGCCTGTAATCCTAGCATTTGGGGAGGCCAACATGAAAGGATGATTGAGTTCAGGGGCTTAAGACTAGACTGGACAACATCGTGAGACCCCTGTCTTTAAAAAGTAATTAAAAGTTAGCTGGATGTGGTGGTGTGCACCTGTGCCCCTGTAGTCCTAGCTACTTGGGAGGCTGAGGTGGGAGGATCACTTGAGCCTGGGAAGTAGAGGTTGCAGTGAGCAACCGGATTGTGCCACTGCACTCCAGCATGGGCGACAGAGTGAGAGTCTGTCTCAAAACAAAACAAAACAAAAAGCCATAGTATTTGCATATAACCTACACACACCCTCTCACATACTTTAAATTATCTCTAGGTTACTTACAATACCTAATACAATGCGTATACATTACTCTGTTCTGATGGATTCAAAATAGTACTTGGCACACAGCAAATTCAAGTTTTGCTTTTTGGGACTTAGTGGAATTTTTTTTCCAAGTATTTTCCATCCTCATTAGGTTAAATCCAAGATGCAGAACCCACAGATACAGAGGACCAACTATATATATAAATCCACAATTTAAAAAAAATCACCAAACACACAAGAGGCAATTGTTAGCAGAAACAACATACAATAGATATAGATCCCTAAGGATAACAGAAATTGTAATTATTAGAATTACAGTAAATGAAATAACTATAACTGAAGCTTTTAAATAAATAAAAAATGAAATCACAAAAGTGATCAAATCACAAGAGATAATTTTTTAAAATAGATCTGGAAAAGAACAACATAGAACTTTTATAAATGAAATAACTTGTTGAAACATAAAATTCAACAAATGAGTTAAACAGCATATTAGACACAGTTGATGAGACAGAGTGAGCTGGAAGATTAATCTGAAGACATTACACAATTTTCAGCACAGAGACAAGCAAATGGAAAATATGAAAGAGAGGTTAAAAGCAATAGCAGGTAGAATAAAAGTCCCAGAAAGAGGATAGAGGGAGAAAGAGGGAGAGGTAATATTTGAAGAGATAATGGCTGAGAACTTTCCAGAGCTGGTGAAATGCATGACTTCACAGACACTGGAAATGTAATATACATCTAATAATGTAAATAAAAGGAAATTCACAGCTAATCACAGTGTGGTGAAACTGCATAACACCAAAGACAGAGATCTTAAAAGCAGCCACATAGAAAAGATATGCCACTCACAAAGGAAGGATAATTAGATGACAGGACACTTCTCAAAAGCAACAGTGAAAGCTAGAAGACAGGGACGAGCTTCAAAGTTCTGGGAGAAAATAACTGTCAACCTAGAATTGTGAACTTAGCAAAACCATCTTCCAAAGCTGATGGTGAAATGGAAACATCTGGATTTTTTTTCAGAGAAAGAAAAGCAAAAAGCATTTACCAACAGCAAATCTTTACTGAAGATTGTGCTACAAGAAAAGAGGGAAATTGGCCGGGCGCGGTGGCTCAAGCCTGTAATCCCAGCACTTTGGGAGGCCGAGACGGGCGGATCACGAGGTCAGGAGATCGAGACCATCCTGGCTAACATGGTGAAACCCCGTCTCTACTAAAAAATAACAAAAAACTAGCCGGGCGATGTGGCGGACGCCTGTAGTCCCAGCTACTCGGGAGGCTGAGGCAGGAGAATGGCGTGAACCCGGGAGGCGGAGCTTGCAGTGAGCTGAGATCCGGCCACTGCACTCCAGCCTGGGCGACAGAGCAAGACTCCGTCTCAAAAAAAAAAAAAAAGAAAAGAGGGAAATTATGCCAGAAGGAAGGACTGGCATGCACAAAAGAATAGTAAACAAATCAATTGATAAACAGATAAATCTACACAAATATTATATAAAATAATGACAACAGGCGGGAACAGTAGGAAATAATTCAAAAACTGCACCAAAAAGAGAGTATGTAAACCTGTAGGGGAAGATCACAGCCAAAGGGTTCAAAAGTCCTCCTATTATTTAGGAGGGTGGTTGAGATACTAATAACCTGAGACTTCTTTAGGTATGCAGGATAGAATTTCAAAAGCAATCAAAAGAATCTATCTATTTCAATAGAAATATAGAAGCAATCTATCTATTTCAAATAGAAATATACAAGTAGGATATATAAATTCCAAATCAATAAAGGAGGTAGAAAAGGATAGAGTAAGAAAATAAACAAACTCAATAAATCCAAAGGAAGGAAGAATAAGTAGCAAGAGAAAGAATAGGGGGAGTGGGAATAGGATAAGAAAGATAACAAAAATAACTCAAGATGTGTCTGTAATCACAATAAACTAAAACTCTACGTGTGCTATTTAAAATACATTGTTAGATTGGATTTTTAAAAATCCAGCTCTGTGCTGCATATGGTATCATATCTAAAACACTAAAACATAGGTAGATTGAAAGACCACACACACACTAATCAGAAGAAAGCTGGAGGCCAAATGCGGTGGCAGAAGCTTGTAATCCAAGCACTTTGGGAGGACGAGGTGGGAGAACTGCTTTAAGCCAAGAGTTTGAGGCCAGCCTGGGCAACATAGCGAGACTCCCATCTCTACAATAAAAAATAATTAGCAGGCATGGTGGTGCGTGTCTATAGTTCCACCTACTCGGAGGCTGAGGTGGAAGGGTTACTTGAGTCAAGGAGTTTGAGGCTGCAGTAAGCCATGATCACACCACTGCACTCCAGCCTGGGTGACAGAATGAGCGAGATCCTGTCTCTAAAAAAAAAAAAAAAAAAAAAAAAAAATTAAGAAAATTTTAAAAAAAGAAAGCTGGGAGAGCTACACTAAAATCAGAATAAAAACAGACTTTAAGATGTAAAGCATCTTAAAAGGGATAGAAAAGTTAGCTTTTTCTGGAAGGCACAGCAATTCTTAATCTACATGTAAAGTAGCCTCAAAAATTAGAAATTAGCAGTGTGGATCCTGACAAGCTAATTCTAAAATAACTTAGGCAAGCAAAGGCACAAGAATAGGCAAAACTGAGGAGAAAAACAAGGTGGGATAGCATGCCCTATCAGATATCAAGACTTATAAATATAATGTAATTGAGACAGAATGAGATTGACACAGTAGACCAATGGAATAGAATGAAGAGCCTCAAAATGAGTCACAAATATATGGCAACGTAATATATGTCTCAGAGGTAGTATTGCAGATACATAATGCATTTTAAAATCTATATCTAGGACAATCTGAATAAGATCTGAAATCTGAATAAAATCTGTAGACTAGCTAATAATATTGTAGCAATAGTGACTTCCATACTGTGGTCATATGTAAGACAATGTCCTTGTTTTTTAGGAAACACGCAATGGAAGAACTTAGAGTGAAGGAAGATCACATACACAACTTACTGTCAAACAGTTCAGAAAAAAACTTTGTGTGTGAACACATGTATACACACACAGAAAGAGATAAAGCAAATTTGATACAATGTTGGTAACATTTCAAGGATTTGGGTGAGGGGTATACAGGAGTTTTCTCCCACTACTTTCTCCCACTAAATTCTTGCAAATTTTATATAAACCTCAGTTATGTCAAAATTAAGCACTTAAAATCATATGTGTATATAGTTATATACACTTATAGGTAAGGTTAAAAATTGCAATTAGAATTTTACAACGGTGTATATACATTATTCATCAATAAAAGTTTACCTTAAGAATTCAATCCAGACCCCGGCCACTGCACTCCAGCCTGGGCGACAGAGCGAGACTCCGTCTCAAAAAAAAAAAAAAAAAAGAATTATGGTAGACTTCTTGTTGTTAACAATGTAAGCCAGAAGACAGTGGAATATCACTTTTCAAACACTTTTTAAAAACAAAAACTGTCAACTAGAATCCTACACCCAGTGAAAATATCTTCCAGAAATGAAGGTGAGTTCTTATGCTCATTAAGATGAAGTAATCCACTATACTCTATCCCTCTTACTGATTGAAACTGAGAACTCTCAGGCCAGGCACAGTGGCTCACACCTGTAATCCCAGCACTTCGGGAGGCCAAAGCAGGTGGATCACTTGAGCTCAGTAGTTCAAGACCAGCCTGGGCAACATGGTAAAACACTGCCTCTACAACAATTACAAAAATTAGCCAGGCGTGGTGGCACACACCTGTAGTCCCAGCTGCTTGGGAGGCTGAGGTGGGAGCTTGAGCCCAGGAGGCACAGATTGCAGTCAGCCAAGATCGTGTCACTGAACTCCAGCTTGGGTAAGAGAGCAAGACTCTGTCTCAAAATTAAAAAAAAAAAACTCAGAACTGTTGAAAGAATATGAAAAGCAATTACCTGAGTGCTCTAAAGAGAAAACAATAGAATGCAGATTAAGGACCATAGTCAAAACTAAAATAAAATCTACAATAAAGATAACTTTGCATTTTTTCTCCCCTCTTTGGGGCACTTGGGAGGAGCTAAGGGTCTTCAGAGCCTGTAGCCAACTTACCTGTAGCCAGTTTTCTGACAAGGACCTCTGTCAGCTGGCTTCCTTGTACCATTTGCTCACAGAATCTCTGTCTCTGGTAGTAGGCAATGCCGGTGTTCCTGAGAAGGCCCTCAAAAGACTTGACTGTGTTCTTCACATGCTGGGTGAAAAGGTAGCAGACACCTCTCCCTTCCTGTATCTTCTGTTGTAAGTGGGTCAGTTCTTTAGCCTGAGCCTGAATTAAGGGATCATGTATCCTAAGGTGGGAAAGAGGAGTAAGAGGGAATGTAGTGAATAATAGGTTATAGAAGTTTCAGAGGAGAGATCTCTTAGAATCCCTGTAAAGAACTCCCAAGTTGAATTCTTTTTTTTCTTCTTCTTATTTTTTTTTTGAGACAGAGTCTCACTCTGTTGCCCAGGCTGGAGTGCTGTGACATGATCTCAGCTCACTGCAACCTCCACCTCTGCCTCCACCTCCCAGGTTCAAACAATTCTCTTGCCTCAACCTTCCAAGTAGCTGGGACTACAGGTGCCCACCACCATGCCAGCATAATTTATATATTTTTTGTAGAGATGGAGTTTTGTTATGTTGGCCAAGCTCATCTCGAACTCCTGACCTCAAGTGATCCATGCACCTTGGTCTCCCAAAGTGCTGGGATTACAGGCATGAGCCACCGCACCTGGCCCAAGATGAATTCTTGTACAAGTTGTGTGACTTGCCTTTGGCAGAAGGAATGAAGAAACAGCCTTTGGTTTGTCTGTTATTTTACTAACTTTGCTTTAAAAAGATGTCCCTTTGGTTCCCCACTTTAGCCCAAGTACATTTTCATATGATATATATCAAGCATTGCACAGTACTTGGCAAAAAAAAAAAAAAAAGCCAGGTTCAAAAGTATTGGGCAGGGATCTCTGGTATTAATTGAAAATTAAAAAGAAAAATCAGTGGAAAGGTCAAGAAGGACAGTATTATTTTGCATGACATGAAGATAGGCCATAATCAGTAAGTAGGCTGTTAAACCTAAAGTTCTGGCTGGGCACAGTGGCTCACGCCTGTAATCCCAGCACTTTGGGAGGCCAACGTGGGAGGATCACCTGAGGTCAGTTTTGAGACCAGCCTGGGCAATATGGCGAAACCCCATCTCTACTGAAAATGCAAAAATTAGCTGGCGTGTGCACCTGTACTCTCAGCTCCTTGGGAGGCTGACGTAGGAGGATTGCTTGAACCTGGGAGGTGGAGGTTGCAGTGAGCCAAGATCATGCCACTGTACTCTAGCCTGAACAACAGGGTAAGACTCCATCTCAAAAATAAAATAAAATAAAATAAAGTTCTGAGTAGTAATTTCATTACTCTGTGCGGGATTTCATTGTTTTATAATTATTGTATAAATATATCTCATGGTGATATGGTTTGGCTCTCTGTCCCCACCCAAATCTCATGTTGGATTGTAATTCCCAGTGGTGGGGGAGGGACCTGTTGGATGGTGACTGGATCTTGGGGACGAATTTCCCCCTTGCTGTTCTCGTGATAGTGACTGAGTTCTCATGAGGTCTGGTTTTTGAAAGTATAGCACCTCCCTCTTTGCTCTCTCTCTTTCTCCTGTTCTGGCCATGTGAAGACCATGCCTGCTTCCACTTCGACTTCTGCAATGATTGTAAGTTTCCTGAGGCCTGCCCAGAAGCAGAAGCCTGTACAGCCCACAGAACCATGAGCCAATTAAACCTCTTTTCTTTATAAATCACCCAGTCTCAGATGCGTGTTTATAGCAGTGTGAGAATGGACTAATACACGTGGGTTCCAACGTGGAGTGTGAGCTCTGTGAGTCTAAGGACAGTGCCACCTATGACCCAACTTACAGCACCCGGTAGTATGTACACATACAAGTAGTTATTCAGTTAATGTTTAGAACCATGTAGTCCCAGAGCTGGACTGAACATTTACAGTCATCTACCCCATCTCATGCTCGAGTTTTCTCCCTGATATTCTTCTAAGTAGTTATCCTCAGGTCCTCTTTCAAACTCTATTCCTTAGAGTTACTAGAAAGTGTCAGGGGAAGTAAAGACACATACTGGTCCCCCCTTCAATCAACTATCTCTGCTTTGGTGAGTTTTACACATTTGAGCTTCTATGATTTCATTTCAACAAAGCATTAAAAGAAGTTTCAAATGCTACAATCTACCTTATGTCTGAAACCCTCTAAGGATAGTCAATGCTGGTCCTGAGCAAATAATTCATTTTCTAAACAACAGCTGCTCAATCATCTATCTATCCCATAGCCCTAGCAGTTAATACTCCACCTAGTATAACACTTTTTTAAAAGGTTTGGAGGAGAAACATTCTTATCATGAAAGGCACTTTGTAAAGTTTGAAAATAGCTCTTATAGAAAATGCTGACAATCACCACATCTATAAATGGGAACAAATATAATAGTAACAGAAAACAGTTGTTCAGAGTTTTTTATGTGTTAGAGATGGTTCTAACTACTCGCAATTGTGCATTTAATCTTCATAACCCTCTAAGGTATATACTGTCAGTATTTCCATTTTATAAATGAGGTAGCCTAGGTTGATGACATGCAGAAAAGTGAAGTAAATTTGACCAAGGACACACAGATAGAAGCCACATTGCTAGTATTCGAACACAGGCAGTTGTCTCCCTTTTACTAATATGCTATTTAATGGAAAACCCTAGACACCTAACTGGACCATAGCCTCATTGTGTCTTAGTCTAGTTCTGTGCCTGCCTCGTACATTTCTGCCCTTCTCCATGCACAAATTTTCTCTTTGTTCTACCAGCCTGGGCTGCCCCACTTCAAACAGTATTTATACACTTCCCACAGAGGTACCTCCTTACCGGAGCCTTGCAGAAACTGAAACTGCAGCTCCTCCTCCAGCACAGATTTTATAAGGTCTTCGCACTATTCACACTCTGAGAAAAGACGGACATGCCTGCATCACGGAAGGCCAGACGTGCTACTGTGGTCACTGCCTGCAACACAGGAGGCAGGGTCTATCTCAAGGATAAAAGCGTCCCCAGTACGAGGCTTTACACTGGGATTTCCATATCTTTATTCCTCAGTCTCTCAACTACTCCCCATTTTAGAGATGAGGAAAGAAAAGCCCACAGGCCGATAAAATAACTTGACAAGATGATTCAACTGGAATGAGGCAGTCAGAATTCACATCCCCTGAGGTTTGACTTCAAATCTTTTTTTTTCTTTTGAGATGGAATCTCACTTTGTCCAGGCTGGATTGCAATGGCACGATCTTGGCTCACTGCAACCTCTGATTCCCGGGTTATTCTCCTGCCTCAGCCTCCCAGGGAGCTGAGATTACAAGTGTGTTCCACCATTTCCAGCTAGTTTTCGCGTTTTCAGTAGAGGCAGAGCTTCACCATGTTGGCCAGGCTGCTCTCAAACTCCTGACCTCAAATGATCCACCCACCTTGGTTTCCCAAATTGCTGGGATTACAGTAAGTGTGCCAATGCGCCCGGCCATGACTTCAAATCTTAAGGCCAATTTACCAAGCCTTACAGCCTCTTAAGTAAAACATGAACATGAGGGCATGAAATAATGGCTTCCTGTGTGTTTGGGAGGATACTAAGAACTATAGGACTGATATTTCTCCTGTTTCAAGAGTTTCAATAATCCCAAAATATTTCAAAGATTTAAACATTTATCTGTATACAACTGTGTAAAATTGCATATGGAGGAGAACAATCCAAATGATATATGCCCAAATGCTAATAGGTGGTGCTTTAAAGGGAGAACCAACACGTAGTGTTTGTCATGGTACTGTTGCAGTAGATTTTTAAGAATTATCATCATGTGATCATCACCACTATCCAAAGAGGTAGTTACTACTCTATTACCATTACAGATGAGGAAACTGAGGCACAGTGACAATAAGTTAGATTTGAACCCAGGAAATTTGGCCCTAGGGCATATGCTCTTTAATTACTACACAATAATACCTTTATACTAAGGTCTTAGGTAATATTTTTCTTCTTCTCTAGCTTGAGAAATTTTTTTCCTACAATTATAATGAATGAAGTTTATTTTTTTTAATTAGTTTTTCCACACACCAAAGCTCATCTTATCCCTTCTTTAATAAGTGGGCTTTTGGCTTTACTTTTCTATGACAGTAAGTTAGACAGCAACTTTTAGCCACCTCCCACGCAATGATTTATTTTAAAATAATTGTGGAAATTGGAAAGCATACTCAATTTCAATGTTAACCAGAATCCTCTTCTAATATCCCTGTTCCTCTCATGCCCTTGTTCCCATGTTTCCTTGTCATTACAGCTTCCCCCTTCCCTGACTATTAGTAACAGGTTTGGGGTTTTACAGTGGATTTCCAAATGTGAGAGCTGACTGTGGAGAGGAAAGGGTCAGCCCCTAACCTGGCCTTCTACTGAGAACAGCGGTCTGCTCCACTTGGCCTTGTTCTCATTTTGGCCATATGTCTCATAGCTCTGATCCTGGACGTCCACCTGCAGTTGTTTGCTGTCTGTAAAGCTGATACTCAGAGAGAGACAGAAAGGGTGTTACAAAGTCTCTGATTTTCTGGAAATACCCTCAATCTAACCAGAGCATGAGGAATGGCTTATTTGAACTTATTTGAACTTCTGTGGGAAGAGAATCTTGATCCAGGTATCATAAAGACTTTTCTCCGTGTCTGCTATTGAAGTTCGCACCTCCACATATCTGTGACTCAGTTGAGAATAGGTAGTTTTAAGTTCCTTCAAGGCAGATAAGGTATATACTATTACCTCTTTCACCCCTGGCGCAGTGCTTTGCAAATGGGTGTTCTTTAAAAAGTTTAAATTGAATCCTGAGCTGTTTTAGCCAACAGTGATGTTACATGTTTGTAGAAGCTGATACTCATTGCTGAGAAGGGAAAGACAGTTTCATGCCTAAACCAAGGTTTTAGTCTCTATTCCTCACTACACTTGCTCTGTAAACTTTACACCTTTGTGCCTCAGTTGTTCTGTTCTTGGCAAATTGAGAGTAAAATGCCCACTTCTACCTTTTTGGGAGGGTAGTCAGGATAAAATTAATTGTGATAGAGAATAAAGTCTGCAGTGTTTCATTTCACAGAGGAAAATGGACAATCATTTATCACTTTGGTGACCTTGCCCCTGTGGGACCTACTGTATTTCTGCAGGTGATTGGCCAGGGAGTAGGCAGTAGCTTTGGATGTCAGGAATTTCTCTGTGAGGTCTCGGAAGTTCTGTTTGCATTTTTCCAGTTCAGAGCGCAAGTACTGATTGGTTTCTAGGATGCTCATTTCTGCGTTTGGACCAAAACAAGTGGTGGGAGATACGGCCATGCTGAAGCTTGTGGAGGAAGTGGAATCAGAGCCTAGGGAGAATAAACCCAAACAAATAATACATTAAAAACAAATGCATGGATTATAGTAATGGTTGCACTACTTGGGTAAATTACTAAAAATTATTGAACTGTACAATTATAATGGGTAAATTTTATAGTATGTAAATTACACCCCAATAAAGTTTCTTTACATTAAACAAAGGATTTAAATGAGTTAAAAGAAAGCAGATCTGATTCATAACTTACTTTTGGGATAAACTTTGTCAGCATCCCACAACTCTGAGAATCCTCAGCCACAAAAACAAGGCACAAGGTGCCTGAGCTTAGAGTCTAAGGTACTGTCTGTGGTTCAGGCTCTGATAGGAATGCCAGAGGTAAGACCCAGTGCCAGGTAACAGTCTGGAGTCACAATAACAGAATTAGAAGGTGGGAGTGTCATGGAATGTTAGGATCTCTGCCTTCCAGATGTCTAGGCCATGTGGAAACACAAGGTATCTTCTGAGGGTCACCACCAATGGAGACAACTCTCCCTCAGCAGTCATTCTCAGTACTTGTATACTCTTGTGACAATACCACAGGCCTATCTCTTTCTAAAATTTAACCATATTTTCATTGTTTATTATTGCAAATGCATAGACAACATCAAGGAATACATATTTCCCCAAATTCTATCGTTGTCTTAAGGACTGTCATGAAGTCATTTTCTTCCTAATGAAAAACTTAACACTTTTAGATAGTCTTGTCGTCCTTCTTTAGTTCTCCAGTTTTCCACATCATTTATATTATAAGAAAAACAATCTGAATATTCGGCTCAGAGTGTGAATAATTGATTTATATGGATTTAGAGGCCAGGTGCAGTGGTTCACACCTGTAATCCCACCACTTTGGGAGACCAAGGTGGTTGGATCACTTGAGCTCAGGAGTTTGAGACCAAACTGCGCAGCATGGTAAAACCCTGCCTCTACAAAAAATCGTTAAAAATTAGCCAGGCATAGTGGCACATGCCTGTAGTCCCAGCTATTCAGGAGACTGAGGTGGGAGGATCACTAGGGTCCAGGAATTTGCTGCTGCAGTGAACAAAGATCACGCCACTGTATTCCATTCTGGATTACAAAGTGAGACCCTGTATCAAAGAATAAAAACAAAATAAGTAATAAAAGGATTCTGGTCAATGTCTTAATATACTTCTTGCTGCAAACCAATTTTATACTGTCATCTTTTCTCCCACTGGGGAAGCATGTTTGTTTCTTTTTTCTGTTTGTTTGTCTGTTTGTTTGTTTGTTTTGAGATGGAGTCCCGCTCTGTCACCCAGGCTGGAGTGCAGGGGCACGATCTCGGCTCATTGCAAGCTCCGCCTCCCAGGTTCACGCCGTTCTCCTGCCTCAGCCTCCCAGGTAGCTGGGACTACAGGCGCCCGCCACCACGCTCAGTTAATTTTTTGTATTTTTAGTAGAAACGGGGTTTCACCATGTTAGCCAGGATGGTCTCGATCTCCTGACCTTGTGATCTGCCCACCTCGGCCTCCCAAAGTGCTGGGATTACAGGCGTGAGCCACCATGCCCGGCCCCCATTTGTTTGTTTTTTATAGACAGGGTCTAGCTCTACTGCTCAACCTGGAGTGTGATGGTGTGATCGCAGCTCACTGCAGCCTCAAACTCCTAGGCTCAAAGGATCCTCCTGCCTTAGCCTCCTGAATAGCTGGGACTACAGGCACATGTCACCACCCTCAGCTATTGTGTGTGTGTGTGTGTGTGTGTGTGTGTGTGTGTGTGTAGACAGGATCTCACTATGTTGCCCAGGCTGGTCTCAAACTCCTGGGCCTAAGTTATTCTCACACCTTGGCCTCCAAAAGTATTGGAATTACAGGTTTAAGCCACCACACCTGGCCCATGTTGGCTTTTCACTTAACTTGAGGACGTTTGATATTCATAACTCCTAACCCCGCTCTCCTCTTCTATGTGTGGGGTGCTTTGTGTTATCATCTCTATATACATATTTTGTGCTTGTCACTTATGATTTTCATTCTAACTCCACAGGTTTTTTTTTTCCAATTTGTCGTAATCACTGAAATAATTTATGTATATCTCTTTGAATACATGTAGTGGCCGCCTAATTTGGAATGACTTACAAACTGTTACAATATGTTTGAAGCAGTTTTTATGGAACACTAATGATTTGCATTGAGCCAAAGCCATTGGCCTGAGGATATATTCTCAGACAGAGCATGGTAAAAATCAAGGTCATGAGTCTGTGGTGGTTGGTGGTGATCAACAGCATTCCTGTGCAATGGGGTTTAGTGGGAGAGAAACTGAGGTTTTAAAGACAGGCATAGATAGACAGAAGAGAAGTGATCCCTGATGTACCTCTTCATTTCCTATGTATCAATTCCTCCCTGGTTTTGTGAGACTGAGATAGGGAGACTCTTATGGAATATCTGTCCTTTCCCTTCAGCTGCCTGACTTTCCTGGGCTACTGGCCTACACATGTGTAACCATGGTCTCCTCCACATTCATGACAAACAGAAGGAAGCAGGACCAACAAACTGCCTACCCTACATGCTAACCTGAAACTATAGTGTGTGATAGTATTAGTTTTGAGATATATCAGAAACTATATGATTTTAGTCCTTTTAAATTTATTAAGATTTATTTTAAGGGCTAGCATATGGTCTATTCTATAGAATGTCCCATGTGTACTTGAGAGGAAGTGTATTCTGTTTTGTTGAGTGGATTATTCTATAGATATCTGGTAGGTTATATTGTTTAAATCTTTTATTTCTTTATTGATCTTCTGCCTAGTTGCTCTATCCATTATTGAAAGTTGTGGTATTAAAGTCTCCATCTACTGTTGTTAAATTGTTTATTTCTCCCTTCTGTTTAGTCAGCTTTTGCTTCCTGTGTTTCCAGCCTCTGTTAGATGCATGTGTATTTATAATTGTACTCTCTTCCTGATAGATTAACCCTTGTATCATTACAAAATATCCCTCATTGTCTTTGGTAACTTTTTTGTCTTAAAGTCTCTTGTTTATTTTGTCTGGTATAAGGATAGTTGTTACTGAAGCACCAGAGGTTTAAGTCTTGCTGCTCACTGCACAGAAAGCCAATCACTCAGTCTACTAGTATTGCCAGGGCAGAAGGCTTTCATCAGGTACTGCAACTTAGGAAATGGGAGCTCAGTCTCAAATCCATCTTCCCGAACAATGAAAAGTCGGGGTTTAGATAGCAGGGAAGAAATGTAACTACATGCAGAAAAACAGGAATTAGGGAGAGGTAAGAAAGAGGAATTGGTAAACAGGAAGCAGGTGGCCACTTAGGCATTTATGATGGGGTGAGGGGTCTGACATCTTATTGTGCAGATGTGGTACTCTGGTAAATTTCAGTTCTTCGCTGCTATCTGGAAGGCTCATGGTTGGTTTCCTGAGAAAGGAACTCACATAATACAAATGTAACTTTCTCAAATTTCAAGACTTGAGAGGGTCAATTTCTATGTTTATTCAAAAGAAACTGTAAACATCAGTTCCATGGGACAACTGGGTTGGTTTAAAAGTCACTTCAGCTTTCTCATGGTTGCTAATTACATAATTATGTTACATTGTATGTCAAAGGGATTTTGCAGACACAATTAAATTAACCTTAAAATAGGGAGATAAGGCAGATTGACTTATCTAATCACATGTGCCTTTAAAGTCTGGGTCTAGAAGTCAGAGGTCAGCGATCTAGCAAGTCAGAGAGATCCAAAACATGTTAGTGATTCAATGAGGAAGAAACTCTTCATTGCTGACTTTGAAGATGGTGAGTGTCACAAATAAATAAAGTCCTCAGTCCAACAACTTCATAATTAGTGCTACTTGCAAATATGAGCTAACAATACTTTTAAATGCATTTACAATATGTGGTGAACAGATTCACATTGTCTCTGCCTGCTCTTCTCTTTCGCTTTGTCCCTGCATGCTACTATGTCTGTCTAGATGGGGGGACACAAACACCAGGGCTTTGTGCAGCCTTCTCTCTTCTCTTGGAATGCTATGGCTCTCTAGAACCAGATAGCACTGCTGAAGGTGGTTGAGTACAGGCAACTGATGGTGTTAGAAGCCATAGGCCCTTGATTAATCCAGGCTCTAACCTTCACTCACCTTAAAGTCCTAAGAGTCCTCCTTATAGCTTCCTATCAGATTTATACAGATTATTACCCACAAACCTTGCTCTTTCTTGGACCCCTAAGGCCAGGACTTCTAATATCTTCATCACTTTTGAGGTATCTAGTAACTCTTCTTTCTGGAGTTTCAGTTACTTCATCACCACTGCCGAGTGAAAAGTTACCAGATGACCAGCCCAAAGCCTCATATGCAAGTCAGGACTAAACAGTAGCTGGATGGTATTTTGTCTAGATCAGCCATAGGTGTTGTCAAATGTGACAAGAATATTATTTCTAAAAGTTCTACACTACAGAAACACACTAGAACTTACTTCCCATATTAAAAGACAACCTGGAGGAGTGGCTTTTCTATCTCAGGCCAAGCATTAATCTTTCCAGGATTACAACTTGGCTCCCAAAGTTGCCAAGCTATTGCTTAGACAAATTATTTAATCTCCGTTATACCAAAATTATTGCCAGGTCCCCACAATTTGTACCTGGCTGCTACACCTCTATGAAGACTAGAATTACCTATGAGTAAGAGTCTAAAATAAGCTTTCTAAATCAATTCAGAGCTGTCTCACATAATTTTTGGTTTACAATTGATAACCATGAAGGAATTCTGAGTGGAGGTGCCCTGACCTTTGACAAATCTCCTATCGGTGCTTGGTACCAACTTGAGCTATCTTTATTGCTCAAACCAATAGGACAATTTGCTGAGGCCTCAGAGATCCACCCCCTCCAGAGAATCCCTGATTTCCCAAAATTTGGTTGAGATCTAAGGTTTATTTTGCTGTACAACTCATTTTCTGGAGTTTTACTTGCTTCCAACAATGAAGGCAAGTTTTCCTGCTTCCATGATGATGGACAGCAGGCAATTCCTTTCTGGAGTTTCAGTTCACTTCTAACAGGGAAGGAGAGTTTGATTTTTTCCTGCTTCTAGGATGGTACAGAGCAGTCTTCAGCCTGGGCCCCATTCCTAGGTAAGTAACTGAATCTGTGTTTTGTCTTGGAAATTCTCCTAAATGACTAAAGTTAAGATTAACAACCAACTGGTCATAATTTCTTCTTACCATTACAGTGCTCAGCAATCATACAAATTGTGTGATCTTTAATTTTCTTAACTTTTTTTTATTATTTGTTTGTTTCAGTTTTTGTTGTTGTTTACTTCTTTTCCCCATTGGGTTTGACCAGTTCTATCGGACTTGATCAAATCCAAAGGAAAGTTCCAAATGATGGGGACAAGGCCTCTGAATTGGATACATCCCTGTAGAAAAATAAATAAATAAATAAATAAAAATTTAAAAAGAGGGAGAGCAGGGGGAAACAAACAAAAAACAGAAAAAAGAGAAAAAAAAAGAAAAGAAAGGTTTTGACTACCTGAGTGGCCTAATTTATATAACAAGGCCACCTTTGCTAGCCAAACCAAACTAAAAGAACAATGGTTGTCACCTCACACCCAGGCTGCAGTTCAGTAGCTAAGGTTCTGCCCATTTTTTCACCATGACAACCTGCGCTCCGTTCCTAAATCAGTTTCTTTCCAGTTTGATACTTGTGTTACTTTTGAACATTTTTTCCAGGGAGCTTTCTTAGCAGGAACTTTGTTGGCTTCCTCCCCAACTGTTACAGAACAGCTTGACCGAATTCAAAATCCAGAAGGTCAGAGGGTATCCTGGGAAGATGGTGGAATGAGAAGCACCTGGAATCTAGACAACAACTGCACTGGCAGGATCTGTCTGATGTAAATATTTCAGAACTCTGGAGCCTACTGAAGGCTTGCAACTTCCAGAGGAAGGCCCAGATGGTAAACTGTAGATAATTTCAGCCTATTTCAGCCCTTAGCACAATAGCAGCTACCCAACACTACCTCCAAGGCAGTCAGCTTGTGTTCCTACGGTAAGCTGCACACATCTTTCAGGATCCAGAATGGGCAAAAAGGATGCTGTCTCCAAATATTGGGGGTCTGGGCCGAGTGCAATGGCTCATGCCTGTAATCCTAGCACTTTGGGAGACCGAGGTGGGTGGATTACCTGAGGTCAGGAGTTGAAGACCAGCCTGGCCAACATGGTAAAATTCCGTCTCTACTAAAATTAGCTAGGTGTGGTGGCAGGCACCTGTAATTCCAGCTACTCAGGAAGCTGCAGCACAAGAATCACTTGACCCAGGAGGCAGAGGCTGCAGTGACCTGAGATCATGCCACTGCCCTCCAGCCTGGGCAACAGAGCAAGACTCCATCTCAACACACACACACACACACACGCACACACACACACACACACACACACACACACACATACATTGGGGCTCTGTTCTCTAACGGCTGACTGCAGCACAGAGACAAAGAGGCTGGAAGCTACTGTTGTACCTCCCCCCATTGTAGCAAGCTCCTCAACCCAAGCTGAAGCAACTTTCAGAAAGTTTAAAGGGATGGTTCCCTTTTTTCACCCTCCCTCAATTTTCCTCTTTTTCCCCTTTTGGGAGTCAGACGTTAAAGGATAAAATAATCAAGAATAACTGCATATATAGGTAAAATTAGGGAGTGACCACACACCAGGGAAAGGTTCAGGCTCAGAAAACATCTGTGAAGACCACAACTTTATACCTCAGGCTGATCCTTGGCATAGAGACAACCTACAATAATCAAAAAACAAAACAATAACAACAACAAAAAAAGCAAACCCTGAGGAAGGGGGAGAATCTAATTTCTAGAGTTACACTAGTAGATTCAAATGTCCAGTTTTCAACAACGACAATAAAAATAAATAAAAATTAAAAATGAACCAACAGAAACTTTTACTGAAAAATGCCTGATAGTCAATTTAAGATTAGGTCATGGGGGGAAAAAATGGAAAGAAAACTAATAGATAATTAAAGGAAAAAAAAAAATCCTGCCGGAAGTTCTACTTGGCAGACTTTAAAAGAGCTGTCTTAAAGGTGCCCGAAGAACTAAAGGAAGATGTAGTAGAAGACAAGAAAATGATACATGAACAAAATGAAATATAAATAAAGGATAAAAAATCAAAAAAGAAAGAAAAAGAAGTACTGGATCTGAAAAGTAAAATAAGTGAAATAAAAAATTAACTAGAGGGATTCAAAGTCAAATTTGAAGAAATCTGAGCAGGCAGAAGAAACAATCAGTGAACCCGAAGATAAGGCAATGGAAATCATCCAGTTTGAGGAACAGAAATAAAAAAAGATTGAAGAAAAATGAACAAAGGCTAAGTGACCATCAAGTGGACCAACATATGCATTGTGGAATTTCTTTGTTGTTGTTGTCGTTTTTTTGGGGGGGTTAGGGAATGGAGTTTCGCTCTTGCTGCCAGACTGGAATGCAATAGTGCGATCTCGGCTCACGGCAACCTCTGCCTCCTGGGTTCAAGTGATTCTCCCACCTCAGCCTCCCAAGTAGCTGGGATTGCAGGCATGCACCATCATACCTGCTTAATTTTGTAATTTTAGTAGAGGCAGGGTTTCTCCATGTTGGTCAGGCTGGTCTCAAACTCCTGACCTCAGGTCATCCTCCCGCTTCGACCTCCCAAAATACTGGGATTACAGGCGTGAGCCACCGCACCCAGGCTTGCATTGTGGAATTTCTAAGGAAGAGGGAGAGAAGGGCAAGAGAGAATATTTGAAGAAACAATGGCTGAAAACTTCCCAAATTTGATGAAAGACATGAATACAAACACAGTAGCCTAACAAACCCCAAGTAAGAAAAACTTAAAGAGATCCACACCAAAACACATTATAATCAAACTTTCAAAAGTCAAAAACAGAGAATCTTTACATTGGTAAGAGAAAAGCAACTGGTCACATGCAAGAAATCTTTAATAAGATTATCAACAGGTTTCTCATCAGAAACTTTAGAAGCTGGAAGGACAGGAAATCAAAAGCTGCTAACAGCCAGGAGTGGTTCTCTAAAATCTCTAAAATCTTTTTTTCTTTTTTAATTCAGGTGTCTAATTTAAGGGATCCATCTTCAGTCCACTGGCAACTAGAATATCCAATGGTGTAATTATTCCAATAGCAATTCAACCAAATAGCCTCTTTGTGGAAAGCCCAGGATGTCATTTTCCAGGTTAACTTCCTGGGAAGGTTATAGAAGAGGCAATCCCAAAGATTCCCCTCCAAGAAAAAAGTTCAATATAAGGAGTAGGCCACAGATGCTTAAGAGTGATGTTTGCCTCCAGTAACCCACAAATTTTGGGGGGCTTCCAGTCACAGACCTGTGAATCTGTGATACCATGTAGGCCCTCTTGAGATTGAGCTTTCCTAGGACTAATCAGGCAACAAGAGTTGAGACTACAAAAGCCTCAAAGGGATGGGATTTCTTAAGACAAACCCCAAGAACTTGACATAGTCAGAACAAAAAGTGTGCTCAGGTTCTCAGCCATTTTCAGACAGGCCACCTACTATGACTTGAAAATTACCACCTCTTACCACATACCGAAAACCAAGAGAAAGTGCTCCCACTTGGTCACAAGTCAAGCTCTCAAGGACATCAAATAAGATGAGAAAGAACCTCAACCAGTACCCTCTTTTATGACAGAATAACACATAGAGACAAAGACAAAGGAACAGGCAATTTCTGGGAAGAAAGGGATTAAACAATATGAATTGGTACCACAAAGTACCAAAAAGCACACCAGAGTCACTACACCCAAGACTAGTCACACAAATCCTTTTCTCCCATTAATCAAGATTTTGGAGAGGGAAAAGAAACAGTGATTTTTCCTGTCCACTTGATCAGATTCCACATAGAGAAGGAGGCTGGGAGCCTGGCTGGTAAAAATTTATTACCCTATGACAACTGATCAGATCCTGGGTTCTTCACTGCAGCTTCCAGAAGAGCAGAGCTTTGCTATCCTGCTTACAGCTCCAAAACTGTAGGGGTCAGTGGAAACCCCCTCTTAACCCTCTGAAGTTTCACTCAAAAATCAAGTCACAAAAGGCAGATTAACTGGAGAAAAGGCATAAAATGTACTGACATGTACATGGGGAGGGCCACAGGGAGATTACCCTACCCTATCCACAATGGGATGCATAAGCTTATATAACATGTCGAGGTAACAGAATGAATGAGGGCTCAAAGCATGGCCAAAACCAGGTACCATCAGAGTTAGAGGTATATCCATTTATTGTGGGCAAGACAGGTTATGGGAGGGAGAGAAGAGGAGGCTTGGCTAGCAAAGTTGGTCTGAATATGTAAATGAAACCTTACAGTTAGCAGCGCTCAGAGAGAATAAACCCTAAAAGTTTCTTTCAGATCTTTACAGGTGTCAGACTTTCAGTTCATCTTTCCTAGATCTGGGCAAGGAAAGACTTGGCTGCATCAGTGCAGACTCCCTACATATGCAAATCTCCCCAACAAAAGGCAACTTTGCAGGGCTACTTCTGCAGCTGGCTCTCTGAACAGACATCTCAAAATATGTCAAAGAAATGTACTTGGGGGTAAAATATTTTTAATTCCTTCACATCTACAGCCTGATGCACCTGCCGTTTCAAAGCACCATTGTTGGTGACAACTCCATTCTTCCCTACACTCAAGCCCAAAAAAACAGATTCTCCTTGAGGCTAGTCTTTTTCTCACAGCACACATACAATTTGTCAGAAAAATTCTGTTTCCTGTTTGGTTAATTACAGACTTTGATCTGCCCAATCTTTCTCTTTCTTGGTCTCTGAATTTTGGCAAAGGAGTCTCCTGATACAGGCGAGATTGATTCTAATGACAAGGCTCAAAACCGTCAGACATTTAAAAGCCTTAATCTCGGGGTCAGGTTTGGGCCACCCTTGAACCTTTTCTTTGGCCCACCCGTCAAAATCAGCCTGGTCAGGCCTGTCTTCAGGGCCCAGGGTCAGGGCCAGGTCTTCCCGATGCTTCTTGAAGCTTCTCCAGCGGGTTGGCAGCCACCCTCCCCTTCCCTGTGACCTGCAGAGAAGCTTCAGGGGGCATTTATTCAATTTGCTAGGAGCCCATGGGGCGTAGGTGCGAGGTGACTCTGTGGTTCCCACCGCACCCGCCGCCCTCCTTGGTCCTCTCGCTGTCTCCGGCGGGCGGTAACGTTCCGGGTGAGCCTGGGCTTCGAAGACACCCAGCCAGGGAGGGACCGGTAGGGAAGGGCACTGGCCCCTTAGGTCCTTCACAGTAGGGATCCGAAAAAGGTTTGAAGAAATAGAAAAGGAGAGTTGGGAGTAGATAAAAGGGAGAGTTGGGAGTAGATCAAAGGGAAAGAAAGAAATCCTAGGAGATTTCCTATCTGAAGGCACCACGAAGAGAAAGTCCGCTTCGTCTGGGTCAGGTCTTCACGTCGCTGGTGAACCGAGTTCTGGTCTCTATTGGAGACCAAATCAGTTGACTTTGGCTTGACTCCTAGTGAAGAAGCCACGCTTTGTCCTCCCCTGTTTAGCTCTTGATCCTGAAGCACTTGATTTTCTCTCCTGGGAGACAATCAATCTTCGATGGATTCCAGGGGTGCAAGTGAGAAGTTTGTTTTTAATGCACCTACTTGAATTAAGAATATTTTAAAGTATTTTTGCAAAGAAAAACGTTTCCTTTTGCACTGAAGACATTCAGATGTGAGGAAAATCACTCGGCTGGGGAAAGCAAATGCTGTTGAGAATGTCTCACAAACATAAATTACACATCAGCAGGTAGGTTTGACCCTCAGGTTGGGCACATTTTAAGTGCACTGTTGGCGGAACTTAAGATGAATTAACGACATTCATGATTATTATTTTTAGTTTTTTAGTAAAATTTAATATTTTAAATTTAAATACACATTCTGAAAATTATATAACCAGCACAAGAAACCGGCTTTATGCCATATTTACAAACACAGGAAAGAAAGATGATATTTTAAATGACAATGCTTCACAAATGGCAACATTTTAAAAGTACCTAGACAAAAAAAGTTAACCCAGAATTCTATGCAAAAATAAAATTTCAAAACTGTGAGTGAAATAAAGACATTGAAAAACATACAAAAGCTAAAAGAATTCACCAAACCACGCTACAAGAAATCTTAAGAGTCCTCCAGGCAGAAGCAAAAGGATCCTTGATAAAATTGTGGACCTATACAAAGAAACCAATATTGGAAATGGCATTTAGAAAGCATGTACTACACGTTTTCTTATAATTTAAATCTTTTAAAAAATATTTGACGTAATAAATAAAAGTAATAATAATGAATCCCAAAGCTTATAATGCATAAAAATACATAATACTAGGATAAAGGCCAGAAGGGGAGGTATAATGACAATTGAAAGCAGACTGTGAGAAATTAAAGATGTATCCCAGAAACCCTAAAGCAGCCACTGAAATAAGAAAAGGGTTATAGCTAATAAAGCAAGAAGGAAAGAAAATGGAATGAAATAAAAGCTGTGTAAACACTATGCTGGAACAACTGCTCTCTAGGCCTCCACCCTATAGAAATATACCAGTGGGCAATGAGAAGTGTACAAGAATGATGACTGCAGCATTATTTGTAATCATAAAATAATAGAACCAATGTAATTTTAAAGATATATGAAAAAGGGTTTGTTTATTTATTTATTTAACAGACAATTGAACAAACAAACAATGGAAGCAAGTCCTTTGCCAAAAGGAACACAGAGGGTCATGATGATGCTACTCCTCCAAGGATTTCAGGGTTCCCAGACGCCTAGTGCCAGACCCTGCTCCCCGCAAGGGGACCCACGAGCGACCCTCGCCACCATCCCTGCCCTGGTGGAGCCCCCGTGCGGAACACAGGATCCGAAGATGGCAGCGGAAGCGCCACAGCGGCCTCGAAAGCGACTGGGCAGGGTGGGCACAGGCTCCCTCACCGGATGAAGGCGGCGAAAAGAACGGGAAGAACCATCCCGGGAGCCCACCGGACGTTCAGTTTCATTTGGTACCCGAGGAGGCTCGGGCTGGGTCGCCGACTGGGGAGTTTCTGGGAGCTTCTGAAGAAGGAGAGGGGCAGGGCCGGCGAAGGCCATTCGGCTCTCCGTCTGGCTCCAGAATCTCCTAACACGCAGGTGTCCGACGTGACCACGGCGACTCACCGCTCTAATCTCTCTGGTTTTCCAAGGCCTTGCTCAGTAGTCCTGCCGGGCGGGCCCTGAGAATAGAAGGGAGGGAGGAAATTTAGTGAGTGCGCCCTTCCTCTATTGCCCAGTAGAGTGAGTAGTGCTTGTCTCTGTAGCGCAATCGGTTAGCGCGTTCGGCTGTTAACCGAAAGGTTGGTGGTTCGAGCCCACCCAGGGACGCTTAGTTGGAACTTTTAAAGCATGCACGCATTGTCAATCACTACATAAGTGGGGAAGATTTTATCTTCCCGGAGTACCAAGCCACTAATTTATGACTGACCCATGTCAAGGGCCGGCCCACCTCCCCGACCAGATTTTTTTTTTTTTTTTTTTTGAGACGGAGTCTCGCTCTGTCGCCCAACCGCGCCCTGCTAATTTTTTGTGTTTTTAGTAGAGACGGGGTTTCACCGTGGTCTCGATCTCCTGACCTAGCGATCCGCCCGCCTCGGCCTCCCAAAGTGCTGGAATTACAGGCGTGAGCCACCACGCCCGGCTACCCGACCAGATTCTTAACCGGGTATCTCCCGAAATGCCGGGTTTCCACCAGTGTAACTCAGGAATCCTGAAACAGAGAACTAGGAACCCACTTCTGGTGTGATAAAATTCTAATTCAGTCCGTTCTACGCTTAAACGAGTAATTTATGTGCCTCAATTTTTTTCATATTTTAGTAATAGGAGTCCAGTAGTATCTCCAGGATATGCCTGGATTTACTGATTGCTCTATCAATAATGTGACCAGTGGAATCACTCATCATGTTAGTGATCCTCTCCATCATTTTTTGAAAACAGTATTTTTTCCTCCGTTTGTGCATGATTTATTTAACCCTTTTCAAAATGTTTTTGTTAGCCAGGCATGGTGGCATGTGCCTGTAATCCCAGCTACTGGGGAGGCTGAGGCAGGAGAATCATTTGAACCTGGGAGGTGGATCACTACACTCCAGCCTGGGCAACAGAGTGTGACTCCATCTCAAAAAAAAAAAGTATTTGAGATGAGGTTGGTTTCATGGTTTTAAGATTACAAAGAATGCTGCAGTCACTATTCTTGTACACATATCTTTGGTCATTGTGGAAATGTCTACACTGCAGATATTTCTATAGTGTAGAGAACTGGATGCATCATTGATACATTATAGTGTTTAATGCTTCTAATTTGAGTACATTCTGCAAATGTCTCTTTCACGGGAGCAATACCTAATAACATTCCAATATGAATATTTATAAGAGGAAACATGTGCAGATGTGCAATTCAGCTTCGTGCCTCTCCATGGTTCGTAAAATGGTGGCATTAGCTATCTGACAGTGGAGTCTGCGGCCCTCTGACTTCAAAAGCTGAAGCAGAGGACATGAAAACCCTCACTGCACATCCTCTGTAGTCTGGCCAGAATCATTCCTAGGTCGGTGGTCTCTTATCAGGAGGGAATGCTGCTTGCTTGCTTTGTCAAAACCACAAAAGGTAGGGAAAGTATTAGGCTGTTGGTTGATAACAGTAGTGAAGCAAGTCTTTCCAAAGGTAACCCTTAGGAAAAAAAATCCTAATTCTTAACCAGATGGTGCCGTGCAGTTCCAGGCTCTTGGTGTCCCAAACAAAGAACTGCACATGGCACACACAAAGCAGCAAAGCAAAGCAAAAGTTTATTAAGCACAGTAACACTCTCGGAGTGGGGAGAGTGGGCTGACCTCTGGGACATGAGATCAGTATTAGTTTGGTGTACTTTGGGTCTTTTTATGTGTGTTTATTTTTCTTCTCTTCACAAGGATGCCTCATCTTTAGCCAGTGTTTGCCTTTAGATTGATAGGGGGGTGGCTTACTTTGGCCCTTGTGTGCTTGCTTGTTGCCTCCATCCCATAATTTTTAGTACACACATGAGTTTTAATGAGCTGATTATCATATGAATTCATGTTAAGGATACTTTTTTTCTCGAATGCACATGCCTATCTCTAAGGAGCTGCCCCTTTACTGGTTTGGATCTTGCCAGCCATGAGGTCCTTGCTTGCTGGTTTTTGGGGTTTTTTTCTTTTTTCTTGACAGAATCTCTCTCTGTTGCCCAGTCTGCAGTGCAGTAGCACAATCTTGGCTTCCTACAACCTTCTCCTTCTGGGTTAAGTGATTCTCCCACCTCAGTCTCCCAAGTAGTTGGGAGCACATGCTCACACCACCACCCCCGGCTAATTTTTTGTATTTTTAGTAGAGATGGGGTTTTACCATATTGGCCAGGCTGGTCTCACACTCCTGACCTCAGGTGATTCACCCACTTTGGCCTCCCAAAGTCCTGGGATTACAGGCGTGAGCCACCACACCTGACCAAAAAAAGAATTTTTAAAATTATTCTTTTAGGCCAAGTGAGGTGGCTCACGCCTGTAATCCCAGCACTTTGGGTGACCCGGGTGGGTCAATCACGAGGTCAGGAGTTCGAGACCAGCCTGGCCAACATGGTGAAATCCCATCTCTAGTAAAAATACAAAAATTACCCAGGTGTGGTGGCTGGTGCCTGTAAACCCAGCTACTCGGGATGCTGAGGCAGAAGAATTGCTTGAAACCAGAAGGCAGAGGTTACAGTGAGCAGAGATCGCACCACTGCACTGCAACCTGGGCAAAAGAGCAAAACTCCGTCTCAAAAAATAAAATAATAAAATAAAATAAAATAAAATAAAATATTCTTTTAGCCGGGCAAGGTGGCTCATGCCTGTAATCTCAGCTCTTTGGGAGGCTGAGGCAGGCGAATCATGAGGTCAAGAGATCGAGACCATCCTGGCCAACTTGGTGAAACCCCTTCTCTACTAAAAATACACAAATTAGTCGGCTGTGGTGGCAGGCACCTGTAATCCCAGTTACTCAGAAGGCTGAGGTAGGAGAATCGCTGGAATCCGGGAGGCGGAGGTTGCAGTGAGCCGAGATCACACCACTGCACTCCAGCCTGGAGAAAGAAAGAGACTCTGTCTCAAAAAAAAAAAAAAAAAAAAAAGAAAGAAAGAAAAGAAAAAGAAAAATTATTCTTTTAAACTTGTGTCATGGCCAGCACAGTGGCGCACGCCTGTAATCCCAGCACTTTGGGAGGCTGAGGCGGGCGGATCATGAAGTCAGGAGATTGAGATCATCCTGGCTAACATGGTGAAACCCCGTTTCTACTAAAAATACAAAAAATTAGCCAGGCGTGGTGGTGGACACCTGTAGTCCCAGCTACTCAGGAGGCTGAGGCAGGAGAATGGTGTGAACCCAGGAGGCGGAGGTTGCAATGAGCCGAGATGGCGCCATTGCACTCCAGCCTGGGCAACAGAGCGAGACTCTGTCTCAAAAAAAAAGAAACAAAAAGAAAAAGAAAGAGAGAAAGAGAGAAAGAAAGAGAAAGGAAGGAAGGGAGGGAAGGAGGGAGGGAGGGAAGGAGGAAGGAGAGAGAGAGAGAGAGAGAGAGAGAAAGAGAGAAATAGAAAGAGAGAAAGAAAGAGGAGGAAGCTACTGATAGTCCAGTATGGTACACTGTGACAGACTGAAGAAAATGGTGGTTATAATTTGCAGCTTCTCTCATCAAGAGAGTCTATTTCTCCCCTGTTGAATCTGGGATTGGCTATGTGATTTGCTTTGGGTAAATGTTGGTGCCTTCGCAAACCTGGCAGAAGAGAGGCTTGCACATGGGGGGATTGCCTGCTTTTTGCTTCATTTGAAATCCTGAGACCATGATCTGAAGATCCCCCCAAGCAAGCCTGCTGGAAAGATCACATGAAGAAAAAGATCCATGCATCCCACTTGTTCCAACCTATCCAGCGATACCCCAGATGTGTGAGTGAGGCCATCCTAGACCATCCAGCCCCAAATGAATCAGCTTGGACCAGAAGAATGTCCAAGCCAACTCACAGAATCACTAAAAATAATAAATTATTGTTATTCTAAGTCAATAAGCTTGGAAGGGTTTATTATGCAACAAAAGTCTATCAAAAGGGTGATGGTAGCTGCAGGAAATAAATATATACCTTTAATTTTATATGCATAAACATCTTTGGGATGATACCTCCAAAATATAAATTCCTACATTGAAAGAGCACACTGAGTACCCAGCATGGCGGATGAAAATAGATCATGAAATTTCAAAATAGTAGGAACAGGTAGAAGATTCTATAAGCTTTTGGGAGGGGAGATGGGAGACCAGTTTAAGGCAAACAACAAAGAATCAGAATGGCATTACACTACAGTGTTGATGTGCTCCAGTCTATAATCATCAGGAACAAACTTGTAGTCAAACCTGAGTATACTGGCTCATTGCAACAGAGGAGACAGCAAACACTATGGGGAAATTGTGGGACAATTCTTCCTTTGGGAATCTTGATATTTTTATCTAGAAAGTGGGAGGAATGATTGCAGGACTAAACACATAATTGGTAAAGAATCAACAGTCTGGACAGGCACAGTGGCTCACGCCTGTAATCCCAGCACTTTGGGAGGTCGAGGTGGGCAGATCACGAGGTCAGGAGATCGAGACCATCCTGTGAATGGTGAAACCCTGTCTCTACTAAAAATACAAAAAATTAGCCGGGCATGGTGGCAGGCGTCTGCAGTCCCAGCTACTCGGGAGGCTGAGGCAGGAGAATGGCGTGAACCCGGGAGGCGGAGCTTGCAGTGAGCCGAGATCGTGCCACTGCACTCTAGCCTGGGCAACAGAGCGAGACTCCGTCTCAAAAAAAAAAAAAAGAATCAACAGTCAATACAAAAGTTAGCCGAGCATGGTTGGGCATGCCTGTAATCCCAGCTACTTGGGAGGCTGAGGGAGGAGAATCGCTTGAACCCAGGAGGCAGAGGTTGCAGTGAGCTGAGATGATGCCCCTGCACTCCAGCCTGGGTGATAGAGACTCTGTCTAAAAAAAAAAAAAAAAAAAAAGACCAGCCGCAGTGGCTCATGCCTGTAATCCCAACACTTTGGGAGGCTGAGGCGGGCGGATCACAAGGTCAGGAGTTCAAGACCAGCCTGACCAATATGGTGAAACTCCTTCTCTACTAAAAATACAAAAATTAGCTGGGTGTGGTGGCATGTGCCTGTAGTCCCAGCTACTCAGGAGGTTGAGGCAGGAGAATTGCTTGAATCCAGGAGGCAGAGGTTGCAGTGAGCCGAGATTGCGCCACTGCACTCCAGCCTGGCCACAGAGCAAGACTCTGTCTCAAAAAAATAAAAAATAAAAAATAAAATAATTAACAGTGACTATTAGTAGCTGGGAAAAGGGGATATTTGATCATATTATGATATTATGGTTTGGACAGTGTTCTGTTTGTGATCAAATATGATTGTGAAATAGTCTTTCTTTTATCTTGGTGAGAGGGTAACTTTGTCTGATATTGGTGTTGTGAAATTTTTAGTTTTAACCAGAGAACATCATGGCCTAGGTGTTTGTCAGACCAGCTCTAGCTGACAACAGAAGAGAGTTACTTTTTTCTTTCTCAGAAACAACTATGGAAAACAGTAAACAGCAAGGGTCCGGTGCGGTGGCTCATGCCTGTAATCCCAGCACTTTGCAAAGCCAAGGGAGGAGGATCACTTGAGGTCAGGAGTTTGAAACTGTAGCAGGAGGAGTCCTAGACAAAATCCCTCAGACACCTGATCGTGGAAGGTAAGAGCTTTGTTCAGGTGAGAGCATCGGCAGACTCACCTCCTAGAAACGGAGCTCCCCGAATAAGTAATTCCTGTCCCTCTTAAGGGGCCGTGTGAGGGGGGTCATGATTGATTGAGCAAGCGAGGGGTACGTGACTGGGGGCTGCATGCACCGGTAATCAGAATGAAACAGAGCAGAAAAGGGAGTTTCATAATGCTTTTTTATACAATGTCTGGAATTTATAGATAGCACAAGTGGTGAGATCAGGGGTTGAATTTTAACAACCAGGCCCGAAATGTGGCGCCCGGTTATCTGACCGTGATTTTCACTTCTGCCCATTCTTTCAACCTCCACTTTTTCAGCAAACAAGAAATTAAGAATAAGACAATATGAGGAGTGGTCTCCTCTCTCAAAACCAGCTTGGCCAACATGGTGAAACCTCGTCTCTACTAAAAACAAAAAAATTAGCGGGGCGTGGTGGCGGGTGCCTGTAATCCCAGCTACTCAAGGCCAAGGCAGGAGAATCGCTTGAACCCAGGAGGTGGAGGTTGCAGTGAGCCGAGATCCCGCCGCCCCACTCCAGCCTGGGGGACAAAGAGAGGCGAGACTCTGTCCAAAAAAAAAAAAAAAAAAGCAATGCCTTTAAAAATCTGAGAGAAATTATTTCAGCCTATCTCTTTATATCTCTATCTAGTAAAATATCAGTTAAGTATATGGGTAAAATAGATGTTTTCAAACACGCAGTGTCTCAAGAAGTTTATTTCTAAGGTAACCACTTTATAGGAGGTTTTGGAGGATATGCATCATCAAGAGGAAGGAGTGAGTGAGGAATGAACCACCTTGAGATCCATGAAGCAGGGGATCTAACAAAAGAGAGAGGCAATGGAAATCCCAAGATGGTGTAGTAAAGAGAGATATTATAACAGCTCTGAGATAAGCCTGAAGAGCAAGTCATCCAGAATGGAGCAGGTAGAAACATGCTAGGAAAAATTTCTTTCTTTCTTTACTTTTGTTTGTTTGTTTGAGAAGGAGTCTTACTCTTTTGCCCAGGCTGGAGTGCAATGGCGCAATCTTGGCTCACTGCAACCTCTGCCTCCCGGGTTCAAGCGATTATCCTGCCTCAGCTTCCCGAGTAGCTGGGATTACAGGTGCCTGCCAGCCTCAGTTTCCCTAGGAGCTGGGAGTACAGGTGCCCGCCACCATGCCCAACTAATTTTTGTACTTTTAGTAAAGATGGAGTTTCACCACGCTGACCAGGCTGATCTCGAGTTCCTGATCTCAGGTGATCCACCTGCCTGGGCCTCTCAAAGTGCTGGGATTACAGGCATGAGCCACCACGCCCAGCCAGGAAAAATTTCTTGAACAAACATACAAGCAAGCAAACCAACAAAAATGATTGTGTGTTTCTATGTGTTGACGGGAGATTTACAGAAATGGGGAGAAATTGGCTAATATTAAGTAATAAATACATGGAAAACTAACCAAATGGAAAAATAAGATTATTATTGCCAAGGTAAATACTGTAAAAAACAAAAATCACTATCTAGAAGCTAGGAAGAGGACTCTCACCAAGAGCCAAACTTGCTGGCATCTTGGACATCTCAGCCTCCAGAACTGTGAGAAATAAATGTTTAAGTCATCCAGTACATGGTATTTTGTTACAGCAGCCTGACATAACTAAGACATCCAAACCTCTGAAAGAATCAAAATAAGACTTTACCTAACTCTAGGTATATCTATTTGAGAATCCATCCTCTATTTCTGTTTTCTTAGCTTTAAAGAAAACTTGAGGGGTGCTATGGCAATAGATGTAGGGACCACTGCAACAGAATCTTGCAGTGCAGGAGAGAGATTGGACTCAACTCGTATTTCTGTTTCTTATGACGTTTTCTTTAGCTACTTGCCTATCCAGTTCACCAGACAGTGTTTCATAGCAAGTACCATGTACCAGCATAGACCAAACAATTCCACAAAAGCAGTAGAATAGCCAATATTATTAAGTTCCAACAATAAAAACCTAAGAATGCAATCTCTCCTCTTGTTGCCACAATAAAATAAAAAGATCTATTATATAAAGTCTCAATTAGATGAACATTTAAAATCTCCCCTTTTCAATTTTTATTTAGCTAAGGACCAACTCTGTGCCAAAGTAAAGGTCCCGCTCTGGAGAGTTAGGTCCGAGTTCTTCTTCAGCAGCTGAAGTCCGGGCTCTCTGTCACAGGAACGGTGGAAACACCCATTGTCAGCACTTTTACAGTGAACCACTTTCCCAGAATTCCCAGGGGTCAGGAGAACAGAGGAGAACAGCGTAGCACCAGCTCCTTATCTGTAAGATTCAGGGCTATGTGTGAGACCAGCAAGCAATAACATTCCCCAAACAAAAGTGAAGAGTTTGTGCTGCTATTAAATGTCAGATATTGTGGCCAAGGAAGGAGCATTCTCTTAGGGTGTGGGACTATGACTAGGCCCAACTTCATTAGAGGTCAATTAACCATCAATTAGAAAAATTGGAAAGGCACAAATACTCTGACCAGGCAAGTCCATTTCTAGAAGCCTGTTTTAAGAAATCCTTGCACAAATGATGAAAGGTATTTGTAAAAGGATGTTCTCTGAGTTATTTTTTATAAGAATAAGCATTAGACACAATTTTGTGTCCATTAACCAAGGGCCATTTAAATATATACTGATTCATCCATACCATAAAAAGATAAGCAGTTGTTTAAAAGGCTGAGGTAAAATATGAAAGTTGTGATGATGATGCCACTGAAAATAATTACAGCAGCTAACGTTTAATGAACATTTATTAGGTGCTTAAATGCTTTATGTGTATTTCTCATCAAATGTGTAAACCAAAAGTAAAATTCTAAGGTCCCCCAATGATCTGAATGGACCTCTCCTCTAGGTCAAGGGTATTCCAAAGTTAACCTGAAAAACTAGTTCAGGTCATGATGGGAAGGAGAGGTTGGACATGCCTCTGTATACCCTCCTTCCTTTTGGAACTCAGGAAAAGCCAACCAGCATTAACATCAACACAGACCCTAAGTCTGATAAGAAACATTTACAATCTATTTTCTCTGAAGCCTGCTACCTGGAGGCTTCATCTGCATGATAAATCCTTGGTCTCCACAACCTCCCTATCTAACCCAGAAATTCCCTTCTGGAATAATAACTCTTTCAACCAATGACTAATCAGAAAAATTTTAAATCTGCCTATGACCTGGAAGCCCCCCACCCTTTGAGTTGTCCCACCCTTCCAGATTGAAGCAGTATAAATCTTACATGTATTAATCAATGTATTCTGTCTCCCTAAAATGAATAAAAGCAAGCTGTACCCAACCACCTTGGGCACATGTTGCCAGGACTTCCTGAAGCTGTCACTGGTGTCTCCTTAACCTTGCAAAGTAAACTTTCTAAATTTATTGAGACCTGTCTCACATACTTTTGGATTCACAAATGTTAGATTAATCCATGAGGGAAGCATTATTTATTTATTTATTTATTTATTATTTGAGATGGAGTCTGCTCTGTCTCCAGGCTGGAGTGCAGTGGTGCAATCTTGGCTCACTGCAACCTCTGCCTCCCGGGTTCAAGCGATTCTCCTGCCTCAGCCTCTCGAATAGCTGGGATTACAGGCACCCACCACCACACCCCACTCATTTCTGTATTTTTAATAGAGTTGGGGTTTCACCATGTTGGCCAAGCTGGTCTCAAACTCCTAACCTCAGGTGATCTGCCTGCCTTATCCTCCCAAAGTGCTGCGATTACAGGCATGAGTCACCACGCCCAGCCAGGGGAAGCACTGCATTTTTTTTTCTCTTTTATAAACGAATAAGTTGAGGTACAGAAAATTCAGTAATGTTTTAAAAGTCACGTCGTGAACGAATCAAGATTTCAACCCAGAAATTGAGGCTTCACCACCAGTGAAGATTGGGGTTTTCTTGAAAGTTTTCAATTATTGGGAGTTTTGGATTTCCAGGAATGTGCAATTGTAAAAAACCCAGCTTCAGGAAGTGATGAAATAGGTGCAGTGGATATGGGGTAAGCTCTGAAGCCCCAGGCTCAGGCTCTATTGAAAAATTACTTTTGCTGAAATATTCCAGTTTTTAGGACCTTCCATGGAACTTAAGCCTTTGCACAGCATATTTTGGCATCTGATTTAAAGCTAGTAGAGGTCCGGAGGATTCCCAGGATTAAAGTCTTTAAACAGAAAGCGTGAATCTTACCTAAGTAAAAGCTGCCTGTTCCTGGGTGGGCTTGAACCATCAACCTTTCAATTAACAGCCAAATGTGCTAACCGATTGCACCACAGAAACTCTAATGGGTTGTGTCTTAAACTCATTTGCTGATACCAGAAATGGCTTTTTAACCTCTGGCTGCAGATAATCTCATATGTTTGTGGCCTGTCCAATCCCGCGCACTCCAGAAACCCAGAACGCGGGAGACAATGAAGCCAAGAGTCGAGTCTTTGGGCACGTTTGGACATTCTACCCGGCCAGAGTCAGCTGGGGGACTCCAGCGGCCAAACGGCCGCCTGCTCCTCACCGTCTGCTCGTCACTGCTTCCCCCGCCTGCTCTTCACCGTCTCAAAAGTCGCCGGCCCCTCCACAGGCGACAACTGCAGCCTCTCCGGCGGAAGTCACTCGCTTTCCCATTCTTAGCCCCGCTTCACACCTTGCGCTCACAGTCATTTCCTCCCGGCCTGGGCCAGTGGACGCGCGCGTGGGAAGAACCAGAACCCGTGATGTCCTCACCACGCCGCCATTGGGCCTTCCTAGGTGGAATCCACCACCCAGGGACCTGGAGTTTGCACAGGCTGCAGCCCACAGCCCAGAGCCCGCCTAGCACCTAGTAGGCGCCCAGTAAATGCTCGGTGAAGGAAGGCATTCCACAGCAGGGGTTTAGGAGAACCATGAATTCCTGTGTGAACATTAAGCGTTTAGTCCTACTAGGAAGTCTGGAATATGGAGACCTGAACTGTTTCTCAAAGGCAGCTGTTGTTGTATTCCCAGAGCTGGTTTAGAATTCAGCAAAGGTCCCTGCTCTGTGGATCCCACCTCTGGAGACCAGAGGATGGTGCGGTGCGGGGCACTGCGGGTTATTATCCTTCCCACGCTCACGTCCACCGGCCCAGGCCCAAAGGAAATGGCTGTGAGGGCAAGATGTGAAGATAGTTACAAATACCAGCTAGGGCCAGCGACAGTTGCAGAAATGAGGACTTGTAATAGTTATGAGTATTTCTTCATTATTTTGAGATGAATACAATACTTTTTTTGAGAATTCTCCTCTTCCATCATCCTAGCTAGGGTATTCATTAATAGTTAACTTTTAGAAATCTCAATATTTAGATTACAGGATAGCACATATGGAATGTGATCTATCTAAAAAAGGAGTGAACATCATTCAAAGACAAATAAAGGACTTCATCCTGTTGGGGAAAGGGTTGGCATATTTTCACTGAATGAGAAAAAGTATGATTTTCCTATTGTCTTTATATGAACCTTAAGTATGGTTTTACAAGGAGGAAAAAAGAGGAGGAAGAAGAGAAAGAAGAGGAAGAGGAGGAAAAAAGGAGGAGGAAGGTGTACATTGATGCCACCTTGAGAAGAAGTGAACTGTGGTGGAATTGTAATGTATCAATTTTGCTAACCTTAATGCACGTTTCCCAGATTTGCCATCTTTAGATAGCTCTGGGTTAGCCTGGGCCACAGGAGACATTTGGAAGATAGAATTCAAGTGGCTGTTATATGCTTTTGTATACTGGGAAGGGCGTTGTTACAGCTCAGGCATGATCTTCAGCTTCCCTGACTCTTGGACTGGTGGGTGTTTTGCTTCTTGATCTAACATTAAGGTTAGAAATTGCAGGATTCCAGCTGGGTTTTGTTACATCCAATCTGGTTTAAGTTCCCATATTATTAGGAAAGCCTTAGGGAGCTTCAGGAAAACAGTTTTTAAAAAATCAAATTTGGAAAATATCAAATGGAATTATAGGCAATAAGCATAACCCAGTGGAACCATGAATCAAACTCTCTAAAGCAGGGTTGTCTAAATTTTGGCTTCCTTGGGCCACACTAGGAAAAACAAAAACAAAAAACAAAAGAACACTAACTGCAATTGAACTGTGCCTGTAAAGCTTGTAAACAAAATGTGTCTGTAAAGCCTGCAAACAGGCCGGGCGCGGTGGCTCAGGCCTGTAATCCCAACATTTGGGAGGCCCAGGCAGGTGGATAACTTGAGGTCAGGAGTTCAAGACCAGCCTGGCCAATATGGTAAAACCCTGTCTCTACTAAAAATTCAAAATATAAGCCGGGCCTAATTTTTTGGTGGCCTGCGCCTGTAATCTCAGTTACTCGGAAGGATAAGTATTCTCTGACTGAGGCAGGAGAATAGCTTGAACGCAGGAGGAAGAGATTGCCAGTAAGCCGGGTCCCACCACGCATTCCGGTGGACTGTTTGCTGTTAAATATTTACAATTGGCTCCCATAGGGAAAAGCAAAGCTTAGTTTTATTTCTATAGAACAAAAAGCTCAGTTCAGACGGATCCACCATATTTGCCCGCGCTGACAGACTGTTGGGATTACAAGCGTGAGAAACACTACCGGGTAATATCTTTAGTTTTCGTGTTACAGACGGGAACAAAAATCTGTTTGCTAGCTCATTACCTACGCTTCTACAACAAAGAAAAAAATCTACCCTTAAAACAACAATTCAGGGGAAAGCGCGAACGCAGTCCCCCACTACCACAAATTATGCAGTCGAGTTTCCCACATTTGGGGAAATCGCAGGGGTCAGCACATCCGGAGTGCAATGGATAAGCCTCGCCCTGGGAAAACCACCTTCGTGATCATGGTATCTCCCCTGCCAGGTAAGTATGAGCTCAGACACCTCCGCCCCGCCACAGCCTCATACGCCTCACCCTTTACACACACGGTCACTTGCCCCGCGCACTCCCGAGTCCTTCTTGCCCTGACAGACAACTGGGACTCTCAGGTCCGACCAGCGCTCCTGAACCTGCCTCCATGGCACGGGAACACTCCTTCGTGGCGAAGCAGCAGGTGGGGAAGCAGGAGCCCCTGCGCTCCCTTATCTACATAGAAGTCGCCCTCTCCGTGATGTCACCGACAGTGCCTTTCCCAGTCCCCGTCTGCCTTTCTGCCACTCAGCGGACCAACCCGCTGCCGGAGCCCACAAGGGGAAGTGACGTCTGCCTCTCCCTTTTTCCCTCCCGCCCCCGCATCTGTTCTCTTCCAAAGAAGCTGGTCGTTAGCCTGTGTTGAGTAGCAAGCTTTCGGCGGCCAGATGGAGCCTGGGAACCCTACTTCAAATACTGGCTTTTAATTCGCAGACTAGAACGTTTAGGATTACAAAAGAAACCGGTTCTCTTCACATCCTTATCTTTGGGATGTAGCATTCTGCTTGAAATTGGAAGCCGCTTAATATCAGAGAGAAACCATATTTATGAAAGTAAAGAGGCTGCTCAGATGACTGCAAACCAGCCTTCCTTACTGATTTTATCACTGGTAATGTTATAAAGACAGTTGTCCAGTTTCATGAATCTTGTAGTTTTTTTTTTTTTCAGTATTGTAGCAAAATATGAAATTCACTTCATAACATCAAAACCAAAAACCCACACTGATGGCAAAAAAAAAAAAAAAAAAAAAAATGCAAAAATGAGAGAGAGACCTGTCCTATAGCCATACTTAGTGGGTAAAAGCTAAAGAGTTCAATTTCTGCTCATGATACTTAATAGAACATAGGGAACATGAGCCAATAGCTCAGTGGGTTCAGATCTGCACCAAGTACCTGTTGGATGCAGGATTCTACTGTCTCCAATAATATGTCTCAGATGGACTAATTTTTTATTTTATTTATTTATTTATTTTGAGACAGAGTCTCGCTCTGTCTCCCAGGCTGGGATGTAATGGCGCGATCTCGGCTCATTGCAACCTCCGCCTCGCGGGTTCACACACACCACCACGCCCGGCTTTTTTTTGTTTGTTTTTTTAGTAGAGACGGAGTTTCGCCATGTTGGTCAGGCTGGTCTCGAACTCCTGACCTCAGTTGATCAGAAGTAGGTGAGGTCAGAAAACACCCTGGGAGAGGCTGGCACAATGCCCAGAACCACCATCGCTAGGCCTGGGGTTTTCTTCTGTAGTGGATACTAGTATTCATGTGGTGCAGGGACAAAACCAATTAGATACTTCTGGGAGTTAAAAAGAGATGAATTTACAGTGCCATTTGAGAAGGGGTATTAAGGAATTTGCCAGGGTACTGACGCGTGTCAGGTGCAAACCGCAGGTTGAGAGAGAGCTAAGTATTTTCTGTCCATGAAGGTGATCAGCCGGGGCCTGAAGAAAGAGGGAAGGGGGAGGACGCTGGCGCCAGAAATGGGAAAGGGCTGCTTGGGGGCGGGAAGGATGGGTGGGATGCTATCTAGAAAGTTGCCTGGCAATGGATGTAGGATGTGGAAGCGAGACATCAAACAAGAAGCTGTCACTTGAATAAAGTCTGAAGAAAGATCAGATATGTAAACGGCAGGAAATAGTAGGGAAACTGGACCCGGCTCCTCGTAAAACTTCCTGCCTTACATTTCAGGGAGGATCGCAGCGCATTTCGGCCAAGACATGTGAGACTGCGGTTCTGACCTGCGGGCCTCAATGAATATGCACTAGGGACCTGGGCGCTGGGAGAGCCGTTCCCCTACACAAAGTAAGCGTGTTATATATACAACCTAGCGGGGACACTAAGAGCTCCAAAGGCCCTGTTTTCTTCCCAGAGAACAGCGCCCGTGTGCGTAGTTTGTACCTGGCTCTATGAAGTGAGAACGCATTCCCCCCTAGCACAGAAAGCCTACAAACTACTGTGGGGGCTGCAGTTAGAAGCAGAAGCTGTACAAAAGGTGACTGGGGGCTAGGGAACCACACGAAGATTTTTACAGACCGTGAGAACCCAAGACACTGGAGACCATGGACCAATCTCTGCAGAAGGCAGCCCCGCATAGAAAGGGAAAAGCTGTGCGGCCTTCACGGTAGTTACCTTACGTTGCAAGGGCTGACGCTTCTTATTTCTCTTCTGACAGAGAATCGATGTTACTTACCATACTCCAGCCTTCCACGGTAAGAACAACATTTACACGCCACACAACACACAAACCTCAGTACACAACCTATTCTTTTGACAACAAATTTCAGGGGAAAGCGCGAACGCAGTCCCCCACTATCACAAATTATGCAGTCGAGTTTCCCACATTTGGGGAAATCGCAGGGGTCAGCACATCCGGAGTGCAATAGATAAGCCTCGCCCTGGGAAAACCACCTTCGTGATCATGGTATCTCCCCTGCCAGGTAAGTATGAGCTCTGGCATCTCCGTCCCGCCACAGCCTCATAGTCTCCTCTTTTAGACGCACGGTCACTTGCCCCGCGCACTCCCGAGTCCTTCTGGCCTTGACAGACAACTAGGACTCTCAGGTCAGACCAGCGGTCCTGAACCCGCTCCCACAGCACGGGAACTCCTTCGTGGCGAAGCAGCAGGTGGGGAAGCAGCAGCCCCTGCGCTGCCTCATCTACATAGAAATTGCCCTCTCGGTGATGTCACCGACAGCGCCTTCCCGTCCCCGTCTGCTCTTCCGCTTCACCCTCCGCCACTCAGCGGACCAACCCGCTGCCGGAGCCGGGGGAGGTGACTTATGCCTCTTCCTTCTTTTTCTCCTGTCCCCGCCCCTCGTCTCCCCAAAGAAGCGGGTGCTTAATCTGTGTCCTGTGGAGGTCCCCTTTGGCGGCCAGCTGGAAGCCCGTGCACCCTTCTTCAAATAATAGCTTTCAATGAGCAGACTAGAACGTTTAGGATTACAAAGGAAACGAATTCCTTTCAAACCTGGTTATCTTTGCGATGTGGCACTGTGTGCATATCTTCGTTAAAACGCATCAAAGGCCACTGCGCTCCACCCTGGGCGACAAGAGGTGACTGAGTATCAAAAAAACAAAAACATTTCCCCCTCGCCCCCAAAGCATTAGACGTCAAGGCTGGCAGCGATGTCTGTTCTCTTGAAAGTTCAACATTAAAATACTTGGAAATTAAACTAAAATAGTAGAAGCAAGAACAAAAATTAAGTTGAAGATAATGTCAAGAATATTTCCCAAGAACCAAAATAAGAATGTAAAAACAGGAGAGAAAAGTTCGGGAAGGTAAATGTCCAAGGTCCAAACGCGATTAGCATGCATTTCAGAAAGAGGATAGAAAAAATCAGTACAATTCAAAACACTTTCCATACCAATAGGTTGAAACTACAGTGAATTTAAACTATTGAATAACGATATTGAACTTTCAAGAGAACAGACATTCCCGCCAGCCTTGACGTCTAATGCTTTTGGGAGGAGGGAAGACTGTTTTTGTTTTTTTGAGACACAGTCACCTCTTGTCTCCAGAGTGGAGTGCAGTGGCCTTTAACGCGTTTTAAACAAGATGTGCACACGGTGCCACACCGCAAAGATAACCAGGTTTGAAAGGAATCTGTTTCCTTTGTAATCCTAAACATTCTAGTCTGCTCATTGAAAGCCATTATTTGAAGAAGGGTGCACGGGCTTCCAGTTGGCTGCCAAAGGGGACCTCCACAGGACACAGTATCCGCTTCTTTGCAGGAGACAGGGGGCGGGGACAGGAGGGAAAGAAGTACCCGCTTTGTAGGAGTACACAGAAGTACCCGCTTCTTTGCAGGAGACAAGGGGCGGGGACAAGGGGCGGGGACAGGAGGGAAAGAAGGGAGAGGCATAAGTCACTTCCCCCGACTCCTACAGCGGGTTGGTCCGCTGAGTGCTCCTGTCTTGTAAGCAGTTCCTGTTTCGTATTTTCACTGTCTCTGACACTATTAACTGTACAATTTTTTTCTTCTGTACACAAAAAAAGTTTGTTTCAATAGTGTTATGGGTCAGGCGTGGTGGCTCACGCCTGTAATCCCAGCACTTTGGGAGGCCAAGGTGGGTGGATAACCTGAAGTTAAGAGTTCAAGACCAGCCTGGCCAACATGGTGAAACCCTGTCTCTACTAAAAATACAAAAATTGGGCGGGCATGGTGGTGGGCGCCTGTAATCCCAGCTACTTAGGAGGCTGAGGCAAGAGAATTGCTTGAACGCAGGAGGCGGTGGTTGCAGTGAGCCAAGATGGCGCCACTGCACTACAATCTAGGCTACAGAGTCAGACTCCATCTAAAAAAAAAAAAAAAAAAGTGAAGTATGTATCTTCTACAGTATACTCTTCCAACTTATCAGATTCTATCATTGACATAAGATGCTGCATCGTTACTTGTGTAAGGGGTTTAACACTACTACTATATATAATATATATGTAATATATATTATATATATATAACACTACGGTTTATTAAAACAGCTATCAGTAAACAGATGCCCCTGATGTTCCAACAAAATAACCTACTATTATTAGAAACCAAATAAGCTCCTCCTCCTATGAGGAAGAAAGTAAACAACTTCTGGCTTGGCACGGTGGTTCACGCCTATATTCCCGGCACTTTGGGAGGCTGAAGCGGGTGGATCATTGAGGTTAGGAGTTCAAGACCAGTCTGGCCAACATGATGAAACCTCATCTCTATTAAAAATACAAAAATTACAGCGCGCCTGTAATCCCAGCTACGGGAGGCTGAGGCAGGAGAATCGCTTCAACCTGGGGGCACAGAGGTTGCAGTGAGCCGGTATCACTCCACTGCACTCCAGCCTGGGCAACAGAGTGAAACTCTGTCTAAACAAAAAAAAAAAACAAACAAAAAAAACGTAAACAACTTCTGGAACAGTTTGAAAAAGCAATTTAAGTGAAAATGAAACCAAAAAGGGTAAAAAGAAAAAAGAGCGAATTGTAGGCCGGGCACAGTGACTCACTAATCCCACCACTTTGGGAAGCCGACGCGGAGGAATCACGAGGTCAGGAGATCGAAACTATCCTGGCTAGCACGGAGAAACCCTGTCTCTAGTAGAAATGAAAAAAAAAAAAAAAAATTAGCCGGGCGTGGTGGTGGCGCCTGTAGTCCCAGCTACTCGGGAGGCTGAGGCAGGAGAATGGCTTGAACCTGGGAGGTGGAGCTTGCAGTGAGCCGAGATTGCGCCACTGCACTCCAGCCTGGGCTACAGAGCAAGACTCCATCTCAAAAAAACCAAAGAAAAAGAAAAAGGAGGGAATTGTAGGAAATAACCTATATGTGATGATCTATTTTCTTTTTTTTTTTTTTTTTTTTTTGAGACGGAGTCTCGCTTTGTCGCCCAGGCTGGAGTGCAGTGGCCAGATCTCAGCTCATTGCAAGCTCCGCCTCCCGGGTTTACGCCATTCTCCTGCCTCAGCCTCCCGAGTAGCTGGGACTACAGGCGCCCACCACCTCGCCCGGCTAGTTTTTTGTATTTTTAGTAGAGACGGGGTTTCACCATATTAGCCAGGATGGTCTCGATCTCCTGACCTCATGATCCGCCCGTCTCGGCCTCCCAAAGTGCTGGGATTACAGGCTTGAGCCACCGCGCCCGGTCAACTATTTTCAATTCTAAGTGGCTTGGTATAGGTTTAGGCAGGCTACCTGGAAATAAAGAGATAAAGAAGCAGAATGTACTGAGCCACACCTTCACCTTCCTTCTCTCCTTTTCACCCAGCGGCCAGGTGTCTATCGGAGGGGCCCCCCTCATGTACCCCCTCCCCACTCCACCAAGAAATTTAGTTTAAGCTAGCTTGCAACATAGATAATTGTACCCCTTCTTGTCAGCTAAGTGCAGCCACCAGGGCCATAAGTCAAATGTTTGAAAAGTCCTGAGACATTCATAATGCATTGTGGGCTGCAATAAAATGCAGCAGAAAGACCCTAAAGAATATACTTGAAGAACAATCAGTAGGTGATGTCTGGGAAGATTGTGACCCGCTACTACTCAGGCTATGAGGAACTGGGGAGGGACCTGTGCACTAGGGCATAAATTGCTTGTTGAAACTGTGCTGGATGTGCCTGCATGCCAGACACCCGATCTTGCAAGACCCCCATTAAAAGTCTCACTTTCACTGTTCTCCTGGTCTCTGAGTTCATTGTTTGGGTTTAAGCGGGTGAATTTGTTTCCCACAAACTGGATTGGATTGAAGGATGAAAGTATTGATCCTGGGCGTGTCTGTGAGGGTGTTGCCAAAGGAGATGAACATTTGAGTCAATGGGCTGGGGAAGGCAGACCCACCCTCAATCTGGTGGGCACAATATAATCTGCTGCCGATGAATATAAAGCAGGCAGAAAAACACGAACATGCAAGACTGGCCTATCTTGCCAGCCTACATCTTTCTCCTGCACTGGATGCTTCCTGCCCTGGAACATCAGACTCCAAGTTCTTCAGTTTTGAGATTTGAACTGACTCTCCTGCTCCGTAAGCTTGCAGACAGCATATTGGTCCATATTGTGGGACCTTGTGATTGTGTAAGTTAATACTTGATAAACTCCTTTATATATCTATCCTATTAGTTCTGTCTCTCTAGAGAACCCTGACTAATACAGAGTCACATAAAAATATGAGCCTCAGGCCAGGCACAGTAGGTCATGCCTATAATCCCAGCACTTTGGGAGGCTGAAGCGGGTGGATCATGATCACCTGAGGTTAGACGTTCGAGACAAGCCTGACCAACATGGAGAAACCCCGTCTGTACTAAAAATACAAAAGTAGCCGGATGTGGTGGCACATGCCTGTAATTCCAGCTACTCGGGAGACTGAGGCAGGAGAATCGCTTGAACCTGGGAGGCAGATGTTGAGGTGAGCTGAGATCGTGCCACTGCACTCCAGCCTGGGCGACAAAAGCAAAACTCTGTCTAAAAAAAAAAGCAAAAAGAAAAGCCTCAAAGAAGGCCATATGGTTGAAGTTTATATGCAGCACATAAAGGACTAGTGGCTTGGAGTTCTCAGGGGGTGGTGGCCACAGGTTTTGGGAGGTTGAGGGGAGGAAAGACATGGTGAGCAATGACTGTGTTGTGATGCAAATGAAGTCTCTCAAGAAGCAGCCCTCCACCGGATGTGGTGGCTCATGCCTGTAATCCCAGCACTTTGGGAGGCAGAGGTGGGCAGATCATTTGAGGTCAGGAGCTCAAGACCAGCCTGGCCAACATGGCAAAACCCCATCTCTATTAAAAATACAAAAATTAGCCAGGTGTGGTGGTGGGCACCCGTAATTCCAGCTACTCGGGAGGCTGAGTCATGAGAATCGCTTGAACCTGGGAGGCAGAGGTTGCAGTGAGCCAAGATTGCACTACTGCACACTCCAGCCTGGGTGACAGAGTAAGACTCTATTTCACCAAAAAAAAAAAAAAGTTTCTCTGTCAGACCTTTAGAAGTATGGGACCTTTTGTTCCCTTTTCCTGTGAGTTAATCTTATCTGGATCCAGATAAAGTAGATAAGAAGGTCTCAAAGAAAGCCTATTTGCAGTTGAAGTTTACTTCCTCTACACATGCTAATCTCCCTGACAAAAGGACAGCTTTTCACAGGTATTTCTGTGACTGTTATCTATTGCACTGCCTACATGACTTACCTGGACCCCTATCCAGATATTGTTGCCCATTGCAGTGCCTACGTGACATGGCTGAATTCCTACTCACCTTTAACTCTGCTTATTTTTAGGAAACAGGATGTCTGTGGTCAGAAGTTTCTTCTTGGGACTAAACCAGCTGAAGCTGGTGAAATCCATGATGGAAGCTTACGCAACCTCTGAAAAACATCTAGCTTTATTATAATCCAATTTCCATGCTAAATTGGATTATTATAATCCACTTTCCATCAGCACATGACAGTTGACAATCACTGTGACAATGAACAGAAGAGACCAAGAAAGGACGGAAAAGAGGTGGTTCCATGATTCTAGGAAAAACTCCATCCCTTCCTAAGAAAACCATGAATATTCCTCACCTTGCTCATTCCCTTCATTAAAGATCCTATATATTTGTAACTTCCTGGTTCTCAGTAGCTGAGAAGGTGATTTGCAAACTATACTACTTCTCCAATTCCATGCTATGCTCCTAATCCTCCAGTGCCATTGAATAGAGCCTGCGCTGCTTGACGCTCACTCTTGCTTTCATACATTGGCTTTGCAATACTAAACAGGAAAGAGTCCCTTTTTGGGGTGAGACCCCTTAGTAACCTCTGCAGCCCCTCTAAATAGCCATCTCAAAATACACCAAAGAAGTGTATTTTGGGGTGGCATATTTTGGGTTTCCTGCATGGCTAAGCCAACACAATAGGATTCTTGCTGAACACAGGGTGATCAGACATCAATCACCTAGCGGATGGTGAAGGATGAGGAGCCCTATTATGAGTGATCAGCTATTGAGGATGGGGAGTTCTGGCTAAATTGACTGAGAAGGATTCTTGCTGAGATTGAACAATGCAGAGAGGAACACAGAAGCTCAATAGTTGAGGCCTAGTGAGAAGAGGACTCAGAAGGGCCTGATTAGAGTTTGACCAAGGAGATGTCAACCTGAAATAATTGAAAGGTTCAGAATTCAGTGTTAAAGATTTTATTCATTCTGCTTATGGGAACTAATGGTAAATATTAAAAGAGTTTATTCAAATGAAAATTGGGGAATAGCCAATCAGGGCACATGGACTCCAGAGAAATGGGGTCAGTGCTGCAAAGTCAAAAGTCAAGTTCTTGCTGACACAGAAAGAAAAAAAAAATTTAATAGGATCACAACATTTTCTATACAAGGCTGCTTTAAGAGTTCAACAGATTAGTTGCAGAATTTTTTGTTTGTTTGTTTTTTGTTTGTTTGTTTTTTGTTCTGAGATGGAGTCTCATTCTGTTGCTAAGGCTGGAGTGCAGTGGTGTGATCTTGGCTCACTGCAACCTCTGCCTCCTGGTTTCAAGTGATTCTCCTGTCTCAGCCTCCTGAATAGCTGGGATTACAGGTGCCCACCACCATGCCCAGATAATTTTTTGTATTTTTAGTAGAGATGGGATTTCACCATATGAGCCAGGCTGGTCTCAAACTCCTGACCTCTAGTGATCTGCCCGCCTCGGCCTCCCAAAGTGCTAGGATTACAGATGTGAGCCCCACTGTGCCTGACCCTTTTTTCTTTCCATACTGCTTGTTTTCTTCTTTATAGCTGGCTCACATTTCCTTTCCAATTTAAAGGAGTGTGTTTAACATTCCATCTTAAGACAATGCAATAGCCATGAAGTCTTTATGTCAGCAAGGTAAGAAGAAAGTCCATCTATAATGAAAATCAGCAGTGAAGAGGGAAGCAATCTTCCCTGGCACCCTTCAGCAATTTATATAGCATGTTAGAAAACAATGCATGTAAGGAAGAAGGCCAATCTATAATCGGAGAAACAAAGGTTACAACTCCCTAGTTTACAGGTAACTCTCATGTGACTTAGGCTTCATACTCACTTTTTTTTATTTTTTTTATTTATTTTTTGAGATGGAGTTTCGCTCTTGTTGTCCGGGCTGGAGTGCAATGGCATGATCTCAGCTCACTGCAACCTCTGCCTCCCTGGTTCAAGTGATTCTCCTCCCTCAGCCTCCTGTGTAGCTGGGATTACAGACATGTGCCACCACACCTGGCTAATTTTGTATTTTTAGTAGAGATGGGGTTTCTCCATGTTGGTCAGGCTGGTCTCAAACTCCTGATCTCAGGTGCTCCACCCGCCTTAGCCTCCCAAAGTGCTGGGATTAGAGGTATGAGCCATGGTGCCTGGCCAATACTCACATTTTTTAAAGGCTCAAAATAATTTGGAGTTCCAACAACTTACATTTTTAATTACTTATTTTCACAGAAAGAATCTTTGTCAGCTGTCACTCACTGATTCCTCCAAAGACCATAGCCCTGTCCAGTGATCCTCCTCAAGGCAATAGGTCTCTCTAGTAACTACTGGTTTCCTTTCCCATTTCAATTTCCACTCCAGTTGACTGAATTGTGAACACCAACTCCCACACTTAAATGTTGAAGCCCTAACCCCCAATGTGATGGTTTATGCAGCCGGGGCCTTTGAGAAATAATCAGGATTAAATGAGGTTATGAGAGTGGGGTCCTCATGATGAATTTAATTTCAGTATAAGAAGAGACGCTAGAAAGCTTGCTCCTCTGCCTTCCCCCTGGTGCACAAAGAAATGGTCGCATGGGCACACAGTGAAACTACAGCCACTTACCTGCCATAGGAAGAGACCTCAGAAAGAAATCCGCTTTGCTAGCACCTTTATCTCGGACTTCCCAACTTCCAGAAGTGTGAGAAATACATTTCCATAGTTTAAGCCACTTGGTGTATGGTATTTTGTTACGGCAACCTGAACAGACTTATACAACAATCCAGTCCTACAGGCAATACAACTTCTCCACTGATTCTAGATTCTGAGCACCTCTCAGTCCTTTGTTGGGTTATTTTGATCCTGTCCATATGTTTATAAATATTCTCTTCATAAAATTCTCTTTAAATCACACATCCGAGTGTGCTCCTTGTTTCCCATCAGAGCCAAGACTGATTTGAGATTATTTTTCAAGGTCAGGTTGATGTCTTAATCCAGTTGTGCTGCTGTAACGAAATGCCACAGAGTAACTTATAAACAACAAAAATTTATTGTTCACAGTTATGGAGGATGGGCAGCCCAAGATCAAGTTGCCAGCAGGTTCAGTGTCTAGTGAAGGCCCATTCCTCTGTCACCCAGGCTGAAGTGCAGTGTTGCAAGCTTGGGTCACTGCAACCTTCATTTCCCAGGCTCAAGTAGTCCTCTCACCTCAGCCTCCTGAGTAGCTGGGACCACAGGTGCTCACCACCATGCCTGGCTAATTTTTTTTTTTTTTTGGTAGAGATAGGGTCTCACCATGTTTCTCAGGCTGGCCTCAAACTCTTGGCCTCAGGCAATCTGCCAGCCTTGTGAGGGAGTGCTGGGATTACAGGCATGAGCCACTGTGCCCACCTCCAAAATTCTACTAATATGTATGCATAATTAAATAGTTACCAGCCATTATTTTCTGATACTTTGGTTAGCAATTGGTTGAAAGAGTTTATCTAAAGACCTGGAATCCACAGAAGGGAGTCTCCTGTTAAGGGGTTGTTCGTATTATGCAGATGAAGCCTCCAGGTAGCAGGCTTCAGAGAGAATTGATTGTAAATGTTTCTTATCAGACTTTAAAAGGTGCCTGGATTAGGGAAAAGACCTGGAAAGGGATTCCCTATAGCATGTAGACTTTCCCACAAGAGACAACTTTGTAGGGACATTTCAAAATATGATACAAAATATATTTTAGGGTAAAATATTTGTATTTCTTTCAGGGCCTGCTATCTGTCATGTAATGCTACACTAGAGTCAGGCTGGAATTTGGTGTCTTATTGCTACAAAAAGTGTTAAGATTTCTGTTGTAATGCCTGTTGGGCCTGGTCAGATGTGCTGGTCAGTTGTGCCTAAATTCCAAAGGAAGGAGGGTATAACGAGGCATATCTCACCCCTACTTCCCATCATGGTCTGAACTAGTTTTTCAGGTTAACTTTGGAATGACCTTGGCTGAGAGGAGGCATGCATTCAAATAGTTGAGGGGCTTAGAATTTTATTTGTGGTTTACCCTATAGAAAGTATTTTTCCAATATTACCTGGACAATGGGTCTCCCTGTCAGTATCCAGGGAATGGCATCTGGATCAAGCATTTAGTATTCAGTTGCTACCCTCTCACCTAATCCCTCATTTTCAATATTTTGCCATGTTTTCCAGTGACCTAACTGGCCACCAGGTCACAGACTTTATGGTCTCCAAAGGAGACCCCTCCATTTCATGTTTTGTGATTTGAGCAACAGAATAGAATCTACTTGTAAATGTTCAATGGTGTTTGACTTGAGCTTTCCAATTTTGCTGTACTTCACAGTGTTTTCTGGGTTACATACAAGGAAGATGATCCAGTCATTTGTTAAGTGTCTCAAATAAGACATACCCTAGATTTTTTTTTTTTTTTTTTTTTTTGGTCTAATTAGGATTATTTGGTCTTTGGAGCATATAAAACACTAATATGAGGTAAGCACTAAGGTTCTGAGATGGCCATGGAAGAGATGACAAAGTCCATCACCATGCTTGAGGGTGCCCAATCATCTCTGCAGGGGCCACATATTTTTGTATTACACCGCATTTGAAACAACAACAACAACAAACACCCTTCAAGATTCGTGAAATTGGACAACTGTCTTTGTAACACTTCTAGTGGTAAAACCAGTAAGGATGGCTCGTTTGTACCCATCTGAACAGCCTCTCTGGTTTCATAGATATGGTTTCTCTCTGACATTGAACGGCTTTCAACTTTAAGTGGAATGCTACATTACAAAGACAAATAGGTTTGAAAGCAACCGGTTTTCTTTGTAATCCTAAATGTTCTAGTCTGGCAGGGCCAGCTTCTCTCGACGCGGCTTCTCCCGCCAGGTGGGCAGCCACCTTCCCTTTCCCTGTGACTTGAAGAGAAGCTTCAGGGGGCTTTTATTCAATTTGCGAGGAACCAGCAAAGCGCAGGCAGCTGCGCCGTGACTCTGTGGTTCCCACCGCACCCTCCGCCAGGTTGTGGCTGGCCTGTGTCAATTAAACTCTTTACTGGGAGATAAGATCAGTATTAGTTTGGTGTACTTTGGTTTTTTTTTTTTTTTTTTTTTTTTTTTTTTTTTTTTTTTGAGACGGAGCGTTGCTCTGACACCCAGGCTGGAGTGCAGTGGCGCGATCTTGGCTCACTGCATGCTCCGCCTCCCAGGTTCTTGCCATTCTCCTGCCTCAGCCTCCCCAGCAACTGAGACTACAGGCACACGCTGCCACGCCTGGCTAATTTTTTTGTATTTTTAGTACAGACGGGGTTTCACCATGTTAGCCAGGATGGTCTTGATCTCCTGATCTCATGATCCACCCACCTCAGCCTCCCAAAGTCCTGGAATTACAGGTGTGAGTCACTGCGCCCAGGCAAGGATGCCTAATCTCTAGCCAGTGTTTGCCTTTTGATTGATAGGCGAGTTGCTTAGTTACTTTGGCCCTTGTGTGCTTGCATGTTGCCTCCATCCCATAATTTTAAGTACATGCATGATATGCAGTCCATATGCATCAGCTTTAATGAGCTGATTACCATATGAAGTCATGTTAAGGATACTTTTTCTCTCTAATCCACATGCCTATCTCTGAGGAGCTGCCCCTTTACTGGTTTGGATCTTGCTGGCCATGGGGTCCTTGCTTGACTTTTTTTTTTTTTTTTTTTTTAAAGACAGGGTCTCGCTCTGTTGGCCAGTCTGGAGTGCAGTGGCAGGATCTTGGCTCACTGCAACCTCTGCCTCCCGGGTTCCAGCAATTCTCCTGTCTCAGCCTCCTGAGTAGCTGGGAGTACAGGAATGCACAACCATGCCCAGCTAATTTTTTGTATTTTTAGTAGAGAAGGGGTTTCATCATGTTGGTCAGGCTGGTCTCCAATTCTTGAACTCAGACCATCCACCCACCTTGGCCTCCCAAACTGCTGGGATTACAGGTGTGAGCGGCTGCACCTGCACTTGCTTGTTTTTTTAATCTTACTTTTTGTTTTGGCTGCTCAACTTCTGCTTTTTATCTTGCTTCTTGCTCTCCCGCCCCATCACCTTGCTTCTGTTTCTGCTTTTACTAATTCTGCCTTTTATCCAACTTCCAGTTCCCTCTGCTGTTCTCCTGCCTCATAATGGTGGTTAGTGAGGGAGGAGTTTTAAGTGGGTATGTCTGACCTCCTATCCTGTCACAGCCAGAAACAGCTTTCAAGGGAGTCCGTTCAGTTGGTTGTAGGGCCTAGGGCTTATTTTTATCTCTCAATCCTGACAAGGGAAGGCTGGATTAATGCAGATTCTCTGCAGGTATAAATTTCCCCTACAAAAGACAGTTTTGCAGAGTTACTTGTTTGCTAGCTCTCTGACAGCCATCTTAAAATATGCCAAAGACACATATTCTGGGGTAAAATATTTTGATTTTCTTTATCTACATCTTCACCATGCTGACAGCCTCCAATAAGCATACCTGAAGCCTTTGTTTTTAAAAAGCTTTCCCACCCTTCTGCCTGCCTTCAAGTTTCTGCCAAAACACAAGTAACAGTGGCTGACTCTGTGCTATAGCAAGCTCAGAATAAATAGCCTTTGCGTTTTTCCATTCCATTGGTCTTCGTTTATTTGCAGAAGCTTCAATGTAGAGTTGACAAGGACTCCATCTTTTACCAAACGTTAGACCGTTTCCTCTGAGCCCTTTTCTCTATTAGTTCTTGGCCTGCCAAGTCCAGTTTTAGAAAAGAATACCGTTGAACCTAGTTTAGCAAGAGTCCTCCCAACCACCTTTGGTAGCTAATCAAGTTCCTCTTAGTAATTTTCCATCCACTGACTTTCATCTTGATGGGTTTCTTTAACCAAGGAGTGGAATATTCATGACAATTCCTGGGTAAAGGTGGAGATGTCTCGGAACTGTGGTGCCATCCATTTTTACATCAAATACTGGTCTCAGAACTGTCATGGCACTGGTGGGTGTGTGATTTAGTATGTTAGTGAGCATATAATGAGGGCCTAGGTAAAACCTCCATCAAATCAAGCACCACATTAGGTCCAGTCAGTCTTAGACAACTTGGTCCACACCCTGGTTTTTCAGCGTCTTATCAGCCCATAGCCTCAAGTCAGGTAAATCTGCTGCCTAGAATTTGTTATCCTGTGACCACCCTGTATTATTCCTGTCTCAAATCTACTTGGAAATATTCAAATGGTCTTTGACTTGGGCATTCCAACTTTGCTTACTTCACAGTGTTTCTTGCGTTATAATCCAATATAAGAAAAGATGATCCAGACAAATGGATCCCAGGTATTTGTGTCAGATTTGGATTATTTTGGTTTTGTCTTTGCAGAATATAAAAAACTAACATGAGGTAAGCACTAAGGTCTGGAGATGGCTGTGCAAGAGATGACAAAGTCCAACACCAGGCTTGAGAGTGTCCAATCATCTCTTCAGGGGCAGAATATTTTTCTACAGTACTGAATTTGGAAAAACAGTAACAACAACATTAAAAAAAAAAAAAAAAAAGGGATCAGGGTTGCAGGCTATGGCTCCGAAGGTTCTTCGTCAGTACTGGGATATCCCCGATGGCACCGATTGCCACCGCAAAGCCTACACCACCACCAGCATTGCCAGCGTCGCTGGCCTGACCGCCGCTGCCTACAGAGTCAGGCTCAATCCTCCGGGCACCTTCCTTGAAGGAGTGGCTAAGGTCGGACAATACACGTTCACTGCAGCTGCTGTCGGGACAGTGTTTGGCCTCACCTCCTGCATCAGCGCCCAGGTCCGCGAGAAGCCCGACGACCCCCTGAACTACTTCCTAGGTGGCTGTGCCAGAGGCCTGACTCTGGGGGCACGCACGCACAATTACGGGATCGGCGCTGTCGCCCGAGTGTACTTGGGCATAGCGGCCTCCCTGGTCAAGATGGGCCGGCCGGAGGGCTGGGAGATGTTTGCAAAACCCAAGGTGTGAGCCCTGTGCCAGCCGGGACCTCCAGCCTGCAGAATGCGTCCAGAAATAAATTCTGTGTCTAAAACAAATTAAAAAACTACAAGATTCATGAAACTGGACAACTGTCTTTATGTCTTTATAACATTATCAGTGATAAAACCAGTAAGGAAGGCTGGTTTACAGTCATCTGAGCAGCCTCTTTACTTTCATAAGTATGGCTTCTCTCTGACATTGAACGACTTCCAGTTTCAAGCGGAATGCTACATCACAAGGTTAAGGACGTGAAGAGAACCGGTTTCTTTTGTAATCCTAAACGTTCTAGTCTGCGAATTAAAAGCCACTATTTGAAGAAGGGTTCCAGGCTCCATCTGGCCGCCCAAAGGTTGCCCCGCAACACAGGCTAAGTATCAGCTTCTTTGGGAAGAGAACAGATGCGGGGGTGGAAGAAAAAAAAAGGAGATGGTAGACGTCACTTCCCCTTGTGGGCTCTGCAGCGGGTTGGTCTGCTGAATGGCAGAAAAGCAGAGGGTGGACTGGGAAGGGCACTGTCAGTGACATTACGGAGAGGGCGACTTCTATGTAGATGAGGCAGCGCAGGGGCTGCTGCTTCCCCACCTGCTGCTTCGCCACGAAGGAGTTCCCGTGCTGTAGTAGCGGGTTCAGGACCGCTGGTCGGACCTGAGAGTCCCAGTTGTCTGTCAGGGCTAGAAGGACTCGGGAGTGCGCGGGGCAAGTGACCGTGTGTGTAAAGGGTGAGGCGTATGAGGCTGTGGCGGGGCGAAGGTGCGGAAATTCATATTTACCTGGCAGGGGAAATACCATGATCACGAAGGTGGTTTTCCCAGGGCGAGACTTATCCATTGCACTACGGATGTGCTGATTGTGCGATTTCCCCAATTATGGGAAACTCGACTGCGTTCGCGCTTTCTCCTGACTTTTTCCAGTTTAAATAACAGACTGTCAGCCGAGGGTTACGTTTTTTTTCTACTGATTTTTGTGTTGGTCGTTGGTGTTATTATACTACTAAAGCTGGGGAATAGAAAGAAACGTGTTGCCTCTCTGGCGAAGGAACAGTGGGAAGCGTTAGGCTTACCACAATCTAGCTACCGCGAACACCAGTGCTGCACAGCTCCACGTGGGGCTGCGTTGGTCCATGGTTTCCAGTCTCTTGCGTTCTCACGCTGTGTAAAAATCTTCGTGTTTTTCCCTAGCCTCTAGTCTCCTTTTACACAGCCTCCGCTTCTAACCGCAGCCCCCTCAGGAGTTTGTAGGATTTCTGTGCTAGCGGAGAATGTGTTCTCACCTCATAGAGCCAGGTACAAACTACGCAGACCGGCGCTGTTCTTTGGGAAGAAAGCACGGTCTTTGGGACTCTTAGTGTCCCCGTTTGGTTGTAGACATAACCCGCTTACTTTGTGTAAGCGAACGGCTCTCTCGGCGCCCAGGAGCCCTAGCGCATATTCATCGAGGCCCGCAGGTCAGAACCGCAGTCTCACCTTTCTTGACCGAAATGCGCTGCGATCCTCCCTGAAATATAAGGCGGGAAGTTTTATGAGGAGCCGGGTCCAGTTTCCTTACTATTTCTTGCCGTTTACATATCTAATTTTTCTTCAGTCTTTATTTAAACGACAGCTTCTTGTTTGATGTCTCGCTTGCATATTCTACATCCAATATCAGGGAACTTTCAAAGTAGCACCCCTACCCATCCTTCCCACCCCCAAGCAGCCCTTTCCTATTTCTGGCGCCAGCGTCCTTCCCCGTCCCTCTTTCTTCAGGCCCCCGCTGATCACCTTCATGGACAGAAAATACTTAGCTCTCTCTCAACCTGAGGTTTGCACCTGACACGAGTCAGTACCCTGGCAAATTTCTTAATACCCTTTCTCAAATGGCACTGTAAATTCATCTCTTTTTAACTCCCAGAAGTATCTAATTGGTTTTGTCCCTGCACTACATGAATACTAGTATCCACTACAGAAGAAAACCCCAGGCCTAGCGATGGCGGTTCTGGGCATTGTGCCAGCCTCTCCCAGGGTATGTTTTCTGACCTCACCTACTTCTGATCAACTGAGGTCAGGAGTTCGAGACCAGCTTGACCAACATGGTGAAACTCTGTCTCTACTAAAATTACAAAAAAAAAAAAAAAAAAAAAAAAAAAAAGCCAGGTTTAGTGATGTGTGTTTGTAATCCCAACTACTCAGGAGGCTGAGGCAGGAGAATCTCTTGAACACAGGAGGCGGAGGTTGCAGTGAGCCAAGATCGTGCCATTGCACCCCAGGCTGGGTGACAGAGTGAGATTCTGTCTCAAAACAAAACAAAACAAAAAAATCTAGCCCATCTGAGACATATTATTGGAGACAGTAGAATCCTGCATCCAACAGGCACTTAGTGCAGATCTGGACCCACTGAGCGATTGGCTCATGTTCCCTCTGTTCTATTAAGTATCAGGAGCAGAAATTGAGCTCTTTGGCTTTTACCCACTAAGTATGGCTATAGGACAGGTCTCCCTCTCTCTCTCTCTCATTATTGCATCATTATTTTTTGCCATCAGTGTGGGTTTTTGGTTTTGATGTTATGAAGTGAATTTCTGGGGACAATCTCTGATGGGTGTTGTTGACAAGGATCCAGTGCCTGTTTGGTGATACATGACAGCTAATCTGCTCTGTGAGTCTCTTTTATTGTCTAATTATTGTCCTGAGAATAATGGTATTTCCTGATATTTGAGACTACAGCAATGATAAGTTGTTCATATCTTGTCTTTCCAAAGTTTGGTAAAAATTTTATGGGCCCAGTAGTTGTCAATATCTACAAGAGTGGCATCTCTATTACAAGAGTGATCTTACTACTCAATGTCCCCCCTCCCACCCAACTTCGTTCCATAGGAGCTCTTGGCTTTAACAAATTTGCTATATCTAAAAGACATCTTAGTCCAGGAGGAAAACTAAATCTGTAGCATGTAAGGAGAAGTTTTCTTTGATTGGTATATTCAGGTTTCTAACCAGCTGAAAAATTCAAATACATGTCCTTTAAGGATCAAGTTTGAACTACACTACAGAAAGGAGAGAAAAGATTTATATAATCACATATAAGCAATGGAATCAGCAATATGAGCACTTTTCACAACTATACAAATCAAACGTAGTAATCTCCAGAACATTAAGGAAATTCAGCGATTAATGAAAATGAATGAAAAGAAGTTATTCACCCACTGTTCTATGCCCTGGAAAGAGAATGTCCTGCCAGACTCAAAAGGGTATCACAATATCACTCAGATTTTCAGCGATGAAGGCCCTCCAAGGATCTAATGATGCTAATATTTTCAGTTTATTTCCTTCACTGATAAACATTGTTAATAGATACCATTGCCTCTGTTTTCACCTTAAGTGATGTTACTTAGTACAATTCGTTTCTTTAGAATGCCCCCTAGTTTGGTGGAAGGAATTTTCCTGCTTTATAAATATAGGATATTTTCTCATGAAACAAATTGGCATACTCTTTCAGTGAAGTGAATAGACAAATTAGGTCTCTGAAATTTTAAAGGAGTCACTTAGGAACAATAATAATCACTTAGCCTGGATAACAGAGCAAGACCCTGTGCCTTATTTTTTATTTCATTTTATTTTTTTTTACTACTTATGCTTATTTATTTATTTACTTTGAGACAGAGTCTTGCTCTGTAGCCCAGGCTGGAGTGCAGTGGTGGGATCTCAGCTCACTGCAAGCTCCGCCTCCCAGGTTGAAGCTATTTCCCTGCCTCAGCCTCCAGAGTAGCTGGGATTATGGGCGAACGCCACCACGCCCAGCTAATTTTTATAGTTTTAGTAGAGACAGGGTTTCACCAAGTTTGCCAGGCTGGTCTCAAACTCCTGACCTCAAGTGATGCACCTGTCTTGGCCTCCCAAAGTGCTGGGATTACAGGTGTGAGCCACCTCGCCCAGCCTACTTATGCTTGAAATGTGAGGTTTCATTAGGGAAAAATTTTTTGTTGAATTTCTAACATGAAAAAATAATAGATTTAGCTGTAGATTAAATGAATGGTCTTGATAGTTTGGTACAACAAAATAAATGAAATGAAGTTCATAGCAGAGAGGAATCTTTGATGCTTTTGAACAATTTAAATAATGTAAATATTTAATATATAAAGAGATGAAAAGGTTCATTACATTATTTATTTATTTATTTATTTATTTATTATTTTTTATTTTTTGAGATGGAGCCTCACTCTTTCGCCTAGGCTGGAGTGCAGTGGTGCAATCTTGGCTCATTGCAACCTCTGCCTCCTGGGTCCAAGTGATTCTCCTGCCTCAGCCTCCTGAGTAGCTGGGATTACAGGCACACACCACCACGCCCTGGCTAAGTTTTGTATTTTTAGTAGACACGGGGTTTCACCATGTTGGTCAGGCTGGTCTCGAACTTCTGACCTCGTGATCCACCGGCTATGGCTTCCCAAAGTGCTGGGATTACAGGCGGGAGCCACCACACCCAGCCCATTACATTATTTTTAAAACATCAGTGTGACTCTTTTGACAAATTAGAATGGTTTAATAATCTTGGTTAGGCTGGGCGCGGTGGCTCACGCCTGTAATCCCAGCATTTTGGGAGCCCGAGGTCAGGAGTTCGAGACCAGCCTGGCCAACATAGTGAAGCCCTGTCCCTACTAAAAATACAAAAATTAGCTGGGCATGGTGGCAGGCTCCTGTAATCCCAGCTGCTCAGAAGGCTGAGGCAGAAGAATTGCTTGAACCCGGGAGGCAGAGGTTGCAGTGAGCCAAGATCGCACCACTGCACTCCAGTCTGAGCGACAGAATGAGACTATGTCTCAAAAACAAAAACAAAACAAAACAAACCCAGAAATTTGGTTTTAAAACCAGACAAATTAAATGGCAGACTTCCAATGAGACCTAAAAGTTTCTAAATTTCTAACATTTCTGAAAGAACTGAGAAAATTGCCTCCACTGAGGAAGTAAGCTGAAGGAGGTAAACTGACACGTTTTCTGATTCGAGAAATATTGAGGAGGCTTTGTCTCTTTCGCCTCCAACTGTTCCTTCTCCTCCTGCCCCTGCACCTGCATAGTCTTTCTTACCTGAGCCTTCCTGTCCTGCCTTGCCTCTTCTTCCATCACCATCACCTGAGGAAAGTCCCCAGGGCTCTGGTCCCTTCCCTGAAACTTCTGTTCTCACAGCCCCTTTCAAGGTAAAACCCAAACCCACAGGAAGAGGGGAGCCTACCATTGTGTATACCGCTTCACCAAAATGTGAATTAAGAGTATTATAAAGGACTTCCCTGATCTAAATTTAAATACATTTCACTGTTTTTAAAGCAGACTCCAAGATCCTATAGGGTTTGGCAGAAAATTTGACTTAACTGTTGAGTTGGGAGCAAGCCTCCCAAAATCTGGTGATAAACTGGCCCCAAAACTGTCCATAAGCAAAATCTCTGCAGCACTATAATATGTTCTTAATGGCCCTAACGCCCAAGTTGGAGGCTTGTGAGTTTATGGGAATGAGGGCAAGGAACACCTGGCCCACCCAGGGTGGAAAACCACTTAAAGGCAATCTTAAGCCACAAACAATTAGCATGAGTGAACTGTGTCTTAAGGGCATGTTCCTGCTGCAGTTAACTAGCCAAATTATTCATTTAATTCCAGCCATCCCTTCGATTCGCATAAGGGATACTTTTAGTTAATTTAATATCTATAGAAACAATGCTAATGACTGGTGTGCTGTTAATAAATATGTGAGTAAATCTCTGTTCGGGGCTCTCAGCTCTAAAGGCTGTGAGACCCCGATTCCCCACTTCACACTTCTATATTTCTGCGTGTGTGTCTTTAATTCCTCTAGCGCTGCTGGGTTAGGGTCTCCCCGACCGAGCTGATCTCGGCACTGTTGAAACCTTTGAACCCAAATATTCTGACCTTTGTCAATTAATTCACATGCTGGTGAAGAAGGCAAGGCCACTAACTGGTTGCAAAAGGCAAACTGGAAGGATTTTCAAAAAGCGACTGAAACAGAACATGAAAGTTTTACATTTTAGCTAAATATCTCCATGTTGCCATTCCCCAGGCCATTCCTAAAAATATAGATTGGAGAATAATTCAGCAATGTACTAAAAAGCCAGACAAATCTGTCTTTGCTTACTTAGAATGGTTTGAGAGCCAGGCATAGTATCTCGTGCCTGTAATCACAGCACTTTGGGAGGCCGAGGCTGGTGGATCATTTGAGGTCAGGAGTTCAACACCAGCCTGCCAACATGGTGAAACCCTGTCTCTACTAAACATACAAAAATTAGCCAGGTGGCTACTTAGGAGGCTGAAGCAAAAGAATCGCTTGAACCCGGGAGGCGGAGGTTGCAGTGAGCTGAGATCTTGCCAGTGCAATACAGCCTGGGCGACAGAGCAAGACTCCATCTCAAAAAGAAAAAAAAAAAAATTTAGCAAGGTAGTAGAAATATAATGCACATGAGAATGATACTCATGAAGATAATCTGTATTCCAGAATAGTAAAGAAAGCTATTCCATTAGGGAGCCAACTGAAAACATAAAATCCCAGTTCACACCCCAGGGTATAGTGTCATGCACCTGTAGTCCCAGCTACTCATGAGGATTAGTAAGGAGGTTTGCTTGAATTCGTGAGGTCAAGGCAGAAGTAAACCCTGATTATGTAACCGCATTCCAGCCTGGGCGACAGTGAGACCTTGTCTCAAAAACAAACAAACAAAAAAACCCCACAAAACCAAACAACAACAACAAATTGTCACCTCACTCTGAAATGACAGTGGCAAACATCACTTTGCTTTGGAAAATTAAAAGAAAAATATTCCCTCTTGCTATCAACCTGCCCTCTTGCTCTAACATGTCTGACTCATGGTTTAAAATGCCAAAAGCTATACTCAAATTATAGTACACTTACCTGCACCAGCATTTATTTTTGTCTGGAGGAGATCACCATCCATGGTCCTATAAATGTCTAACAACATGGAATGATGGAGGGATGTGTCTTTTAGGATATTTGGATATATATATATATATCTGAAGAAACCCAACATTGGGCGAGTTCCCTCAAACTTTTCACTAGGCATGACCACTTCTCTATTTTAGATAGAGATTCTGTGGGGCAAAACCTGAGAATTATCTGCCTGGCTACCAAGAAGATAGCTCCTTGCATTTTTTGGGGGAGAACACTTTTGCTTCAAGGGAGCATTTCCTCCCAGGATTACAAATCTTTCTGTAGCCACAGGAAACACTGCTGATGAAAACCAGGCATGCTGGCTCTGGCCTGTAATCTCAGTGACTTGGCGGCTGAGGCGGGAGGATCTCTTAAGCCCAGGAATTCGAGGCTGCAGTGAGCTATGATGGCACCACTGCACTGTAGCCTGGGCCACAAAGCCAGACACTGTCTCTGAAAGAAAAAGAAAAAGAAAGAAAAACATTGCTGATGAAACTGCGGCCTCTTTTGCAGCTCAACAAAAGCTATTTATTCACTGGCTAAGGTTGTAGTAGATAATCACATCACTTTAGATGATATATTTAGCTGAGCAGGGAGGATGTATGTGTGGTGGCAAATACCTTTTGTTGCGTATACATAAATATTTCCCATGCCGTAGAACCTTCTCTAGAAGAAATCAGAAAAGAAACCACTTGGCTACAAGAAATCACTAAAGAAGAAATGGGATTTGATGTTTTCCCTGATATTTTCAGTTGGTTGCCTAATGAAATAGGTTCCCCTACTGTTCCAGGATACAGATTCTCTTTGTGACTATCATTCCTCTGTGCATTGTATTTCTACTACTCAAATTATTAATGTTTTGTATTTCTCATTGTTTTACTTCTTTTGAGAAAGTAAATTCATTGTACTTTGAAGACTAGAGATGATTCAGCAAGTGACAGCAACTATAGGATTGGCCGAGATCACCCCTTCTCTCTCTCTGTCTCTCTTCCCCCCGCCCCCATTCTGTGATGCCACACCAATTCAGCTTTTGGGCACCGTTAAAAATTCCTTAGTGAGAGGGCTCCTTTCCTCCCCTGCCCCAATGTGGGACAGGACTATCTGGGAATGAGCCTTTCTGGCAAGGAGGGACACAACTTTTGATCGACAAGGCTTTCAAGGAAGACTTTTTATCTAAAGGGAGAATGCGGAAAGAAGAGAACTTTTATGAGGAGTGTGAGCCTTTTCAAATTCTCAGGCCCAGAGAGGCATTACATTGAGACAGCAACCACATTCTGCTTCCTTTTTGTACAATACTGTAACTGAAAAACAACAAAGCAAACCTACAAGACTCATAAAACTGAACAACTTTCTTTATAACACTACTATTGGTAAAACCAATAAGGATGACTGGTTTGCAGTCATCTGAGCAGCCTCTCTAGTTTCATAGATACGATTTCTCTCTGTTACTGAAGGGCTTCCAATTTTAAGTGGAATGCTACTTCACAAAGATAACTAGGTTGGAAAGGAACTGATTTTCTTTGTAATCCTAAACGTTCTAGTCTGCAAATTAAAAGCCATTATTTGAAGACGGGCGCACAGGCTTCCAGCTGACCACCAGGGGTGTCCTCTGCAGGACATAGGTTAAGTAGTCGCTTCTTTGGGGGAGACTAGATGCGGGGTCTAGGCACACCTCCCCAAAGGACAAGAGCGGGAGAGAAAGGAGGGACAGGCAGACGTCACTTCCCCTGCCGGTTTCGGCAGTGTGTTGGTGGGCTGAGTGGAGGAGGGTGGGGCGGAAGAGCAGAAGGGGACTGGGAAAGGCACTGTCGGTGACATAACCGGTAGGGTGTTTCTATGTAGATGAGGCAGTGCAGGGGCTGCTGCTCCCCCAGGAAGGATTTCCCATGCTGTAGGAGCAAGTCCAGGACCACTGGTTGGACGTGAGGGTCCTTGCTGTGTGTTAGGGCTAGGAGGGTTGGGGATTGGATGGTGCAGTGCTTGGGGCAAGTGACTGTGTGTGTAAAGGGTGAGGCATATGGAGCTGTGGCAGGGCAGAGGTTCAGGCACTCACACTTACTTGGCAGGGCAAATGCTTTATGGTCACCAAAGTGGTTCATCCTAAAGCTGAGGCTCATCCGTTGCACTCCTGATACGCTGTTTTCTGTTATTTCCCCTAATGTGGGAAGCTCCGCTGCATAACTTATAGTAATGACTCAGAAGTTAAAAGGAAGAGACAGGTGTTCTTGCACTTAACAGACTCCAAGGCCAGCAATAGATAGAGCCCTAGCAGATCCTTGATGACACTCTCAAGTCATCAGAGCCCTGAGGAATGAGTTCCAGATACTCTCTCAACACAGTCCGCCCCAGCAAGGATAAGAGAAAAAAACAACAAATACCTTTACTACCTTCTCTTTCCCCCTTACCATTTCTCATTATTCCAGTTTCGTTAAGTTCCTGATTTCCCTTCAGTGCAGCTGCAAGGTCGCCAGCTATGCTTAAGTTGCAAGACCTGTCACAGTTTGATTAGCTGCCTTCGTTCTGCTTTTGTAAGCCCTCTTGCCTGCCCTACGAGTTTTGCGCCATCAAATTCCCGCTGTGCCATTCAAACTAGCCAACCCCCTTTCAGAAGAGTGTATAAAAGTCAAGCCTTGTCTTTGATCAGGGCTCAGCCTTTGGATTTTAATCTGCTGGGCCTGAGTGCACGCAATAAAATCCTCGTGTTCCACCCATTGGTCTCTTCGTTCTCCTGATTCCTGCAACAGTAGTAGGGGACTGTATTCGCAATTTCCTCTGGTCCTTCATGGTATGAATAATAGCATTTTTTTTGTTCCTTTGTTTGTTTGTTTGTTTCGCCTATAGTCGCAGGCTCGGTCTCAGTGATTGTATGGTGTGGTCAGCTGTTTTTGTTTTTGTGAGACCTTGTTTTCTTGTCTACTGTCCTGGGACAGATGTCTGCAGTCACTTGTTTCCTTGGAAGGCAAATTTCAGTCTCTGTGGGGGAGGTCTCTCATATTAGCTGCAGTGGTACTTGTCAGGCAGAGCTCAGGGATCTAGGCTTCCCTGCTTTGTAGATTGCTGAATGGTCCCCAAGGCCTATTGGCTTTTAACACCATTTGAAAACCTTAGTGTTTTTCCCCTGTCCCTAGAGTCGCCTCTTACACAGCCTCTTCTTTATGTTTGTCTTTTTCCCTGAGACCGAGTCTTATTGTATCTGGTGGCATCTTTGTTCAAGCAATCCTCCCGTCTGAGCCTCTGGAGTAGCACAGGCGTGAGTCACCACAGCCGGCTAATTTCTGTTCTTGTTTTTGTTGTTGTTGTGGTTGTTTTGTTTTTTTTAAGAGTTGAAGTTTTGCCATGTTGCCCAGGTTGGTCTCCAACTCCTGGACTCAAGTGATCCACCCTGCCTTGGCCTTCTAAACTGCTGGGATTACAGGTGTGATCCATCACACCTGGCCAGCCCTGCTTTTCACTATAGCATTCATGGGAGTTTGTAGGATTTCTGTGCTGGGGGGAACGTGTACTCAGCTCATAGAGCCAAGTAGAAATTGTACTTGGAACTGGTGCCATTGGGTTGTAGACATAACATGCTTGCTCTTTGTATGGGAAGGGCTTTGCTGGTGTCCTGGTGCCCTTGTGCAAGGCATCGAGGCCTGCAGGTCAGAACAGCAGTCTCACCTATGTGTTTATGTAATACGAAACAATTCTCCCTGGAATATAAGATGAGAGGTCTTGTGAGGTTCCTACAAGTAAGACGACAAATTTCCCTGCAGTTGGTATTGACAAAATTCAAAATTAATAATAACAGCCCAACCTCTTGGATGACAAATCCAATGAGGCAAGCTGCCCTGCTTGCCTCAGCTCCTCCATGCAGGTGCAGCCCTCAATTCCCTCCACACAGGTCATTTCCTCCCTGCTTTCTCCAAAAGAGGGAGACAGTGGTTCTGCAGGACCACAGGGCTCAAGGCCTTCCAGGGCCAAAAATCTCAGAACAAGTTGCCCCGTCCTGCCTGTACCTCACCACTGACCTAGAAATGGCCTTTGCTAGGAGCAAAGTAGGGGGAAATGGTCACTGGAGCTGGGGCCAGGTTGCCCTGCAGGAGGGGAAGTACTCAGGGTTAGAGGGGGCCAAGCACCAAGACCTTAAAAGGTCCAAAAGGACTCAGAGAGATGCAGAAACTGAGACAGGGGTCCTCTTTCAAGGAAAGAGACTTTCGAGGAAGACCCCAGGGCTCTGAACCAAAATCCAGATTTTTCCCCATCTGCAACTTAATTCCACCTTAGTTGGTGCAACTTCATCCTTCCCCTATGCTCAGGACAAAAAAACAGTTTTTCTATAGGCTGTTCGTTCTCTGGCCCCATACATCCTAGTGGTCAGAAAATTATGTTTCTCCTTTGGTTAACTGCAGACTTCGGTCTGCACAATCTTTTTCTTTCTTGGTCTGAAAACCACCCTATAGTCCCATATGTAGCATTTTTGGATAAACCTAGAAATGGACCCTTCTGGTCTTAAAGCATGAAACTTAATATTTGTTTTATCTGAGTTCTGTCATCAGGAAATGACCTTCGGGCCTCTCAAAAAAGCTATCAAGGAACTGAAATTCATCCAGACAATGAGATACTGGGACCCCTCATTCGTCATGGTTGCTTCCTTGCTCCTCCCTAGTTCCTGTTTTCTTACACATTGTTACATTTCTTCCCTGCAATCTAAACCTCTGGTTTTGGTTGGTCAGGGAGATAGATTTGAGACTGAGTTCTCATCTCCCCCACTGCAGCACCCTATTAAAGCTCCTTCCTTGGCAATAATCATCTTGGTGATTGGCTTTCTGTGCGGCAAGCAGCAGGAATCCCAGATCTCTGAATTTTGGCAAAGGAGTCTCCTGAAAAGGGGGGTGGATTCTACTGACCAACATCAAAACGATCAGACATCTGAAAGCCTTAATCTCAGGGTCAGACTTTGGGTCACCCTTGAGCCTTTTCCTTGGGTCTACCCATTAAAATCAGCCTAGCCAGGCTTGTCTTCAAGGTCCAGGGGTAGGGTCAGGTCCTCCTGATGCTTCTTGATGCTTCTCTCACTGGGTCGGCAGCCACCCTGTCCTTCGCTGTGACCTGCAGAGAAGCTTCAGGGGATGTTTATTCAATTGGCTAGGAGCCCACGAGGCACAGGTACATGGTGACTCTGTGGTTCCCACTGCACCCGCCACCCTCCTTGGTCCTCTCACTGTCTCTGGCAGGCAATAATGTTCTGGGTGAGCTTGGGCGCTGAAGACACACAGACAGGGAGGGTAAGGAAGGGCACCAGTCCCTTAGGTCCTGCACATTAGGGATCCAAAAAAGGTCTTGAAGAAACAGAAAGGGAGTGTTGGGAGTAGATCAAAGGGAAAGAAAGAAATCCTAGGAGATTTCCCATCTGAAGGCACCATGAAGAGAAAGGCCGCCTCCTCTGGGCCGTGTCCTCCCGTTGCAGGTGAACCGAGTTCCGGTCTCCATTGGAGACCAAAGCAGATAACTTTGCCTGACTCCTAGTGAGGAAGCCACGCGTTGTCCTCCCCTGTTTAGCACTTGATCCTGTAGCACTTGATTGTCTCTCCTGGACTTTCTATGGATTCCAGGGATGCAACTGAGAAGTTTGTTTTTAATGCACTTTTACTTGAAGTAAGAGTATTTTAGGCCCGGTGCGGTGGCTCACGCCTGTAATCCCAACACTTTGGGAGGCCAAGGTGGGACAGATTACTTAAGGTCAGAAGTTTGAGACCAGCCTGGCCAACATGGTGAAACTCCGTCTCTACCAAAAGTACAAAAATCAGCTGGGTGTGTTGGCGCAGGCCCGTAGTCTGAGCTAATTGCGAGGCTGAGGCAGGAGAATCCTGTGAACATGGGAGGTGGAAGTTGCAGTGAGCTGATCTCGAAAAAAAAAAAAGTATTATAGAATCTTTTGGCAAAGGAAATGAATTCTGACAGGTTTTGCACTTAAGACATTCAGGCTTGAGGAAAACAAGAGAACCACTATGCTAGGGATGCTAGGGAAAGCAAATGCTGTTGAGAATGTCTCACAAACACAAATTACATGTCAGCAGATAGGTTTTACCCTCAGGTTGGGCACATTTTATTTTAAATGCACTGTTGGTGGAACTTAAGATGAATCTAGGACATTCACGATGTATGTGTGTATGTGTATGTGTGTATATATATATATATATATACACACACACACATATGACAGACAGACAGATAGGGTCTTGCTACCTTGCCCACACTAGTCTCCAACTCAGGGCCTAAAGCCATCCTCCTGTCTCCCCCTCCCAAAAGTGCTGGGACTTCCAAAGCCTCCCAAAGTGCTAGGACTACAGGCGTGCATCATTTTGTCCAGCCCATTTTAATGTTTTTAATTTAAGTACACATTCCAAAAATTATATAACAAGTACAGGAAGCCCACTTTATGCCAGTTTTACAAAAACAAAGTGGCAACATCCTAAAGTACTGAAAAAACTAAAAGTTTTCCTAGAATTCTATGACAAAATGAACTCTTTCAAGAATGTGACTGAAATAAGGACATATAAAGACATATAAAAAATGAGAGAATTCGAGCCGGGCGCGGAGGCTCATGCCTGTAATCCCAGCACTTTGGGAGGCTGAGGCAGGCGGATCACGAGGTCAGGAGTTCGAGACCAGCCTGGCCAACCCAGCCAGGCCAATGTGGTGAAACCCTGTCTCTACTAAAGATACAAAAAATTAGCCACGCTTGGTGGGGTGCACCTGTAATCCCAGCTACTCAGGAGGCTGAGGCAGGAGAATCACTTGAACTCGGGAGGTAGAGGTTGCAGTGAGCCGAGATTGAGCTATTGTACTCCAACCTGGGCAACAGGGCGAGACTCCCTCTCAAAAAAAACAAAACAAAACAAAACAAAACGGAAAGAAATAATTCAGCAACCCACACTGCAATAAATGCAAAAGGAGTCCTCCAGGCCTAAGGATAAGGATACCAGACAGAAATCTGGATCTACACAAAGAAATGGAGACTACTGGAAATTAGTATGTACATAGTTAAATATATATGTTATTATTATTTAAATGTTTTAAAATAATTTGACTGATTAAACAAAAGCAATAATAATGGATTCTGGGGTTTATAACATGTGTAAAATCAAATTACATGACAACACTAGCATAATGGCCAGAAGGGGAGGTAGAATGTCACTTGATGGCACCGATGAAGATGTATTCTGGAAACCCTAAAGCCATCACTGAAAAGCAAAAGCAGCGAAAGAAGTCGAGAGCGGTGGACCAGAAGACAGAAAGAATTACAGCTAATAAACCAACAAAGGAAAGAAAATAGAATGATATAAAAACCATGTAATCACTATGCTGGAACAACTGCTCTCCAGGCCTCTACCCTATAAAATACACCAGTGGCCAATGATAAGTGTACAAGAATGACGACTGCAGCATTATTTGTAATCATAAAATAACAGAGCCAATGTCCTTTCAAAGATATAGGAAAAGGGTTTTATTTATTTAACAAACACACACAATTGTACAAACAAGGGAAGCAAGTCTTTTTGCCAAGAGGAACACAGAGGGTCATGATAATGCTACTCCTCCAGGGATTTCAGGGTTCTCAGAAGCCTAGTTTTCTGTCTAGTTCTTCTGGAAGATGTTATTCTTGGGGAGTTATAGGTCCTCGCGTTTGGAGCTCTTTCATGTTCTCTCTGAATTTTCCCCAGTTCCTTCCCATTCTGCTTCAACAACAACAACAACAACAACAACAACAACAACAAAACAATTCTCACCTCCAGAAGATCCAGCCTGTGCCTCTGCACGAGCCTTTCAGGAGGTCTGGAGGTCTGTTCCACGGCTCCCCGGCTTCTTTCCCTGCTTTTGCTTTTCCCCTCCCCCGCTCCTACCCTCCTGCCCCACAGCCCGGCCACCGCCCATCTGAGTCCCTGCGGCTTCACCGCAGAAGGTGCACTGGAGGCCCTGCCCGTTGCCCTCCCCGGGGGATGCCTAGAAATCAACGTGAATAAAAGCTTTGAAAAAAGAACTTCCCTATGGAAAAAAATCTCATGATTTCTATTCTTGGGGTTCTTCAAGGGACTAAAAGGTAAAGGCGACGATGGCCCCGGGAGGTCGAGGCTGCAATGAACCGTGTTTGCACCACTGCACTCCAGACCAAGCGAGACGCTGTCTCAAAAAAAAAATAATAAAAATAAATAAAATAAAAAATTAAAAAATTAAAAAAAATCAAAACTTCCCCATGGTAAAATATTTCATGATTTCCATTTTCAGGGCTCTTCAAAGGACTAAAAGCTAAAGGTGACGATGGATTCATTCAAGTCCTAGTCGTGCGCCGTGGTGAGGGCCAGACCCTGCTCCCCGCGAGGGGCCCCACGAGCCACGCTCACCACCATCCCTGCCCCGGTGGAGCCCCCGCGCGGGACACAAGATCCGAAGATAGCAGCGGAAGTTCCGCAGCGGCCTCCAAAGTGACTGGGCAGGGTGGGCACAGGCTTGCTGACTAGGTGAAGGCGGCACAAAGAATGGGAAGAGCCATCCCGAGAGCCCACAGGGCGTTCAGCGTCTCTTGGGCCCCCAGGCGGCTCAGGTCCGGGTAGCGGAGCTCAGGTCCGGGTCGCGGGCCAGGGCTTTTCCAGGGGCTTCTGAAGCAGGCGAGGGGCAAGGTCGTCCTGGTTCCAGAATTTCCCAACCTGCGGGTCTCCGACGAGACCAACACGATTCACCGCTCTAATCTCTCCAGTTTTCCAAGGCCTTGCACAGTTGTACGTCTGGTGGGCTCTGAGGATGGGAGGGTTGGGGAGTGTATGGGAGGGTTGGGGAGTATTTGGTGAGTGCACCCTTCCTATAGCGCCCTGAAGGAGGTAAAACTACGTGTCTCTGTGGCACAATCGGTTAGCGCGTTCTGCTGTTAATCTAAAGGTTGGTGGTTAGAGCCCACTGAGGGACGCCTGCTTCAGGTTGTTTGTTTGTTTGTTTCCTGAGACAGAGTCTTGCTCTGTCACGAGGCTGGAGTGCAGGGGTGTAATCATGGTTCACTGCAGCCTCAACCTTCCCAGGCTCAGGTGATCCTCCCACCTCAGCCTCCTGAGTAGCTGGGACTACTAGCATACACCTCCATGCCTGGCTAAATTTTGTATTTTTTGTACCGACCGAGTTTCGTCATGTTGCCTAGGGTGCTGTCCAACTCGTGAGCTCAAGTGATCCTCTGGCCTCCGCCTCCCAAAGTGTTGATATTACAGGCATGAGCCACTGTGCCCAGCCTGTAATTGTTTCCTGTGGTGACCAAGTCACATTGGTCTGGAGAAGACAGGTCACAGTGACCTCTTTGATAGCTTTCTATCAAGTTGCTTATCCAAAGGTAGCAAAATCACAATAGTCCCAGTCATTTTTTTCTCTTCCCCTTTCCTCTTTTCTTTATAAATCTTGATTTTACTTTTATTTGATGAAAACAATCTAATGCTAGTTTCCCTTCTATATTAATAGAGAATGAGCATGTAGATAAGTGTCTCTATATTATTCCTCGACTGATTTCTTTCAGGGGCTATGTCCATAAAAATTAATCCATCTGAGACCCATCATTGGAGCCAACAGAATCCTGCACCTAACAGGCCCCTGGTGCAGACCTGGATCGTTAGAGATATTGGCTCTTGTTCCCTCGGTTCTTGCTTTCATGAGCAGAAGTTGAGCTCTTTTGCTTTTATATACTAAGTATGGTCACTGGGCAAGTCCTTCCTCTCTCTATCTCCCTCTCTCTCTTTCTCGCATCATTGTTTTCTGCCATCAGTGGCATCAGTGTGCATTTCTGGTTTTGATGTTATTAAGTGAATTTCTGAGGACAATCTCTATTGGGTGTTGTTTGACAAGGATCCATTCCCTGTTTGGTGATACATGACAGCGGATCTAGTCTGTGAGTCTCTTTTGATTGTCTATTCATTGTCCTGAGGATAATGGTATTTCTTGATATTTGAGACTGCAGCAATGAGAAGTTGCTCATATCTTGTCTTTCCAATGTTTGGTAACAATTTTTTGGGCCCAATAGCTGTCAATTCCTGCAAGAGTGGCATCTCTATTACAAGGATGATCTTACTACTCAATGTTCCCCTCCCACCTAACTTCATTCCATAGGAGCTCTTGGCTTTAACAAATTACTATACTAAAATAAATCTTAGTACAGAAAGAAAACTACGTCTGTGGCATGTAAGGAGCACTTTTCTTTGATTCGTATACTCAGGTTTCTACCAGCTAAAAAACTCTAACCAGCTGAAATACATGTCCTTTAAGGATTAAGTTTAAGTCACACTGCAGAAAGGAGAAAAGAGATTTTCTCTTTATACACTTATAATCACAAATAAGCAATGGAGTCAGCAATATAAGCACTTCTTACAAGTATACAAATCAAATTTTTTTTTGCTTAAGACAGAGTTGCGCTCTGTCACCAAGGCTGGAGTGCAGTGACATGATTTTGGCTCACTGCAGCCTTGGTCTCCCAGGTTCAAGTGATTTGTGTGCATCAGCCTCCTGAGTAGCTGGGATTACAGGCATGTGACACCATGCCTGGCTAATTTTTGTATTTTTAGTAGAGATGGGGTTTCACCATGTTGGCCAGGCTGGTCTCGGACTCCTGAACTCAAAAGATCTGCCCACGTTGGCCTCCCAAAGTGCTAGGATTACATGCTTAAGCCACTGCATGTGGCCACAAATCAAATTTAATAATCTCCAGAACATCAAAGAAGCTGAGTTCTTAATGAAAACGGATGAAAAGAAATGATTTACTCACTTTTATATGCTCTGGAAAGAGAACGCCCTGCCAGACTCAAAAGGGTATCACAGAATCACTCAGATTTTCAACAGTGAGTGTTTTCCAAGGATCTAATGATGTTCATTTCTTCAGTTTGTTTCTCTCACTGATAAGCATTGTTAATAGATACCACTGCATCTGTTTTCACCCTAAATGATGTTACTTAACACAGTTATTTGCTTTTGAATGCCCCCTAGATTGGTGGAAAGAAATTTTCTGATTTATAAATATATTTTCTTATGAAACCAATTGGCATACTCTTCCAGTGGAGTGAATAGATAAATTAAGTCTCTAAAACTTTAAAGAGATTACTGCCCCAATTATCTTAAGTAATATATGTAATAATTACGTATATAAAATTAAAATGTGAAAATTAAGCAGGGTGTGGTGGTTCACACTTGTAATCTTAGCACTTCAGGCAGCTGAGGAGAGAAGGATTGAAGCCAGGAGTTCGATACCAGCCTGGGCAACATGGTGAGACCCCTGTCTCTACAAATTTTAAAAAATGAGCTAACTTTATAAAACTAGCCAGCACAGTGGCTCACGTCTGTAGTCCCAGCTGCTTGGGAGGCTGAGGCAGGAGGATTGCTTGAGCCCAGGAGATCCAGGCTGCAGTGAACTATCATTGCACTCCAGCCTGGGTGACAGAGTAAGACTTCAACTCAAAATAAAATAAAATAAAATAAAGAATAATTTCTTGACTTTTTTTTTCTTTTTCTTGCACTGCCAGGCTGGTTGATTCACACCTGTAATCCCAGAAAATCAGGAAGCTGAGGTGGGAGGATTGCTTTAGGCAAGGAGTTGGAGACCAGCCTCAGCAACAGGGCAAGATGCCATCTCTAAAAAATTGCTTGAACCTGGGAGGCGGAGGTTGCAGTGAGCCGAGATTGTGCCACTGCACTCCAGCCTGGGCAACAGAGCGAGACTCTGGCAAAAAAAAAAAAAAAAGCATAAGTGGGAGCTCCCAAGCAGGAGAGGGGTCTCTGGAAGGATAAAGGGAACAAGTTTCTTCCAGAAACACGCTTATGATATGGGCCCAATGATACAGTGATCCACCCCTTTGGCTTCTATACCCTTTTTTACACTACTTCATAAGCTGACTTACTAGAATTCAGATAAAATGTTAGCAGGGGGAAAGCAACGGTATTGAAAATCATTGCCTATGATTGCAGAAAAGAAAAGGTTTATTCTTGCGATACTGTTTGTCCAATCACCAATCAATGATATTTCTGTAAACCAATGAGAATTCCTGACAGGCAGCTTTCTATCAGCCCACTGTCTGTCCCCGCTTTTGACTTTTAAAAACCTGCTTGTGGGCCGGGCATGGTGGCTCACGCCTGTAATCTCAGCACTTTGGGAGGCCGAGGCGGGCGGATCATGAGGTCAGGAGATCGAGACCATCGTGGCTAACACGGTGAAACCCAGTTTATACGAAAAAATACAAAAAAAAATTAGCCGGGCGTGGTGGCGGGCGCCTGTAGTCCCAGATACTCGAGAGGCTGAGGCAGGAGAATGGCGAGAACCTGGGAGGCGGAGCTTGCAGTGAGCAGAGTTCTCTCCATTGCACTCCAGCCTGAGCGACAGAGCGAGACTCCGTCTCAAAATAATGATAATAATAATAATAATAATACAAATAAAAAATAAAAACCTGCTTGTGACAAAGGCCATAGGGAGCTCAGATCTAAAGTTCCTTGGGTGTGAGTCGTCCAGGCAGCTGTCTTCATGTTGGCTCAAGTACACTCTAAATTATATTTTGTGCTTCAGCCTCCTTCTTTTAGGTCAACATGTTCAACAACAGCAGAATAAATAAATTAATGTGTATTCATACAAAGAAATACACATAGAAACAACCATGTGAATAACATGAAAAATTCATAGACATAAGACTGAGTGACAGAAGTCAAACCTATGCCCCTGCTTCTGAAACCGCCTTTGCAAAATTTACAACTGGGACAATTATCACAGCGAAAGAGATCTGACCTGACGCCATCTTGTTTCTAACGTCCAAGCTGTCCTTGTTCATTCCTGGCCACAGGCCGAAATAACTTTAGGAGGAAATTAGTTTATGGTTTAGCTGTGAAAGAAAGATGACAATATCCGTTTCCCAAAGCAAACCCCCTTCCTGCCTGGGGACTAGACTGCCTTTGCAGGACTAACAAATTAGCCATGAGATTAGAAATTATGGTTTAGGAGTTACATTAGCCTCTGGCTGCAAGATTCTAAACCTCCCCAAATTGTTCCTGGAGATCACGTCATTATTGGAAAACCTAAGATGAGTGCTTGAGATATTTTGCCGAGCCTGCACTCAGTGGATCAGGTGACATCAGCTAGACTGATAACCTGGCTCATCTGGTCTTGTGGCCCCCACGCGGGAACTGACCCAGCACAAGAGGACAGCTTCAGCTCCCTGGGATTTCATCTCTGACCTGACCAATCAGAACTCCCAACTCACCAGCCCCCATCCACCAAATAAAGAGTGCAGCTCTTTATTGCAATTCCCCTGTGTCAAAAAATTGGCTCTGTCTAAGCAGCAGGCAAGGTGTACCTGTTGGGCAGTAACACTACCCCCAAAACCCACTACACACGGAATGACTCAGTTTATAGGAAAGCAAAGGGCAGGAAAAACTTGCCTGATAGATTTGCAGAAATGGGGGTGGAAACCATTAATAAGTCTGTGGAGTATTGTCAGAGTTTGGTGTTGTAGTCTACATATTAAAAGTAATCAGTTAAACACCTGAAATAAAATTTCCCCCAAATATTTTTGCCGAATTTGGATGACTTTGTTTCTGCATTTGCAGAATATAAAGTGTTAACATGAGGTAAGCGCTAAGGTCTAGAGAAGGCAGTGGAAGAGATGACAAAACGACTCCAGCACCATGCCTGAGTCCAGTGTGCTCTGCTGGGGCAGCACATTTTTGTACATTGCTGTATTTGAAAAAACCCTACAAGATTCATGAAACTGGACAACAGTCTTTATAACACTCCTAGTGATAAAACAAGTAAGGATGGCTGGTTTGCAGTCATCTGAGCAGCCTCTCTAGTTTCATAGATACGGTTTCTCTCTGATATTGAACGACTTCCAATGTCAAGCGGAATGCTGTATCACAAGGATAAACGTTTGTCAAAAGAACCGGTTTTCTTTGTAATCCTAAACTTTCTAGTTTGCGCATTAAAAGTCATTATTTGAAGAAGAGAGCACAGACTCCAGCTGGCGGCCAAAGGGGTCCTTGGCATCACAGGCTAAGAACCTACTTCTTTGGGAGAGAGCAGGGGCGGGGAAGGGAGGGGAAAGAGATAGAGGCAGGCGTCATTTCCTCAGCCGGCTCCGGCAGCGGGTTGGTCGGCTGAGTGGCAGAGGGTGGGACAGAAGAGCAGACAGGGACCGGGAAAGGCGCTGTCGGTGACATCACAGATAGGGCGATTCCTATGTAGATGAGGCAGCGCAGGGGCTGCTGCTTCGCCACGAAGGATTTCTTGTGCTGTGGGAGCAAGTCCAGGACCGCCGGCTGGACGTCATCGTCCCAGCTGTGTGTCAGGGCTAGGAGGACTCGGGATGGCATGGTGGGGGCGGTGGGGGGGGGGTGGCATGCGCGTGGCAAGTGACCGTGCTTGTAAAGGGTGAGGCGTATGGGGCTGTGGCAGGGTGGAGGCCTGTAAATTCATACTTACCTGGCAGGGGAGACACCATGATCACGAAGGTGGTTTTCCCAGGGCGAGGCTTATCCATTGCACTCCGGATGTGCTGACCCCTGCGATTTCCCCAAATGTGGGAAACTCGACTGCATAATTTGTGGTAGTGGGGGACTGCGTTCGCGCTTTCCCCTGATTTTTTTGTATTGCAAAAAGCAGAATATAAGTGAAGGAATGGTTTTGGCTTTTATTGCTTCATTATGAAGTAACATGTTGCCGTCTTTCTCGCTGGAGAGTTATGAAGCCCTTGTGATCACGTTTACTACAAACTAACTAGCGCGAGAGTTGTATAGCTCTTCCTTTAGTACATAAGGCTGCTAGGCTGAGGGAGGCGAATCACCTGAGGTCAGGAGTTTGAAACCAGCTGGCGCCTGTAATCCCAGCTACTCAGGAGGCTGAGGCAGGAGAATCTGTTGAACCCGGGAGGTGGAGGTTGCAGTGAGCTGAGATCGTGCCACTACACTCCAGCCTGGTGACAGAGCAAGTGATGCTGCTCTTAAAAAAAAAAAAAAAGAAAAGAAAGAAAAAGGCTGGGCACTGTGACTGAAGTCTGTAATCCCAGCACTTTGGGAGGGCAAGGCAGGCGGATCACAAGGTCAAGGGATGGAGACCATCCTGGCCAACATAGTGAAACCCCATCTCTAGTAAAAATACAAAAATTAGCCCATCTGTAGTCCCAGCCACTTGGGAGGCTGAGGCAGGAGAATCACTTGAACTCAGGAGGTGGAGGTTGCAGTGAGCCGAGATCGAGCCACTGCACTCCAGCCTGGGCAACAGAGTAAAAAAAAAAAAACTCCGTCTCAAAAACAACAAAACAAAACAAAAAAACCCACTGCAAAGCATAATGCATTCTACTTGATTTAATCTATGTTTAGCTTTAGAGGATTCGTTTAGAAAAGTGTCTCTCTAAATGTGATTGAGAGTTCAGGAATTCCTTCATTTCTGTTTCTGTCTCTTTGTCTTCAGTTAAATTCATGCACTATTAAATGGAATATTTGTAAAATAAAAATAGAGCCTAAGCTCAATTTTACAAAAGCATATACATATATACATGTATATATATAAAATATATAGCTCCCATATATATGTATATATAACATGTAGTTCATATATATCTTTATTGTTCTTTTTTTTCTTTTGTGGGGGCGTGGGGGGGACAGTCTAGTTAAAATATGTATTCTTCTCTCTGTAGATATACCAGAAGAACATGACTCGATCAGTGTTGCCCTGATGTTAACAAAAGTTATTTTGAATTTAGGATGATCAGAAATTTTACATATCTGTACTTTTTATGTATTGCTGGTATGGTCTATGCTAAGCATGTATTTTTTTTAAAAAAATGAGAGTAACTTTAAAATGATTTGGAAGAAAAAATATGTATATGTGAACAGTACTTAATTCCAAGTGGTGGGAATATGGATGACTCATTATCTTCTTCTTTCTGTATCTTTTATATTTTTAAATGGAAAAACTCAATGACCTGGAATTGAAAGAAACAATTTGGAAGGGGTGTAGGGCAGGTGAGAGGAAAATGCAAGGAAAGGACAAACCCAGTTCTTGCAGGACCGTGTTTAAGTTGAAGGTTTCTGGGGATCAGTTGTTGGGATAAGAAGGATATGGGGGAGGCAGGAGAATCATGAAAATATTTGGGACAGTGTATTGCCTGTCATATCATTCCTCCTCCTTTTGTGTTTCTTCAAAAGAAATATACAGACTTATGTTTCTTTTCAAGCATATGTACCATTTGTGTTTCTCTTTTATTAATGTAACTGGTGAGTTTATCTTGCTGGTTGCCCAGAAAAGCCAATGGAGCTGAGAACAGCAAGCTTTCTGCAATAGAGAAAGAATCTAATAAATACAGAGACAGCTAAGTGACCAGGACAGAGGTTTATTGTTACTCAAATCTGTCTCCCCCCAAAATCAGAGGGTACTTTTTTTTTTTTTTTTTTTTTTTGGATAGTTTGGTGGGCAGGGGGCTAGGGAATGGGGAAAGCTGATTGGTTGGGTCGGGGATGAAAATCACAGGGAGTCATAGCTTATCTTCCTGCACTGAGTCAGTCCCTGAGTGGGGGCCACAGGACCAGATGAGCCAGTTTACCAGTCTGGGTGTGCCAGCTAGTCCATCATAAGGCATAAGGCAGGGTCTGAAAAATACCTTGAACACCAATCTTAGGTTTGACAGTAATGATGTTATCTATAGGCACAACTCCCCGGGGAGCTTAGGAATCTTGTGGCTTCTGGCTTCATGGCTCCTGAGCCATAATTTCCAATCTCCTGTCTAATTCGTTAACTTTGCTAAGGAGGTCTGATCCCCAAGAAACGAAGAAAGGAAGAGGTTTGTCTTGGGAAGGTGTATCATCTTTGTTTCAGACTCAGACTTGGGACTAAACTCTGGTATTTAGCCTGGCCTATGTCCAGGAATGGACGACGGAAGCTTGGAGGTTAGAAGCAAGATGCAGTGCTCAGGGTCACTTAGCCAGGGAACAAGGATTTGAAAGCAGGAATTTGAAGTGAAAGCAGCCTGGCTCCAGAAGATGTTCTCAGAACCACTGTGTATGTATTTCTCCTAACAAAAGTGCCCTTGCAAAAATTATGACAGTGAGAAAAACCTGACATAGGAATAGTATGATAGTGAAAGAAATCTGCCCAGAGTGACCCTGGGCAGGTAACTTAAAATCTCTGCATCTTAGTTTTTTCATACTGAAGATGAATATGATGGTGTGACCTTGGCCTGTGGTTAAGGACTAAATAAGTAATCATGTGCACTCATTGACTGTGCCTGACATGTGGCCCTTGGCATATCAGGCAGAGTTGATGATGTGCATATGTTACTTATTTGCATGTTAGCTCTTGTATTTTGCCTGCAACACTGCACAAAGAGCAGATGTGGCCAGGTGCGGGGGCTCATGCCTATAATCCCAGCACTTTGGGAGGTCGAGGTGGGCAGAGCACCTGAGGACAGGAATTCAAGACTAGCTTGGTCATCATGGAGAAACTCTGTGTCTACTAAAAATACAAAAAGTAGCCAGGCATGGCAGTGCACCTGTAATCCCCGTTACTCGGTAGGCTGAGGCAGAAGAATCACTTGAACCCGGGAGGCAGAGGTTGCAGTGAGCTGCACTTGTGCCACTGCACTCCAGCCTGGGTGATAGAGTGAGACTCCATCTCCAAAAAACAAACAAAAAGAGCTGATGTGATGAAAATTTGTTGTATTGAAGTTGTAGCAGTGATACTTTCCAGTGGCGGTGCACCCTCCCAGGGAGACTGCAGCAATCCTCTCACCAGCAGTAACCTCCTGGGCTGGGCGGTCCCAGGAAGGCCCCTCAATCTCCAGCAGGTTTGACCCTCTAGGAGCTTCAGGAAATGAGCTAGAGAAGTATTTCTATCTGGGAGGAACTGGGAGTTCATTAGCTCGTCTATTCAGCTCATCCAAAGGGGAACTATGATTCAATTTCTTGCTTCAAACCTGCCCCAATAAAATTTTTATCATTTTACAGTAGAAGACATTTGCACATGTAAGGGAGGAAATATGGCTTTTCCTAACCCAGCCTAGGTTCACTGCTGAGAACCTTACAGCAAAAGACAAACAAGAGAAGAGAGCATATCTAGTTATTTAATGTAAGTTTTACATGACAGAAGAGCCTTGCTAAGGAAATGAAGGCCTGAAGAAATAGCTAAACTTCAAGTTTTTTTTTTTATTATTTTATTTTTTTAATGGTAGGTTTGATGAATACTGGATAGCTATAGAGAAGTGTGATATGATGAAAGGAGTATGATCTAATGGTAATAAACTGGGGGAAACGTAGCCAGGCCTGTATGTTCAGACTCTGTGTTGCTGTGTTTTCAGACACAACAATGCACATTTCCTCTGGGTACAGAGTGGGCACCTCTCACGTGAGAGCCTTATGATCAGCTTCAGGAAAGAAGGGCATGGGGAGAGTGACAGTGACCTTCCTGATTCTGTTGTTTTCTCAAATTCCTTTAGCATAAAATATTCAATACCCCGAATTGTTATATTTTGGAGTAGTGTGTCCTGAACCCCACCATGTACATGCTATAAAACCCAGAATCTTTGAAGAGTAATACTTATGACTATAAAATACTTAAATTCAAAATACAAATTATGGCTGGGCATGGAGGCCAGCACAAAATCCCAGCACTTTGGGAGGCCCAGGCAGGCAGATCACTTGAGTCCAGGAGTTCAAGACCAGCCTGGCCAACATGGCAAAACCATTGTCTCTACAAAACATACAAAATTAGCTGGACACTGTGTTGTACACCTGTGGTCCCAGTTACTTGAGGAGGGCGGGCTGAGGATCAACTTGAACAATATCATATGTAAAAATAAATTTTTTTTCCTTTAAGTTCCTTTAAGTTTAGTCAAGTGAAGCAGTGGGAGTGCTCCCGTCCCCTCCCCTCCCCCTCCCCCTCCCCTCCCCCTCCCCTCCCCCTCCCCTCCCCTCCTCTTCCCCTCCCCTCCTCTTCCCCTCCCCTCCCCCCTCCTCTCCCCCTCCCCTCCCCTCCCCCTCCCCCTCCCCTCCCCCCTCCCCTCCCCCTCCCCCCTCCCCCTTCTCTCTCTCTCTCTCTTTCTTTCTTTTAGACAGAGTCTTGCTCCGTCGCCAGGCTGGAGTGCAGTGGTGCAATTTCAGCTTAAGCTCACTGCAACCTCTGCCTCCCGGGTTCAAGCGATTCCCCTGTCTCAGCCTCCTGAGTAGCTGGGGTTACAGGCATGAGCCAAGATGCCTGGCTAATTTTTGTATTTTAGTAGAAACCGGGTTTCACCATATTGGCCAAGATGATCTCCATCTCCCGACCTCGTGATCCGCCCGCCTCGGCCTCCCAAAATGCTGGGATTATAGGCATGAGGGATAACAATTTTCAATGCATGCAGCCAACCTCTACATATTGGTACTCTTTGACTGTTCAATTTTCCATCCCAGGCCCTGCAGTCCAGCTTGGAAGGGGAAATGGAATTTGTGTGTTTTCCTTCCTGCCAGTTCACTCCAAGGAGCCAACAAGGCACCTCTCTCCCATCCCCCACCCCCACACCTCCGCACGCCCTCCAAACTGAGCCCTTCAAAGACTGCGGGGTTTTTCAGTCCTTCGTAACCGCTGAAAATTTTCATATTTGCACAATATGAAAATCAGGGCAATGGTCCTGAGCGCCTGGAGGGACATCTTAGCTTGCTCTCAAGACCCACCATGAGCCACATCCACAGTGTTCTGCCAAGCAGAAGAAAAGATTTTTGCATCTGTCACGTCCTAAAGCATCTCTCCTTGGGGCAAGGTCCTGGTTGGGCGAGGGGGAGCCCCTACCGTCCCGCACTTATCCCTTGGAGCTGCTCAGGCACCTCTTACCCGTGGCCCTGCGGGAGTCTGGCCCGGCGACCGAGGATCAGAACCCGCGCTCCCAGCCCCGGCGCTTGAAGAGGCTTCCTCGCCGATTTCTCTTTTCGGCTGAAATCTTTGGGAGGAAATAATGAGATTTCCCGGAGTCAGGTTCCAAAGCTTAGTGAAACAGCGACTTTTAGGGCCCGCAATAGAGACGTAGGATCTAGAATTTCGGCTTGGAAATCTGAATATGAAGAACAGTATAAATTAACATTAGGAATAGGATGGGCCATCTGAATAAAATAGTGTTATTCCTAAGTTAAGTCTCGAACCATCGACCCTAAACTGAGATACAATCTCCAATGACTGAGCTAACCCCATCAGAATTTCTCATGCCACCGTTTACTTACCAAAAAGACAATAGGTGCCATTACGAGATTTCCTGGGTGAAAGGAATCTTGGGGTGGCAGCCTTTTTAGTGGAGGAGACCTCTCACCCCGAGGCCCAGGGTCTCCCTGAGAGGGGGTGGGGACTTGTTCGGTTGCTAGGGTGCTGGCTGCGGGGTCCGGGCCTCCGATTGCAGGCGGCCAGGAGGCTCGCCCAGGACTGGGACCAGGATTGGTGACTCCGATTGGATGTTTCTCTGTGGTCCAGGCCACTGCGAGAAACCAGTTTCTGAGACCCGGACCCCTGAGGAGGGGACGGGAGAGGAGGAGGGACATCGCAGGGGACGCATTGCGAGGCTGGAGCCGGAGGGACGAGGGGACTATCAACAGCAGAACTTGCTTTGCTGTGACCCAAACCTTCCTGTCTCTTCTCTAACCCAGGACTTGGTACAAGGGCAAACGTAAACCACATCCCTTTCACTTTGTCTTTGAGGCGGGAGTTTGCTTCCCAGAGTGGCTTCTGGCCAGAGTAGAAGTCCAGTAAACAACAAGGTCCCACGGAGATTTGAACTCGGATTTACTTAATTCAGAGTCCAGAGTGCTCACCATTACCCCATGGAACCAGCTGTTGAAAATATTGTGTTATTGACATTTGGCGAGTGAATTCTCAGCTTCCATAGTCACCAGAATTTCCTTTGCAGGTGGTTTTTTTCTCTTTGTCACACGGGACTTGAGTATCTTTAATCTACAGTAGGAGGAGTCGCCCCAGATTTACCTCTCTCTGCCCTTCTCTTTAGGTTTCTATCTCAGAGAATGAGATTAAGCACCTTTGGGGATTAGGGTCAGGGAAGAACTATATTTAGGTCTCCACTAAAGCCACCAGTTCTGCCTGGGTTGCCAGAGTTTCCTGCCCTGAAATAAACATTCTGCCCAGACCTCCTTCCCGCTGGGGTTTCTTTCTTTTTCTTTGCAACTCTCCTTTTCCCTTTATCCATGGAGCACTGATGACCATTTCCGGAACAAGATTTGGGATATGCTGAAATTTCCGCTCTTCTTATTCTGCCTTCTTCTCCTCCTCTTTCTCCTCCTCCTCTCATTCTGTTTCCAATCCCCTCTCTCCTGGTCCCTGTCTTCCTCACACTACCCCCACACCCATTTTCCCCAGCTCCCTCCAGCTCTCCACACTTCCTGCCTCCCTCTCCTCTGTTCCTTCTTGGCTACCATTCCTCTTCCTTCTGTAGGCTCCCACCCTACCCACCACCAGCCTCCCACACGCAGCCTACACTAACAGAAGAATGGACTACCACGATCTGAGAGGAAGTTGAGGAATATGTTCCTAGTCAGGACACTTTGGGGGATCTTTGCTGGGAGTGTAAGTGTGGTGACACCAACCGAGACGATGAAAGTCAGCCAGTACTTGAGGCCTGGGGAGAACCCACAGATCCAAGAGTCACATTCCCCGCCTGGCGCTGTGGCTTATGCCTGTAATCCAAGCATTTTGGGAGGGCGAGGCAGGCGGATCACGAGGTCAGGAGATCTAGACCATCCTGGCTAACACGGTGAAACCCCGTCTCTACTAAAAAAATACAAAAATAATTAGCTGGGCGTGGTGGCAGGTGCCTGTAGTCCCAGCTACTGGGGAGGCTGAGGCAGGAGAATGGCTTGAACCCAGGAGGCAGAACTTGCAGTGAACGGAGTTGAGATCCGGTCACTGCGCTCCAGCCTGGGTGACAGAGCGAGATTGCGTCTCAAAAAAAAAAAAAAAAAAAAAAAAAAAAAAGTCATCTTCCCATTCCAAAAGGCTACATCTGATTGCCAAAGTCCAAGGAAATTGAAAACAGCAGGAGCCATTGTTTTTGCAAGTCCAGTTCCAAGTGGAAAGATCATGGGGCTTCCTTCCAGCCGCCGCAAGGTCAGCACACAGGAATTTGCATTGCCCAGGACTCAGCCGGTACCCTGGATGCCTGACTGGGGCCTGTCCAGAGAAAAGCTAGGCGTGGGGCCCATTTCCACCTAGGCGGAGGTTCCTGGGGAAGTAGGCACTCACCAAGAGATTACCCCTTGCTGTCCTCCTGAGGGTGTGTGGAGCCTCAGCGCTGCTACTTCTTGGACTCCACCCTCCGGATGCCACCAGCTCTCGCTGTCCAGGGCTTCCAGTGAAGTCTCCAAGGTTCTGATTTTTGAATCGTCCTGATTTGGTGTGCCAAGAGCTGCCTCCCACAAAGTGAGCAGGTGTGGAGAGCTGCCAGATCCAAAAGATAAAATCACAAGGGATTGCCAGCTAGATAGGGACAGAGTCCCCTCTCGATTATGATTCGGATTCAAAGGGTAGATGTCATGGCCCCTAAACATCACAGCATGACCAGGGCATGCCACCCACGACCTGCAGTGCCCTTGCACCTGGTTGGGTGTAAGTGATTTTACTTAAGCAGACAAGTGTTCTCTTCTGGACTTTTTCCTTCCTTTGTGGCTAGATCTCTCTCTCTCTCTCTCTCACTCTCTCTCTCTATTTCCCCATAAGTCCCCGCATTCTCTACCCCACCTTTATTTTCTCTCTCTGTTTCCACCCTGCTGCCCCACTTCCACCTGCTTTCTCCTGTTCAGCTTTCATGGTTCACCCCTTCCCTGCCCATTGGCATCCCCCAAACTAATGCTGCTGCACTGTCCTGGGTGGGGAGATGGATATGGCTGTAGACGGTGCCCTCCAGAGTGTCCAGGATGGGGAAACATGGTGCAGCTGCCAGTATAATGGTTTAAAAGAATGGCCACTTTCAAAAGCCTTTCACATCTCCTGACCTGGGATCTTTTGGGACTAAAACATTATGGACCACAGTGGAATTCTTCATCCTCCAGGACCTTGTGGTGGATGCCTTCTGTCACTGAGCTTTCATGGTGTGGCTATTAAGTGCCAGGTCCTGCTCTTGGACAGTGTCATCATTGTGAGGAAGTCTCAAGTCACCACTCATAGAGTGGGTCTGGAGCTCACCTCTGCAGGCATCAAGAGGTGTCAGAGAGAAAGGGGCATGACCAGTTTGTGTCTTTCCCACGTGGCCACTCACTGGGCTGTGGGGGAGTGGAAGTCAGTGCAAGGAAGAAGCCCAGTGAGAAAGCAAATGCACAACATCAGACCTGGGGCTGAGGCCCCCACCTGCAGTGGGGCAGCCTCTGAAGTAGGCAAGGCGGAGCAGGGAAGGTCGTGGCCTGGTGTAATCTGGAGTCGGGTGCCCCAACTCATTAATGTGACTCTTACCCAAAGGCAAGATTAAATATCTGCGTTCTTCAGAGGAGAATGTGTCTTCAGAGGAGAATGGAGAGGCTGGGGAGCACCTTCTCACCCCATGCTGACTGTATTTGATGTTACAGTATGCTATCTCTGTGCTATAATTCGTTAGCATGTGGCCATTAATGGAAATGATTGATGGTTTAAGCCCATTCCCAGGTATTCTAGTTTTCATCTAAGTTCCCTCCCTTCCTTCCTCCCTCCCTCCTTTCCCTCCTTCACTCTTGGCAATCATTGATCATTTTACTATCTCTGTCTTTTTTACTTTCTCAGAATGTCCTACAGTTGGAATTATATAGTATGTAGGTTTTCAGACTGGCTTCCTTCAAGCGTTATGAATTGAATGTTCCTTTATGTCTTTTCATGTCTTGATAGCTCGTTTCTTTTCATCACTGACTAATATTCCATTGTGTGGATACACCACAATTTGTTTATCCATTCACTTGTTGAGAAGAACATCTTGGTTACTTCCAGTTTTTGACAATAATAAATAAAACTGCTGTAAATACTTGTGTGCAGGTTTTCGGGTGAACACAAGCTTTCCTCTCATTTGGCTAAATAAGTCAAATTGCCATTGCAAGATTATATAGTAAGACTATATGAAAAAATAAAAAATAAAAAAAACCTCCCAAACTATTTTCCAAAGTGGTTGTACCATTTTGCATTTCCACCAACAATGAATGAGAGTTCCTGTAGCTCTGTTTGTTTGACAGCTTTCAGAATTATCACTTTTTACAGATTTTAGCCACTCTAACAGGTGGGTTCTGTCATCTCATTGTTTTCATATGCGATTTTCTAATGATAAATGACTTTGAGTATCTCTTTCATATACTTATTTGCTATCTGTATATCTTTTTGGTGAGGTGTTCAGATCTTTTTGTCTATTTTTAAATTGGGTTGTTCACTTTCATATTATTGAGTTTGAAGAGTTCTTCATTTATTTTGGACACCAGCCCTTCATCAGATCTGTATTTTGCAAATATTTTCTCTCAGTCTGTGACTTGTTTTTTCATTCTCTTAATAGTGTCTTTCACAGAGCAGAAGGTTTTAACTGTAATGAAGCTCAACTTTTCAATTTTGTTTCTTTCATGGATTGTGCTTTTAAGGCTGTTTCTAAGAAACCATCACCAAACCCAAGGTCACCTGGCTTTTCTCCCGTGTTATCCCCTAGGAGTCTGTGGTTTTGAACCTTGCATATAGTTATAAGATCCATTTGTGAAAGTTATAAGATCTGTGTGTATATTTATTTATTTTTTCATGTGGGTGTCCAGGTGTTCTAGCAGCATTTGTTGGAAAGGCCATCCTCGCTCTGTTAAATTGCCTTTGTGCCTTTATCAAAGATCAGTTTATTATATTTATGTAGGTCTATTTCTGGGCTTTGTTTTCTTTTCCATTGATCTATGAGTTTATTTTACCTTTTTTCACCAACTCCACACTGTTTTGGTTACTGTAGCTTTACAATATGTCTTGAAGTTGGCAGAGCCAATCCTCGGGGATTTTTTCTGATCTTCACCATGGGAACCTTGTTGGGTTGTAGTGGTCAGACTTATGAAAGTGTGATATCCCCACATGGCTGGTTCTCAGAGAGTTTTTAGTGCTCAAGCCAGGCCACCCTCAGCTTCTAGTAATCTGTCAATACCATTTAAGTGCTCCTCCCAGGTGCTGGCTCCAGCAGCTTCTGTTCCTGGCAAGCTGTGACTCCCTGTGTTTGCCTGTCTTTCTAGTTTTCAGAATGGCAGTGACCTCAATTCTCTGGCCATCTGAGAAGAGTTGTTGGTTTTCAGTTTGTTCAGCTTTTTTCTTGTTGTGAGGACAAATGGTGACTTTCTACCTCTTTATATGTCAGAGTTGAAAACGGAAATTTCATTTAAAAAGTTACTTGTGGCCAGGCGTGGTGGCTCACGCCTGTAATCCCAGCATTTTGGGAGGTTGAGGTGGGTGGATCACAGGGTCAGGAGTTCGAGACCAGCCTGACCAGCATGGTGAAACTCCGTCTCTACTAAAAATACAAAAATTAGCCAAGCTTGGTAGCACGTGCCTGTAATCCCAGCTACTCAGGAGGCTGAGGCAGGAGAATCACTTCAACCCAGGAGGCAGAGGTTGCAGTGAGCCTAGGTCATGGCATTGCACTCCAGCTTGGGTGACAGAGTGAAACTGTCAAAAATAAAAAATAAATAAAAGTTACTTGTAATAAAACTTACTAATTTAAAATCTACGATGAAATCATTTAACGAGGTTTGTTGAATTGTGCAGCTATCAGCAGAGTCACATTTTAGAATATTTTTGTCATTTCCCCAAATTCCCTCAAGCCTCTAAACAGTCATTTCGTAATCTCTGGTGCCCATGACTGGGCCCCAACAAAATAAAATTTGGAAAACCGACATCATTAAATTTCAACTTTTCTTAGATTGGGATTTTTTATAGTGACTAATTGTCTTACTTTTAGCATTTTAGGGACTGTTTTGAGGAACTTAATAATAGTCCTTTTCATTGCTCTTCGTGAATTGTTTCATTTTTACTGATAACTGATAGTTGCTACCAAACCTGGTCTGGCAAGCCTAAATGAAGGAACCAAAAAAAAAAAAAAAAAAAAATCTGCTATAAGAAATAGAGATAGATGGTAAATTTGCACATAAGATTATGTGGAGTTAGTATTGTACCATCTTTATTCTTTCAGAAATTTGGTTGGTAACATTAGAGATACTCCTCACGTGCTTAGAATGCCTCTCATTGTCTTCTTCAGGTTACAAGGGCTCCAGAATAGTGACATAAAGGTGAATGCAAGATTTTTGCTGTAGTTCTTTGCTTTTTTTTTTTTTTTTCCCTCTTACAGTGGTTAGCATCCATGTATCTGAAATAATAAATCAAGAGTAGAGATAGGCATCTGTACTAGTTTTCTATTGCTGCCTATTAGCACATGCAACAAACTAATGGATCGAAACCACAGAAGTCTGGAACAGAGGCTGGGTTCCATGATGAGGGTTTTAGGAAGCTGAATCCAGGCTATGTAATTATGTGGAGCTCAGGATACTTCTCCAAGTTCACTTCAGATATAGGAGGAATACATTTTTGGGGGGTTGAAAGACTGGGTTTTCTTTTTCTGTGCTGGCTGTCGGGCACGAAACACTCTGACTCCAGAGGCCACCTGCGTTCCTTCTCACCTGTCCTCTTCAATTTTCCAACCAATAACAGCTCATGGAGTCCTTCTGAAGCTCCCATTCTTCCTGACGTCACCTTCTCCTGACAGCTAGAGAAACCACTGGCATGTATGCAATGATGTGATTAGATCCAGTTTACACAGGTAACCTCATCATCTTAAAGTCATATAGCTGGCATGTAACAACATAATCACAGGAATGATGTCTCCTCACCTTAACAGGCTTCAGAGACAAGGGTGTGGCGTGTTTGGGGACCATTTTAGAAATTTCATCTACCACAATCAGACACTCACATTCCCCCATCTGCAAAATACATTCACCCTCTCCCCTAAGGTTTCCAAATTTCATGTCATTAAAGCATTAGTTCAAAGTGAAAAATGTTATGTAGACCGCACCAAATCAAAAGTTTAAAATCTTAATCATCTACACCAAGTGTGAATGAGGCTTCTGAGGGTGTCCATTAAGTACAGATCCCTGACATAATTCCCTTCCCTCGATCAACCTGTGAAACTGAACTGAACAAACAGCTTATCTGCCCTCAATGTGCAATGGTGGGACGGACATAGAAAAACAATTCTAATGATTCTTGTTCACAAACAGGGAAAGTGGAAGTAACAAAGAAGTTACTGATCCAAAACCTTTTTGAAATGCGACTGAGCAAAGTCCAGCAGGAATTTCTTGGTTAGGATCCACAACCTGGAACTAACCTCTGTTATATGGGCTTTGCCTCTGGGCTCTGCATTTCTTTCTATCTTTATAGAAATCATTTTATTTTCCTTCTTCTCCTACTCCTTTGGTTCTTCCCCTTTCTTCCTATGGCAGCATCCTCCCCTTAATCCTTGGCACATCATCCCCAGCAGAATTAGTCAAATGTTGCCCGTGGCACGATCCTGACCATCTCCATGAGGGCCTGTCCTTGGAACCCCTGCTCCCCTGGGACCCTCTTCACTGACCTGACCTCTCTGTCATGATTGTTTTCAGCTGACCTGGCTGGTTTAAGAGAAAACCTAGAATTGTGGAGATGCAGAACCAATCTCTGCCCTCTCTTATCTCCAAGAGAGGAAGAAAATAACAGGTATCGTCATGGAGAAATGACCCACGTGAGGGCTGAGACTCTCCAGCAGTTACAGCAGAGGAAACTCCCTCAAGAATGGTGGAGCTGAGATCCCAGGCCCGGAAAGCAGACTTGTGTTAAGTGCTATTTAGTCTTTATGTCCTCCCTGCCCCAATCTACCAGCCAGCGAATGACAACTGACTGAGTATAAATACTAGGACTACAGAACGGTGATAAAGTGTTTGTCAAAGGAAACACCCTTTTACTTTCCCTGTTTTCACAGTGGAAATTGCTATTTTTGATCCAAAGTTTTTGGAAACGCAGCAGTGAGTTCCTGGAGGATGAGTTAGGTGCTTTGGACAGGGAGGCTGAGGCCAAGGCTTGTGTGGTCGATCTGCTGCCACCATGTGGTGACGGAGCCTGGGAGAGTCTTAGTCTTTCTAGAGGTCCCTTCCTGCTGTGTTTTCTCTGAGGAACTGAGATGGTTTTTAACGCTGCCCAGGACCTGCAACTGAGACCTGACTCTGTGTGTCTTCTGCAGGGGCCTGAGCTGAGTCCACACCCTGGAAACCCAGAACTGAGGGAACAGATGAAAGAAAGAAAGTCAGCAGGTTTAGGGGATGAGAACAACCCACAAAGGACAAGCCATTGGTAAATGAAAACCAAAGAAGGGGGGAATAGGACAAATTGGGACAGAAGCCTCAGGGGAAATTGTCAAGCCTGTCATCATCCAAACCCTCAAGGAGCAGCACGAGCTGAGCAGTGGGACTGAGAGAAACTTACTCCACAGGAGTCTCCTGCCCCTGGCCAGGGAAAGCCACAGGGAGGATCAGAGCTGGTTTATAGTGAGGGGCAGCAGCAACTCCAAGAGGGGGAAGATGCGACCATGAGCCCCCGCCCCAGACCCAGGAGCCTCGACCTTGGGGCTGCCGTAGCAGTGGATGCTCTTCAGGTCGGTGTGGGTTAGAGGGAGTAACCATGCTGGGAGAAGGGTTGGAGACATCCATTCTTACATTAAAAAGCTCTGCCCTAAGTTAGGTGCCAGAGTAAGTGTCCGTTGCTAGTATACAAAGCAGTGATACTTATAATATTCTTCTGTACTTACAGTTGAAGAAGGTTTCCAAATGGTATCTCATAAATATTTATTGGGTGTTTACTTTTCTTTACACTGTGTTAAACACTTGGGATTCAGATATTAATGTCCCCCTAAAGGAACTCAAGCCCATGAAAGAAAGAACACAAACAACATTTTAAGAAAATATGGAGGCCGGGCGTGGTGGCTCACACCTGTAATCCCAGCATTTTGGGAGGCCGAGGTGGGCAGATCACATGGTCAGGAGATCGAGACCATCCTGGCTAACACGGTGAAACCCCATCTCTACGAAAAAATACAAAAAATTAGCCTGGCGTGGTGGCGGGCGCCTGTAGTCCCAGCTACTTGGAAGGATGAGGCAGGAGAGTGGCATGAACCCAGGAGGCGGAGCTTGCAGTGAGCCGAAATTGTGCCACTGCACTCCATCATGGGCTACAGAGCAAGACTCCATTTAAAAAAAAAAAAGAAAGAAAGAAAAGAAAAGAAAAAAGAAAAAGAAAAAAGAAAACATGGAAGTTCCCCCACATTGGGGAGTTGTGGCAACCCAGAGAATGGGAGTTTAGGTGCAGACATTGCTCCTAATGACAGGGGGAGCCACAGGAGGACTTCTTCAGAACAGACTCATTTTCCTCCAATGTCCCACAGAGAGGGATCCTGGGGCATGAATGGTGTAAGGCAAGGGCCAGTCTAAGGAAAGGGATTTGCCACATCCTGGGAGAAATCTCAGCACCCCTGACAGGACATTTGGGACAGGAATGCAGGTGAGAGGAGGTTTGCAATCGGTTTTATTCAATAACTGATGAACACTCTCCTGAGAACTCCCTCAGTGCCAGACCCTGAGCTGGGCACCACGAACACAGAGATCAGTAAGACACGATCTCAGCTGTCACAGAACTCTCAGTCTAGTGACCAGCGATTCCTGAGAAGTATAGTGATGGTGGGTTCATTGGAACCAGTGGCCCATGCTGCATGGAGATGACCGCAGTGGATGACCTGGTCTCTCTTCTGTTTTTTTCAAACAGCTGAATGACCTGTGACCCTGGACTTCAGCCAGATGTCAGCATCTCAAGGTACAACCAACACCTTGGCTCCATGTTGGCTCAAAACAGTTAACACAGCCAAGGTATTCAAGGTATCAGTAGATATTGACTATGTCCTGGCCAGCTGTGAAAAGAAAGTGGTGAGTTTAACAAGTATTCTAAAATTGTCCTTCACGTAGTAATCACAGATGATCTATCTTCTGTCTGCAGAGGTTGCAGTGAGCCGAGATCGTGCCATTGCACTCCAGCCTGGGCAAAAAGAGCGAAACTCTGTCTCAAAAAAAAAAAAAAAAAAAAAATATATATATATATATAAAATATATCCATAATAATATATATAATATAACATATATTTATAATATAATAATATATATTATATATAATATATAATAATATATTTCCATATATAATATATAAAAATATATATAATATATATTTAATATATAATATATTATATATTATGTTATATATAATATATAACATATATGTTATATATTATATATAATATATATTATATATTATGTAATATATGCATATATTATATAGAAATATATTTTGGGGAGACATTAATATCTGAATATTTCTATATAATAGATTATATATACATATTTTATATATATATCTATTTTTGAGACAGAGTTTCGCTCTTTTTGCCCAGGCTGGAGGGCAATGGCATGATCTCGGCTCACTGCAACCTCTGCCTCTGGGTTAAAGTGATTCTCTTGTCTCAGCCTCCTGAGTAGCTGGGATTACAGGTGTATGCCACCACGCCTGGCTAATTTTCTGTATTTTCAGTAGAGACGGAGTTTCACCGGTTGGCCAGGCTGGTTTTGAACTCCTGACCTCAGGTGATCCACCCACCTCAGCCTCCCAAACTACTGGGATTACAGGCATGAGCCACTGTGCCAGGCCTCTGTCTGGTAATTTAAATGCTTTGCAGACTCCAAGATTCACCTGTGTCCAAAATAAACTGTGTATCAGTCATAGTACTAGCATTTAGAAATTGTGTATTTTATCCTCTAGTTATAGATTAAATAACTAAGGTGGAAAGGAGTAAAGCAGCTTCCATGAATGTAGTGAGAAACTAGGTGGGGTCAGGGACTAGAGTCCTGCCTTAGGATTCCCCAGTAGTTGCCAGTCACAATTTTTGTACTCTTAGAAACAACAACAGCAACAACAAAATGACAACCTGTTTTGTTCCTCTGCTTACCCTATCCAGTTCTCTACACTATAACATCTCTGCTTATCAAGACAACTTGGATTCTCAATTTGTTAAGCTCAACAAATGCATCTGCTAAGCCCCTGTGGGTAAAGCGTTATGCTAGTTACGGTGGGTGATACAGAGGAAGCCCAGAAGAGTCCTTAGTGACAAGAGCTTGAGATTTCTGCTCCCAGCTCAGCATGAGTTGCCTGGAGATGAGAAAATCAGTAGCCAACACCCACAGGTGTATTCTGGTGAAAGGGTCGATAATAATGAATAGTGGTTCTGATAGGCTGGGCTCTTAACCTCCCAGAGATGCTGGTCAAACAGGATCTGGAGGATCCCTGCACATAGTGTCTGACTGCCGACTGTCATAATTGAATGTTACCAAGTCTTGGCCTGGATCCCCTCCCTTCGTTTCATTTCACAGATTACATGTTGACAGTAGGAAAATCAACAGAAAGGCCATGAGGCCAGACACCAAAAGACTTAGTAATGCTGCTGGGTGGGCCATGAATTTTTACAAACACATGAAGGGCCTTCTCAGAAGTGAAGTTTTAGGAAATATAAAATGCATAGCTGGGATATATTATAGTGTACTGATAGAAAAAATATTGTATATAACAGCATCTAATAACTTCCGGAGGAAAAAATATTTTTCACATTCCTCCAATTATGGACTTATATGTCAAAAAACCCAAAAAACAAAAAAACCCTAAGAGAACCATTAACATCCATTGGTTTTGCAGAAACAGGATACCCTTAGTGCACTTAAAGTTGGAAACATGGCTCTGCCTTTAGGGCCATGCAATGAAACAGACTGTGGTAGTTGACATAGGAGGAGCAGAGTGGAGTTTATAACAATGGCTACAAGACAGTGAAGAAAATGCTTTTGGGTTTTTAAGCAGCAGACGAGGTGACTCAGAGGAATGTTAGACAATCGCAGAAAAGCAATTTTAGCAACATTTTCGATTCAGTGGGCACTACATAGTTAGTCCACGCTCCGCATCCATTCTTTCACAGTCCGTCCCTTCATCGACTTGGGCCTACAATGAGTTTTCTGAGAGACGAGAGGGATCAACACAACAGCACGCACACACCTGAAATAAAGAATGAATTTCTAATTTTCAGATTTTGGTCCCTGACCTAACCAAAGAAGTGACTACCACAGAGGTTAACTATTAATCACATAAATGATGCTCACAAATATGCAGATCTTATAATAACAAGGTAAAACAGTTTAAAAAATAGATGGTAGAACTGTAGTTCAAGGATAGGATGCCAATGGAAATGACCCATAACATTACATCATCTCCACTTCCAACAAAAATCAGGTAAAATAAGGAAGGAGACTGGCAACCCAATGCACAGAACTATATATAAGATGCATACTATTTATTGGTTGGTTATAAACCAGTGGAAATAAATCTTTTTATATATCGACTCTTGGTTTATGTCACAGAGGCACAGCATGGAACAATAGACAACCAGACTGTAAGGTAAATTCATTTGAATAACTGGACTTTTGTAAACCATTAGACAGACATTGGAGAAACCAAATTTAAAGCTGTTTGTGAGCCATGTTAGCCTATCAAGGTTGAAATTCAGGAGAGATACATAATGACAAATAAATGCTTTTGTGTGTGTGTGTGTGACTCAGTGATCTGATGCATTGGGAATGTGATCTTGTGAATCTCTCAGGTGAGCAAGCCTGACATGATTGGGCATAAAGGTCAGTAACTGAAGAGGTACCAATGTGCTCCATGTGTCAGTTGTGACCTAAGGAACTGAAGGCTTTCACCCTCCCTTGAAGTAATGAAGCTGACACAGCAGGGGGCTGCAAATTCCACTGCAGATCAGGGTCTTGATGGTGACATACTGAAGAGGGGACTCCCACCTGAGTTACAGAGTAGGAACTACTGTTTCCTATGGTTACTGAATATCCCACAAACTAACCTCATCAGCTTGCCACTATTAATTATTGTAAAGCTCTTAGAGGTCTCATTTTCTAACAGATCACATCAGAAATAAGACTAATAAGGATCAGGTACAAACTCATACTTGCTGGACATACCATTGCATATCATCCCAAAGTTTCTGGCACTACATAGTGGTGGAGTAGATTCTTCAATATTACATTTAAAACTAAGGGAGAACGTTGGCTTCTAAATTTTACAACTATGGTATTGCAGCTAAACACAAGTGCAAATGGGCAGCCTTATCAACTGCATGAGTAATCTTAAGGAAAACTTATTGGTGAACATACAGAACATTTCACATGCATTTGTCCACAAAGTACAAACTCTTCCCAACCTCAGAACTTGATATGGGTTAGGACTTTCCTCTCGCTTGGGCTGGTGATAAAGTTCCAACTGAAATGAGAAAGATTCTTTGTACCTGGTAAATACGCAAGTTTCCAAAGATATTGCCACTGGCAGAGCAAACCTGAATCTGAAAAGCATTTGTTTCTAGCAGGATATAAGATCAATATGCAAAAATAAATTGTATTTTATGCAATTGCACAGCAGAATTTAAATGTAAAAGGAATACCATTTACAATAATGTCAAGTGTATAAAATCCATAAATATAAATATGACTGAAAATTAGAGCATATTTCACAGGGAACACAGTGCAGGCCTAATAACTGGAAAGATATTGTTTGTTCATGTGTTGAACAAACAATATTGTTGAGATGTTCATTTCCCCTAATTTGATCTATGAATTCAATGCAATCTGACTCAAAATTTCAGCATGCATCATTGGTAGAAAATGGTCAGCTGATTCTAAAATTAACATGAACTGGCATAACCAAAATGCCTGTATAATGAAGAGCAAAATTGGAGGGCTAGCTCCACCTGATTTAAAGAACAATCATAGAGTTGTAATGGCCACAACAGAATGCTTTGGCATGTGATCAATTAAATGAATCAAAAGAAAATAGAGTCAAATATAAATGAATACATGTATTGAGAACAGATTTTTGAAAATCTTGAAAAAGCAATGTATTTAAAAATGCATAATATTTCAACAAATGATTGAGGATTTTCTTTTTAAGCAATGGATGTGACATATTTGTAACTATATAAAAATAAACAAGTGGAAAAAATTGCATTCATGTGTCATATCATATATAAAAATTAGCTTTTATAAGAGACTGTGAAGGAGATAGGGGAGAAGGAAGAAAATATATTGGTTAATGCATATAAAGTATAGTTAAATAGAAAGAATAAGTTCTAGTATTTGATAGTATATTGGGGAGAATATAATTCAAAATAACTTATTGTATATTTTAAAATAACTAGAAGAGAAGAACTGGAATATTCCCAACATAAAGAAAAGATAAAGTTTTGAGGTGACAGATATCCTACTTACACTGATTTGATCATTACAAATTGTATACATTTATAAAAATATCACGTGTATCCTCAAAATATGTACAACTATAATACATCAATTAAAATAATGAAAAGTACATCTTAGACAAATTAACAATGATTCCAATCTGATCAGTTATCTTTTCTGACCACAATAGTATGAAACTAAAAGTTTACCACACAAGGAAAACTGGAAAATTCAAAAATACATGGAAATTAAACAACATGCCTCTGAACAACTGATTGATCAAAGAACAAATCAAAAGGAAAAGTTGAAAATATTTTGAGGCAAACAAAAGTGAAAACAAACATAACAAAATCTTTGGAAACAGAAAAAAACAGCTCTAAGAGTCAAGTTTATAACCATAAATGCATACATTAAAAAAAAAGAAAGACTTCAAATAAACATTACACCTCAAGAAACCAGGAAAAAACCAATAAAATAAATCCAAAGTTCACTGAAGAAAGGAAACAAAATTCAATGCAGAAGTCAATCAACTGAAGAACAGAAATACTACAGAAAAATAAAACTGAGTTGTTGGGTTTTTTATTTTTATTTTTCCTTTTCCTTTTCCTTTTCCTTTTGCTTTTGCTTTCTCTTTCTTTTTCTCTTTTTAGGAGAGATAAGGTCTTACTAGTCCTCCCAGGCTGATTGGGAACTACTGGCCTCCAGTGGTGATCCAATGTAGGCCTCTCACATCCAAGCTGTTTTTCTGGAAAATGTAAAATTAACAAACACTTGGCTAAACTAACTGAGAAAAAAATAGAGAAGACTGAAATAAACAACATCTGAAATGAAAGTGGAGGCATTAAAACAGAAACCTCGCAAGTAAAAAGATCATAAGAAACTATTATTAACAGTTCTATGCCGTCAAACTGGATAACCTAGAGTAAATGGATAAATTCTTAGAAACATACAACCTACCAGGATTGAATCAAGAAGAAACCGAGAGCCTGAATGACCAATAACAAATAAAAGGACTGAAAAACCTCCCAACAAAGAGAAGCCCAGGACCAATGGCCTCACAGCTGAACTCTTCCAAACATTTAAAAAAGAACCGGGCGTGGTGACTCACGCTTGTAATCCCAGCACGTCCAAGGCCAAGGCGGGCAGATGACCTGAGGTCAGAAGTTTGAGACCACCCTGGCCAACATGGTGAAACCCCATCTCTACTAAAAAATACAAAAATTAACTGGAGGTGGTGGTGCGTCCGTGTAATCCCAGCTACTTGGGAGGCTGAGGCAGGAGAATCGCGTTGCAGTGAGCCGAGATGGCGCCACTGCACTCCAGCCTGGGCGACAGAGCGAGACTCTGTCTCGGGGGGAAAAAAAAAAAAAGGAAAGAAAATGAAAACCACTGGAAATCATAATGCATTTAGTCCACTTTCTGAGAGTGTGATTTCCTCTTCCTGTGGAAATGGCGATAATTTTTATGAGGGGTGCTGCCCGGACCCCACTGGAGGAGCGGGTAAGATGAGGACTGTGCTCGGTGTTATCTCCCTACAGAACCACACACGCTGATCGGTGATACCTGTGGCCCCTAAGTGTCCGTGAGGGGACTGGTCCTTCTACAACACTGCTTACGGCTGCGGACACCCACTATATGGCAACAAGATGTATATGTGTGGGTAGGTGGTAAAACCATTATAGGCCACGGAAATTCAAAATGTTCCAGAACCCTAAAAAGTTCACCTCATGTAGTATTTGGTCTATTGCAGGGGGCCCCAAGCCCCTGGGGCTGTGGTCAGCTACCTGTCCTGGGCCTGTTAGGCACCAGGCGGCACAGCAGGATATGAGTGTCCGGCAAGCGAGCATTCCCGCCTGAGCCCCGCCTCCTGTCAGATCAGCGGTGGCATTAGATTCTCATAGAAACACAAACCCTATTGTGAACTGTGCATGCAAGAGATCTAGGTTGTGCTGTCCTTATGAGAATCTAATTAATGCCTGATGAGCTGAGGTGGAACAGTTTCATTCTGAAATGATCCTTCCCTCTTCTCACATCCCCCACCCCGGTCCAACGAAACATTGTCTTCCATGAAACCAGTCCCTGGGACAAAAAATTTGGAGACTGCTGGTCTACAGTGTCCCAAAAGCCTTTTCTATGATGCCTTCCCAAAGCCTGGAGGCTCTAAGTCCTCCCCTGTTCTTATACTCCTGTGTGTTGAGAAAAACAGCATTTCCTATGCTCTGAAGGCTCTCCAGAACATTCTTTCTAGGCTGCAGGATGGAGATGAATAATAACAATAGAATAATTGGCTTGGCCTTGTTAGCCAATCCAAAGCCCTCTGGGCTGAAGTGGGGGTTTTTCACTTCGGGGACATCCAGCCTGGGTACCTTCATCTCAGCATCCCCAGGCACAGACAGGAAGTGACATCACCTGTTTACATGATGTCTGTCTTTGTGGCCTGGGCCACTGGGTGGCTTACCTCAGAGGCGGAGATGGCTGCAAGTTCTCTGAGAAGAGAGAACCAGAAAGAAGTCACATGGAGTGGGGATTCAAGGTTAGAAACTCCCCTTAACACCAGCCAGGTTGCCAGTTTTGATGCTCTGGTAGAAAAGGGGCAGTAATACTAAGTCCCCAAATAGTAACAAATGAGCTCAGTACCTGTCCTGGTATGTGAAGAATAAGAAGAGAAAACCTAACCTGAGCCTAGGTTTCCCCCTTGTTATTAAGGATTGGGGGGAGAAAGAGAGCAGAGAATTTGCCTTTTTTACACAATTATTTCATTCCAATTTTCTGATGTCACTCCAAGTAATGCTAAGGGAGAAGTTTATTAGGCAAGTCCTTCAAAAGGCTATTTTCTTCCCATTTTCACTCCTTTCATGTATCATGCTGGGCCAGGAAATGGACAAGTTAGTTGGCCAATGAAATACCATTTTAATATTACAGCATAGATATCTGAAGTATGTGACACCACGCCATAAATTCAGTAATCCTAGCGCTACACTATCTGAGAGGTTACCAACACCTTCCCATTATCTTTAATTTACCTTTTGAAATCACATATGGTTATATACATATATCCACACACACGTATACGTATACACATGTATACGTGTGTGTATGTATAGTAATATGTATTACTACATAGTTGAATGTAACTCTTCAGGAGTGTTATACAGTGGGCAACACATTGACAGCATAAGCCAACTAAATCAAATGTGAATAATGTAAGATGTGAAACATTATTTTATTATACTTTATTATTAAATTATTAAATTTTTCTGAGACAAAGTTCTATAGGGAAATTGATGATCCAATAAAGAGACTTTCCTCCACTAGTGTCTTTGTCAAAATAGATAAAGTGGCCATCAAAAATGAAAATTAAATTATGAAAATTTAAATCAATTTGTTTAATCAAAATAAAAATTAAATTATTAAATTATGAACACAAGCCCTCTCTGGTTTTGAAAAATCTGCTTTGGTTCCAACCAGCCTTAGGTCTTCAGGCGCCTTTGCCTTTATTACTGGTGCTCATTTACTCTGCCCACACTTCCAAAGATGAGTTTTGGGACCCTTCTGTGCACCAGGTGTCCCAAGGGCCTAAAGTCTCAAGCATACCCATGAGACTATCCAAGGAACAGCACCACATTCACAAAATTTAGACCCAGTGAGAACACTGTGAGCAAAAAGTCCAGGCTTACATTTTTATTCAATTTATTAAATTATTTTTCTATTGTGTCCAATCTTACCTGGAAGAAAAGAGTAGATGCCAAAACAGGAGAGAACAGAGAGACTATTGAATTCAAGTTTACTGAAATTCTGGGAAGTTCTTCCAGCTTTGCCATCTCTTGTGGATTTATAGTCTAAGGGAAAATTGACTATAAAGAAATCCTTTGATGATAAATATAGCTTAAAATTATCTCTAAAAGATTGATCATTTCTAGAGTTGGTTTTAAATGCTGCAGAGAAGATGCAGTCTCACACTTTGGGGCATGTAATTGGTGCTTATACGTTGGTGGGCTGTAGACATCGGAATCTTAAATTCACACTACATTTCACCTAGCAGTTCCACTATTTGGAGTTTATCCTAGATAAATAGCTTAAATTTTAGGATCGACATTAACTCCCATTTCTCCAGCAGTCTTGGAATAATTGAGCCACAGCGGTGGTAGATGGCAAACACAGGAAAGAACAATACCACACAATGAGGCCAAGACCCCGTACCCTGATCTGGAATCAACCTTTTCCCGGCGGTGAAAGCGCCAAACTTTAGCCACTAGACTACCAGGGAACCACAAACCACATGGTTTGTTTTTGTTTGTATTTTTCCCCTCAATTGTTCCAGCAGAAATTACGCTGACATTGACCTCTAGAAAGCTCCATCTACCCTTCCTGGTGCCACCTGCCAATCCAAGGAAGAGTCCCAAATTACCATCCTCTCTCTGCTTTCTCCAAGTTGCGAGCCCACACGCGACGTGCAGAGCTCTCTCCGTTCAGTCCAGCCAGTGCCGCTCTCGGAAGACCTGGCAAGTCTGCAAGTCCTGGAGCGAGTTGCAGCGTCCCAGCCGCACCTCGCCACCCGCCTGGAGATGCGCCTTTGCTAGGCGGCAGCGCGTGGAGAGATAGTCGCGGGTCGCCGGGCCGGAGCGCACCAGGTTCCCGGGAGGAGGCGGGAGCTGGGGGGCGCCCGGGGTGAGACCGCGACACCGTCAACATCATAAAGGACTCAGACCCCTACATTCCCGACATCATAAACAACTCAGATAGATGCGGAAACCGAGACGGCCTGGATGGAAAACTCTTTCAAGGAAGATCCCAGGGCCCTGAACGGAATTCCGGATATTTTCTCTACAACATACTACACCTGCCTTTTCCCACGTTAGTTAATGGCGACTCCACCCTCCACACGTTCAGGCCAAAAACACGACGCAGCTCTTTCTCTTAAGACCCATATCTGAAACCACGTTTCTTTTTTTTGTTTGATTTTTTCATCTTCCTTTCCTCCCTCCCTTCCTTCTTTCTTTCCTTCCTTTTTTTCCTAAGCAAGCTAACAAAGGATCATGTTTCTTTTTTGGTTAATTGCAGACTTTGATCCACACAATTATTCTCTTTCTTGGTCTTTGAATTTGGGCAAACGACAAGCGAGGCATAGAGATCGCTTCAACTCGCTCCCCGCGGCTCGCCCAGACGTTAGGGTTTGGGGCCGCCGTTTGACTTTGGCCCTGCAGGTCAAAATCATCCTTTCTGGGCCTGTCTTCTCGGGGGCCAGGGGCAGGGCCTGGTCCTCTCTGCGCGCCCGCAACCCTGCACCCCTTTCCTGTGACCTGCGGCGAAGCTCGGCGGGGGACCGGGTATTCAATTGACCAGGAGTCCGCGAGGCGCAGATGCAGGAGTGCTGGGACGCTCGCGATGAGTTTGCAGTTCCTGCCGGCTCCAGCAAGGCCCCGGGTCAGTCCGGGGCGTTGCTCTGTTGCAACTCCGAAGGCGCCAAGGCAGGGAGGGACCGGTAGGCGAAGGGCAGCCGCGCTCTTGCACTCTGTTTCAGTCCTCCAGTCGCTGTTGAATGGAGTTTCCATCTCCAGTCTCAGCCAAAGCAGGCAAGGCGGACAACCTCGCCCTGGCAACTAGTGAGTATGCAGTCCCTTCTCCGCCCCGTTGGGCACTTGAACTTGTGCCTTTGGATTGTTTCTCCCCAAGCTTTCTATGAATTCCAAGAATGCAACTGATAACTCAGTAAAAACTGCCCTTACTTGAAGAAAGAATACTTTAAAATCTTAGCAGAGGAAATGTTCTAGATGGGTTGTAAGTCGAGGACTTTCAAGGGTGGGAGGAACACGAAAATTACTACACCAGGGAACACAAATGCTGTTGAGAATGCCTCTCACACATCAACTACACACCTCTAGCAGGTAGGTTCTACGATTAGGTTGGGCCCATCCTATTTTAAGTGTACTGTTGGTGGAACTTAATCTGAGTCTAGGATGAATATTTTAATTTTAAGTTTTTAATTTAAATACACATCCCAAAAAAGATACAGAAAGCATATAAAGCACACTTTATACCATTTTAACAAAAACAGCAAAAGAGAGAATATGTGAATGACAGCCTCATAAAATGGTCTTTAAGTACTGGTTGTTTCCACTAAAGTTTTTCTTCCTACAAAGAACAGAAATTGCAAACCAAACATTGTACTTCATGCTACTAAGTAACAGAAAAAAAAAATGCTATGGCAAAAACAAAACAAAACAAAAAAAACGAAACAAACAAACAAACAAAACCCTTGAAAATGAACTTTTTTTTTCAAGGAAAATCTAAATTCTTTGCTGAATGTTGCAGACATTTTACCTCTAGATCAACTCTTAAGGTAACTGGAGATTTATTTTCTCCAGAGAGTACAATAGAGGATCTTTGGCCAAGGGGTCAACCATTATTTGTGAGAGCATGTGTCCTCTAGTGAAATGAGAGAGATTAAATGACAGCATGTCTTGATTTTCTTGGTGGCACCACAGGATGTACACATTTCAGGTTTATTGAGCTGTGTGAAAAAGTCAAACCTGGAAGACTTACTATTAAGCTGTTTATTACTATAAACAAAACAGTGTGAACGTGACTAAAAGGACATGCAGAGCTCTCTCTTTTCCCACACTGATATGTGTTATGATATACATATCAATAAATGAAACTGAAGTGAGACACCTAAAACAGATCCTTGTTATATGGCCAATTTATTTTTTTCAAAAAAGGCACTAAAGCAATATAATGGGGAAGAAGTGTCATTTCAACAAATAGTGCTGGACCAACTAGATATCTACTACCGAGGACAAAAATCTCAATCCCCACCTCAAGACATACACAAATGCTAATTTGAGTTGGATCACAGAACAAACCATATAAACTATAAAGTTTTAGAAGAAAACGCATGAAAATGTCTTTATGACTTGGCAGAAAGCAATATTTTCTAAATATTAGACCGAGAAATAAGTAAAAGAAAAATGATAAATTAGGCTTATCAATATGAAATATGTCTTTTCATCCAAAGACACCATTAAGTAAGTGAAAAGGCAAGCCATGGACTAGGAGAAAATATTCACAAAACATATTTGACCAAGAACGTGTATCCAGAGTATATAATTAGCTCCTACAATTCAGTATTAGAATGGAAACACCCGTTTCTTTAAAATGGGCAAAAGCTTAAACAGACACGTCGGAGAGGAAAATACACTAGTGGCCAGTCAGTTCATAAAAGAGTGCTCAATATCATTAGTTGTGAGAGAAATAAAACTAAAGATTGAGATACCACTCCACCATTTTAGCATGGCAAAATTATAAAGTCAGAAAACACCAAATCTTGGTGAAGACGTGGAACACCCAGAACTCATACATTTTTAGTGGGAATGTAAAGTGTTATAATCACTTTGGTTTAACAGTCTCCTATAAATTTATACATAAACATCTTTCTTTTCCCTAGCAATTATTCACCTAGATATTTCTTCAAGAGACTTTGAAACATATGTACACACACAGACACACACACACACACTCACACATACACAAATTATTACAAGAACGTTCATAGCAGCTTAATTCACAATAGCCAAAACTACAAACAACCCAAGTGTCTATTATCAGGACACTGGTAAATAAATTGTGGTATATTCATTCAATGGAATACTATTCAGCAATAAAAAGGAATGAACATCTGATATACTCAACAATGTGAATAAAACTCAGAGACATTATGCAGAAAGAAAGAACTGAACACAACAGTGGTCATACTCCATGAGTCCATTTATAGGAATTCTTAGAAGAAGCAAAACTAATTTAAGATGCAAAACATCAGCACGGTTGCTTTCAAAAATAATGCAGAGGAAAATGACAATGAGGAGGATCATTCTGATTCTTTATTAATTAATCATCAATCATATCCAGACACAACTAACACTGGCAAAATGAAGTAGACTTTTTTTTTTTTTTTTTTTAGGTGAAGTCTTGCTCTTTCACTCAGGCTGGAGTGCAGTGGTGCAATTTTAGCTCACTGCAACCTCCGCCTCCCCGGTTCAAGCAGTTCTCCTGCTCAGCTTCCCGAGTAGCTGGGACTACAGGTGGACACAACCACACTCAGCTCTTTTTTTATTTTTATTTTTTTAAAGAGAGTTTCTCGCTATGTTTCTCAGTTTGATCTTGAATTCCTGGGCTCAAGCAATTCTGCTTTGGCCTCCTAGATTGCTGGGATTACAGGCATGCACCACCATGCCCATACCTGGAGTTGAACTCTTATGGGTCTCTGGGTGTCTTGTGAAGGATGCATGAGTGTTATTTAAAGGGCCCGTTAAGGCTTCTCTTTTCCTTAGGATGTTTGTAGCCAATGCACCGGACAACTGCTGCTCTCCCTGCCCCCTGCCTTCCCTCCATAATCTATCCCTAAACAGAGATGAATTGTTTGGCTTCTCCTCTGAAGGAATGATCCTGTTGACCTCCCATTTACTTTTCCTTGTGAGCCTCCAATTAGTACATCTGTGGCATTAGGTGGCCTTTATTTTTTCTTCTTTCTTACCCCACTAGTATCTTGAGGAAGATGCATAATATGAGTAAAGTGACGGAAGACCTAGAGACCAAGCGGGTTGCCCAGTCCCAGACTAAGCCTCAGATCTGGTGCAGCAGCCACACCTGGTCTGCCTCACATCACTCGCTGAACAGCATATCTCTGCGACTTGACAGGCAGGAAGTGCGTCCTTCAGTGACTGTAGTCAGTGAGTACCCACATGGCTCCAGTTTTTCGGTGCTCACACATTGTCTAGGCCAAGAGGTGGCATCTTTGCAGCCGGGCCCTGTAGATCCACCATGATGTACCTGATTGGACACAGCTCCAGTACTTGGTGCTGAGCATAAGCCCCAAGGGTTTCGGGTAGCTTGTCTCCATTCTGTCTCACATGTCATCAGTCATGCTATCCTCTCTGGCACATACATGGTGTTGGACTTGGGGGGCATTGGGCATGAGTTGGGAAGGGGAGAAAGGGGGCAAGTAGTTCCTCTTCAGGGCACACAATTATGTCATCTTTCAAACTAGGGACATGAGTGTTGCTAACATTGTGCACCTGATCCTGGAATCCCTGGGGTAAACAGCCACAGTTCCTATTTTTAGTTCACTACTAAATCATCTTTTATCATTTGTGAATTTACAGACCCCATCCATCATCCTAATAAGTTTGCTATAACACCCTCTAAACCATCAGTAAATGGGGACATACTGTGAGATTCAAGCTGATTCTGTTACTAACACCGCCAACATGTCCCTCCTGAGAATTCCCTGGGAGGGTCCTTGGTGTAGCCTTGGTAGAGATGGGAAGAGGAGATTAAGTTTTAAACCAGACTTTCATTTTCCCCTGCTCAGTTTTCTCTTTAATTTTCCTCCTGAAAAAAGTGTTTGAAGTTTTAGGCCAGTATGAATCAAATCCTAATGTGGACAATACCAATAAATTATGTTTAGTCCCTGGCTGTATCTGATGTTTTTTCTAAATTGGTTATTTTAGACAATGAATGACCCATAATGGTTTTTTGTTGTTGTTTTTGAGATGGAGTTTTGCTGTTGTCTGCCAGGTTAGAGTACAGTGGCATGATCTCACTGCAACCTCTGCCTCCCGGGTTCAAGTGGCTCTCCTGCCTCAGCATCCCAAGTAGCTGGGATTACAGGTGCTTGCCACCATGCCCGTCTAATTTTTATATGTTTAGTAGAGACAGGATTTCACCACGTTGGTCAGGCTGGTCTCGAACTCCTGACCTCAGGTGATCCAACTGCCTCAGCCTCCCAAAGTGCTGGGCTTACAGGCATGAGCCACCATGCCCGGCCCATAATGGGTTTTGATCTGGTACTATTTTCATTTCTCATTTCACAATGAGGAGCAAAGCAGCAAAATGTTTCCTTTAAGATTATAGCAGCCAATGAAAGACAGGAACTTCTCATTGATTGAGCACCTATTATGCTCATATTATTGACCACTATACATATGTTGCCTCATTTAATTGACACAGTGATCCCCTCAAGTAGATAGTGGTGTTCTGCTTTTCTTGTGGAGGACACTGAGACTCAGCAAAGTTGAGGAACTTACTGAAGACAAAGCAACTTGCCAGTGCACTACAGGTTGACTGTTCTAGAAATTTTGGTTCAAAAAGCAAAGACGAAGTGGTGATAAACAGTTGCCCCTCTGAAAGGACAGTGACTTCAAATGGAAAAGAGAAGGGCTTCAATCTCCCTCAGGAAACATAGTCGTGGCAAAAGGTAAGGCTGGTGGTCTCCAGATGCATCACTCCAGGAGTTCACTGTTACTGATAAAACTTAGAACCTCCTACGGCCATGGTTGAGAGTAAACTGATTTTCTGAGATAAACGAGATTTGAAAGAGGGTGGGAATCACATTTTGATTGAGTTCCTACTTTAAGTACTAGATCAAAGCAGCTTGGGGTAACATATACTTTGAGTCTACCTGACTCAAAGCTCAGGTTCTGAGTATTTCACTCTGAAGTCTGAAAAGTCAGGGGCTGCATACAGAGGGTGCTCACTCCTTCTCAGCACCTCTTTTGCTAGGCTTATGGAGCCAGTGTTTTTCTCATTCCACTTTTTCTGCTCTGTGCACCCAGCACAGAGTTCTGGCCTCTGAAGATGGGACAAGACCTTATACATATTACACTTCTATCTAAGAATCTGTAAATAGGTGAGCTGCCCTTGATATGTACATCACCTATTTCAAGGGGCCAATGGGACTTTCATGTGCATCCTTGATTCAGTTGCCCAGAGGCACATGTTTCAACTTGAGCACTGCCTCGAGAGATGGCAGAAGGGCAAGCCCATGTTTCCCTTACCTGCAATCCCTGCCACTGCCTGCAGTGAGGTGTGGCCTCTGGAGTGATGCATCTAGAGAGCACCAGCCTTACTTTTTGCCATGACTATCTTTCCTGAAGGAGATCGAAGCCCTTCTCTTTCCCGTTTGAAGTCTGTCTTTTCAGAGGGGCTACTGTGGGTGGGAATCACATTTTGATTGAGTTCCTACTTTAAGTCAGGCATTGTACCAACGACTTATCATAGTTTTCCTTACTCTCTTTCAGAGTGATTCTAATTAGTATCTGATATTTTATAAATTGGAGAAGGAGAGACCTACTGGATACTGATTTAAATATGCAGTTCCTAAAAGAACGTGATGTTGTTGCGGGCAAACAGAAACCTCACTCCCACCTTCTCAGAGGAGAAACTTGTCTGTTCTTTAGCCCTTGATAATAATACTTGAAAGGGGAAAGATTCTTAAACTTTTCTCTGAATTATGGCCCTGCCACTCCAGCTGGGTTTTTCTCTCAAAGGGAGACAGTAATGAAGGGCCCAGAGGATCTGGCTATGTTGTCATGGTATCACTGAGCTGTAAGATGCCATGTGTTTTCTGATTCTACAATCGCCTATTCAAGAGTACACTAGCTATTCTTTGTACAGGAGCCAGACAATGTGAGCTGTACATAAGAATTATTTTTGCAGTGTCAAAAGCCATTCTAGGTGGAATCCAAATGACCACTTGCCTTAGGCAGACACCCCCTCAGCTTCACTGCAGGTCCAGAGTCAGCCCAGGCCACAGTGAGAACCACCAGGAGTGGAAGCAACACTGTCTAGAACCTGCACATTGTCTAGAAGTGGAGGCCACTTTCCCCTCCTCCTCCAGCAACTTCAATGTAGAACAATCCCAGGAAGGAGTAGCTGGTGTGTTTCTGGCAAGGGCATATACTGTTGAATGAATAATCACCTGTTCACAGACCAACAAAATGCTTCACTCCTCACTGTCTGAACTCCTAGGATTGGCTATAAGTCCTGCTATGAGAAGAAACATTTCTGAAGTACCTCTCTGGGATCATTCCCACATGGTGAATCATAAAGGGAGCTAGGAGAGGGGCCCCATACTTTTCCTGTGTGTGTATTGTGATGCTCAGATATTACATCTAACCACTACTGCATATGTCATAGGCTGGGAAATGCCAGTGACTTTAGGGTGAAATGGTGAGTCCTAGGGAAATGAGTCTGATGACATCTGCCTTAGTCTTCATTCCTTGGATTGCTTTGTTAGTTTTCCAGGGCTTCCAAAACAAAGTTCCACAAACTGGGCGTCTTAAAACAGAAATGTATTCTCTTCCAGTTCTAGAGGTGAGACATCTGAAATCAGGGTGTCAGCAGGGCCATGCTCCCTCTGAAGGCTCCAGGGAAGGATCCTTCCTTGCCTCTTCCTAGCTTCTGGTGATTTCTCGGGGTGTTCCCCTGGCTTGTAGACACATCACTGCAATCTCTGCCTCTGTTGTTACATGGTCTTCTTCTCTGTGTGTCTCTTTATCTCTGTGTCTCCTCTCCTCTCATAAGGACATCAGTCATGTTGTATTTAAGACATACCCCCAATTCAGTATCATCTTATCTTAATGAGAGGTGACAGTGTCCTGGCAACCCTCGCCCCTAGCTCTCGGCGCTTCCTCGGCCTGGCGCCCACTCTGGCAACGCTTGAAGAACCCTTCAGCCCGCTGCTGCACTGTGGGAGCCCCTCTCTGGGCTGGCTGAGGCCGGAGCCGGCTCCCTCTGCTTGCAGGGAGGAGTGGAGGGAGAGGTGCCAGCGGGAACCTTGGCTGCACGCGGCGCTTGCGGGTCAGCTCGAACTCTGGGTGGGTGCGGGCTCGGCTGACCCTGCACTCGGAGCGGCCTGCCAGCGCCGCGGGCCCTGGGCAGTGAGGGGCTTAGCACCCGGGCCAGCAGCTGCGGAGGGTGCACCGGGTCCCCCAGCACTGCCGGCCTGCCCGCGCCGCGCTCGAATTTCGCCGAGCCTCAGCCGCCTCCCCGCGGGTCAGGGCTCGGGACCTGCAGCCTGCCATGCCCGAGCTCCCCGCGCACCGTGGGCTCCCGCGCGGCCCAAGCCTCCCCGACGGGCGCCGTCCCTTGCTCCGCGACCGCTCAAGGGCTGAGGAGGGCGGGCGCGTGGCACTGGACTGGCAGGCAGCTCCGCTCGCTGCCCTGGTGCGGGATCCACTAGGCGAAGCCAGCTGGACAGGCCAGTACTGATGCAGGCACTGCAGGAGCCCTGACTCCACAGCATGTTCGAGTTCATTCCTCTCCAGCTTCTCTGCAGTTGGGAGCTGTTTCTCCTGGGACACTGAACCTGAACCCCACTGGAGTAGTCTCTGGCCCAGCAGCTACACCCACAGCTCAGTCTCTTCGACAGTCTTCTTTTGAGATACCTGATGATGTACCTCTGCCAGCAGATTGGGAGATGGCAAAGACTTCTTCTGGTCAGAGATACTTCTTAAACCACGTCGATCAGACAACAACATGACAGGACCCCAGGAAGTCCTTGCTGTCTCAGATGAATGTTACAGCCCCTACCAGTCCACCAGTGCAGTAGAATATGATGAACTTGGCCTCAGGTCCTCTTCCTGATGGATGGGAACAAGCCATGACTCGGGATGGAGAAATGTGCTATATAAACCATAAGAACAAGACCACCTCTTGGCTAGACCCAAGGTTTGACCCTAATTTTGGTAAAGCCATGAACCTGAGAATCAATCAAAGTGATCCAGTGACACAGCCACCACCCCTGGCTCCCCAGAGCCCACAGGGAGGCGTCATGGGTGTCAACAACTCCAAACCAGGGGCAACAGATGGGACTGCAGCAACTACAGATGGAGAAGGAGAGGCTGCCGCTGAAACAGCAAGAACTGCTTCGGCAGGAGATAGCACTGCATAGCCAGTTACCAACACTGGAGCAGGATGGTGGGACTCAAAATCCAGTGTCTTCTCCCGGGATGTCTCAGAAATTGAGAACAATGATGACCAATAGCTCAGATCCTTTCCTTAACAGTGGCACCTATCACTCTCGAGATGACAGTACAGACAGTGGACTAAGCATGAGCAACTACAGTGTCCCTTGCACCCCAGATGACTTCCTGAACATGGATGCCATTTCTTTTGCCCAGTTAAATGTTCACCAATCATTTTAACTTAATATGCAGACTTAGAAGTCAGATGCTTCATGTCACAGCATTTAGTTTGTTCAACAATTGTTTCTTCAGCTGCCTTTGGCCAGTGGAAAAACGTGATTTACTGGTCTCACAAGCCAAAAACGTTATATCTGATATTAAATACTTAATGCTGATTTGAAGAGATAGCTGAAACCAAGCTGAAGACTGATTTACTTTCAGTATTTTCTTTTCCTCCTAGTGCTATCATTAGTCACATAGTGACCTTGATTTTATTTTAGGAGCTTATAAGGCACGAGACAATTTCCATAGAAATATATTAATTATTGCCACATACTCTAGTATAGATTTCGGTGGATAATTTTGTGGGTGTGCATTTTGTTTTGTTTTGCTGGTTTTTTTTTTTTTTTTGGTGGGGGTGGGAGGTAGTTTGTTGGTTGGTTGGTTTTGCCAGAACCTAGGCAAATGACCATAATAGTGAATCTGTTCATAGTTGTAGCTTGGGATGGTTATTGTAGTTGTTTTGGTAAAATCTTCATTTCCTATTTTTTTTTTTTTTACCACCGTATTTAAATCTTGATTATCTGCTCTCTCTTTTATATACATACACACACCCAAACATAACATTTACAATAGTGTGGTAGTGGAATGTATCCTTTTTTAGGTCTCTCTACTTTCCAGTTAATTTTTAAAAAGGTAGCACTTTGTATGCATTTAGAATACATGACTTTAAGTAAAGTTGCCTGGTGTTTCCTGAATGCCCAAGAGAGAGGAAGAAGCTGACAGAAGGATAGAGATAGGTAGGGATCTTGCAGAGAGATGCCGAGCAGGCCCCACAGCTGCCCAGGGATGATCACGCTTCCCCACCTCCTACCTCTTCTATGTCTTAGTGGTTTGCAGTAGCGGCCGACCTGCTGGAAAAGAGATCCAGAACCTGCGCCAGCATCTGGAGAAGTCCATCAGCCTCAGTGTCTGCCTGAGGGAGAGGCTGGAGCGTGTGCTCAGCAATGGTGACCAAGGAAAAGGTAGAAAGGCAGAAATTTAATGTTTCTGTCCACATTTAGGAAGTTTCAAAAGGGCATATAGCTTCTTGGGGCAGAGTGTTACAGGTGTAAAGCACATTGGTGTGCATGATTTCACTTGTTCCTTACAATCAGCCCAGATAGGGAAGCAGGAAGGGTACTATTGCTCCCAGCGAGTGGTTTGCCCCAAACAGGGCTAGGTCTCATTCTCAGGACTATCTGAAGTGATGTCATTCTTATATGTCCTTATACTGCCTGGTGCTGTTCTTGGGCTTGTGGCTCGACTGGTGACTGGTAGCACCAAGGTTTCCATGGTGCCCACTTCAGCAGAATGAGAGCAACATTCCACCTTTATGCCATTACTACATGCCTTGGATATCACCTACCTCTTCTCTTGTGCTAATGACCCTTATTCCCACACTCTTCACTCTGGATGCTCTCACTTGGAGACAAATTCTTCCACACCCCTTCTTCTCTCATATTAAGGCCAGAAGAATGATGACCTACAACATCATAACCAAAGCCAGTTAGGGGGAAAGACCCTGGTCCATACCTGAAGCCATTGCATGTGAGAGTGTGTGACCTACTGTGGTGTGCCCAGAAAAACCTGAGCCTGAGCCATACTGCACTGTTATCCCAGTGCATGAGGACACCAGGTTTTCTGACTGGCTGAGACTAAAATTTTAATGGGTGCAGGAAAGTACATCTTTGAAAGTATCTGTTACCTAAAAGTGTGACTTGTCTGGGTTGTTTGTATTCCCTGTGAAGTATCTACCTCCATCTTCCATAGGTAGGACCTGTAGTCCACACCCTAGTTCTGCAACAGGAAAAGGGCTCAGGGAAGCAAACTGGAGTTTTCAGGCTTCCAGAAGGAAAAAAATCAAAGCTGAAGTCACTTCCATATTTCTTCCTTTCTGCAGCAATGCCCGGTCATAGAAGCAAAGAGAAGTAGGCAGCACAAAAATTGACCAGACCCACGCAGCTTAAAACCGTAATAGATGATTCCCAATCTAGACAAGGCTGCTTCTTACAAGATCCCACCTAACATTCACAGACTCCTAGCTCTAGGAGTAAATAGTTCTGGAAAATCTACATGTCTTGTATAAGTTCCTTTTCCAATCTTTGCAGATAATCAGAGTCACTAGCTGTCAACCAGAAAGCAGCTTGGTGTCTCTCTTCCTGTCTTCTCACTTTCAGCTGAGTATGGAATAGGAGGGAAGAAATATCAGTTTTTGTTTGGTACAATCAGTGAATTCCCTAAATCCCTCAAGACTTCATGCAGCCCTGTCTCTTCCTGCCTAGGTACTGCATAGTCTGCTCTAGCCCCTCATTCATATACTCAGAGTCACTCTTCTGGCTCTGGTGAGGACATCCTGTGACATGATGCCTAGAAGGTCTGGAATAATGTTCTCCAGAACTTTTCCAGCCCTATCCAATGGAATTCTTGGGTGGGAAATTGGAGGCATTGGATATTACCTTTAAATGAAGAGATCAAATTAATACATTATTTTTAAAATTAGTGTTTATATTTATTTATTTATTTATTGAACACCTTTCTATCTTTATAGAGTAAAATTTGTGTAGAAAAGAATAAACCCAGAATGGTCTGAAATTCATAGAAAAGGTTAAAGGAGAAATGAGTTTTCTTTATTAGCTATTTCTGTTTTAGAAGACTAGAATGGGAATTTCACTGGTTGTGGGAAGGTAATAAATATTAATAGATGTGAGGATGTAGAATTCCTTGACTTCCATTACATGCTTAGAAAGAACAGAAAAACTGTCAGATGTGAAAGGATTGCAGGATAAAATCTGAATGTTTTAAAATGAGGACAACTTACCATACCAGGTGAGTTTCATTCAAGAGAATGACAGAAGCTGCTTCTCAATGTGAATAAACACTGAGAAGTCATGAAGAGCACACTTGCTTTGAGTCTGGAATGTAGCCATTCTGACTACTGTGAGATGATATCTCACTGTAGTTTTAATTTGTGTTTCTCTGATGATTAGTGATGTTGTACGTTTTTTCATGTGTTTGTTGACTGCTTGTATGTCGTCTTTTGATAAGTGTCTAGTCATGTCCTTTGCCCATTTTTTAAAAATAGGATTATTTGGTTTTCTCTTGTTGATTTAAGTTCCTTATAGAGTCTGGATATTAATCCTTTGTCAGATGCATAGTTTTCAAATATTTTCTCCCATTCTGTAGGTTGTCTGTTTACTCTGTTGATTATTTCTTTTGCTGTGCAGAAGCTTTTAAGCCCCATTTGTCAATTTTCGCTTTTGTTGCATTTGCTTTTGACGTCTTAGTCATAGGCCAATGTCAAGAAGATATTTTCCTAGGTTTTCTTCTAGCATTTTTATAGTTTGGCATCCTATATTTAAGTCTGTAAACCATCTTGAATTAATTTTTGTATATGGTGGGATATAGGGGTCCAGTTTCATTCTTCTGCATTTGGCTAGCCAGTTATCCCAGCACCATTTATTGAATAGGGTATCATTTCCCTCATTGTTTATTTTTGTCAACTTTGTTAAAGATCAGTTAGATGTAGGTGTGTGACTTTATTTCTGGGTTCTCCATTCTTATCCACTGATTCATGTGTTTATTATTGTACTGGTACAATGCTATTTTGGTTGCTATATCCTTGTAGAATAGTTTGAAGTTAGGTAATGTGCCTCTGGATTTGTTCTTTTTGCTTTGGATTGCTTGACTATTCGGGCTCTTTTTTGGTTCCATGAGGATTTATTTATTTATTTATTTATTTATTTATTTATTTATTTGAGACAAGGTCTCACTCTATATCACCCAGGCTAGAGTGTAGTGGCATGATCTCGGCTCACTGCAACCTCTGCCTCTGGGTTCAAGCGATTATCCCACCTCAGCCTCTTGAAGTAGCTGGGACTATAGGTGTGTGCCACCACGCCTGGCTAATTTTTGTGTGTTTTGATAGAGATGGGGTTTCACCATATTGGCCAGGCTGCCCTCAAACTTCTGACCTCAAGTGATCCTCCTGCCTCAGCCCCCCAAAGTGCTGGGATTACAGGTGTGAGTCACCATGTCCAGCCCCATAAGAATTTTATATATATTTTTTCTAATTCTGTAAAACATGACATTGGTAACTTGATAGTAATTGCATTGAATCTTTAGACTGCTTTGGACAGAATGGTCATTTTAACATTGTTGATTCTTCCAGTCCACAAGCATGGAAAGTTTTCCCATTTGTTTGTGTTGTCTATTATTTCTTTCATCAGTGTTTTGTAGTTCTCCCAGTACAGATCTTTCACCTCCTTGGTGAAATATATTCCTAGGTGTTTTGTTTATTTTGTGTGTATGTGGTGGGGGGGGGGGGGTGTGGCTATTGTAAATGGGATTAAGTTCTTGATTTGGCTGTCAGCTTGAGCATTTTTAGGGTATAGAAATGCTACTGATTTTTGTATGCTGATGTTGTAAACTGAAATTTTACTGAACTTGTTTATCAAGTCTAGGAGTATTTTGGAGGAATCTTTAGGGGTTTCTAGATACAGGATCATGTCTTTGGTGAATAGAGATAATTTTGCCTCCTCTTTTCCTATTTGGATGACTTTCATTTCTCCTGACTGATTGCTGTGGCCAGGATTTCCAGTACTGTGTTGAATAGGAGTGGTGAGAGTAGACATCCTTGTCTTGTTCCAGTTATTAGGGAAAATGCTTCCAATTTTTGCTGGTCAGTATGATGTTGGCTATGGGTTTGACACAGATGGCTCTTATTATTTTGAGTTATGTTCCTTTGATGCCTGGTTTGTTGAAGGCGTGTATCATGCAAGGGATATAAGATTTTATTGAATGCTTTCTGCGTCTATGGGATAATCATATGGTTTTTGCTTTTAATTCTATTTATGTGGTGAATAGCGTTTTTAAAATTTGCATATGTTGAACCATCCTTGCATCTTAGGAATAAAGCCCACTTGATCATGATGAATTATCTTTTTGATGTGCTGCTGGATTCAGTTTGCTAGTATTTTGTTGAGAATTTTTGCATCTATGTTCATCAGGGATATTGGCCTGTAGTTTTTTTTTTATTGTGTCCCTGCCAGATTTTGGTATCAGGATGATACTGGTTTCATAGAATGAGTTAGGAATTCCTCATCCTCAATTTTTGGGAATAGTTTTAGTAAGATTGGTACCAGCTCTTCTTTGCACATCTGGTAGAATTCAGCTGTAAAATTCTGTCTGGTTCAGGGCTCTTTCAGATTAGTAGAATTTTTATTACTGATTCAATTTCATAACTCATTATTGGTCTGTTCAGGATTTCAATTTCTTCCTGGTTCAATCTTAAGAAGTTGTGTGTTTCCAGGAATTTAACTATTTCCTCTAGGTTTTGTAGCTTGTGTATATAGAGATGCTCATAGTAGTCGTTGAGGAGCTTTTGTATTTCTGTGGTATGAGTTGTAATGTCACCTTTGTAATTTCTTATTGTGCTTATTTGGATCCTTTTTTCCAGGTTAATCCAGCTAGCACGTCTATCAATCATGTTTATCCGTTCAAATAACCAACTTTTTATTTCATTGATCTTTTGTATTTTTTTTTGTGGTCTTTATTTCATTTAGTTCTGCTCTGATCTTAATTATTTTTTTCCTTCTCCTAGATTTGGGTTTTGTTTCTTCTTCTTTTTCTAGTTCTTTAGATGTGGTATTAGGTTGTTAATTTGAGATCTTTCTGTCTTTTCAAGGTGGACATTTAGTGCTATAAACTTTTAACACTGCTTTTGCTGTATTCCAGAGTTTTTGGCACATTGTGTCTCTACTTTCATTTGTTTCCATTTTTTAAAATTTCTGCCTTAATTTTATTTTTTACCCAAAAATGATTCTGTTGTTTAGTTTCCATGTATTTGTGTGGTTTTGAGAGTTCCTCTTGGCATTGATTTCTGCTTTTGTTCTGTTGTCTGAGAAGATACTTGATATAATTTCATTTTTTAAAGAAATTTATTGAGACTTGCTTTATGACTGAGTATGTGATCAATCTTAGAGAATGTTCTGTGCACAGAAGAGAAGAATGTATATTCTGTGGTTGTTGGGTAGAGTATTCTATAGACATCTATTAGGTTAATTTGGTCAAGAGTCCAATTTAAGTCCAAAGTTTCTTTGTTAGGTTTCTGCGTCAGTGATCTGTCTAGTGCTGTCGGTGGGATGCTGAAGTCCTTCACTATTGTTGTATGGTTGTCTATTTCTTTGCTTAGGTCTAGTTGTATTTGTTTTATAAATTTGGGTGCTCCAAAGTTAGGTGCATATGTATTTAGGATAATTAAACCTTCTTGTTGAATTGAATGCTTTCTGATTATATAAGCCCTTCTTTGTCTTTTTTTTTTTTTTTTAACTCTTGTTGGTTTAGTCTGTTTTACTTGATACAAGAATAGCAACTCCTGATCTTTTTTATTTTCCATTTGCATAACAGATCTCTCTATCCCTTTACTTTGAGCCTGTGGGGGCTATAACATGTGAGATAGGTCTCTCTTAAGGGCCACAGAAAGTATTATATGTAATTTTTTTCCAATTTTCCACTCTAAGGCTTTTTTTTTTTTTTTTTTTTTTTCCTGGAGTCTCACCCTGCCACCCAGGCTGAGTTCAGTGGTGTGATCTTGGCTCACTGCAGCTTCTGTTTCATGGGTTCAAGTGATTCTCCTGCCTCAGCTTCCCGAGTAGCTGGCATTATAGGTGCCCACTACTACACCCGGCTAATTTTTGTATTTTTAATGGAGACGAAGTTTCACCATGTTGGCCAGGCTGGTCTTGAACTCTTGACCTCAAGCGATCCGTCCGCCTTGGCCTCCCAAAGTGCTGGGACTACAGTTGTGAGCCACCACGTTTGGTCTACTCTATGCCTGTTAAGTGGAGCTTTTAGGCCATTTACATTCAAGGTTACTATTCATGTGTGAAGTGTTATTCCTGTCATAGTGTTAAGCTAGCTGCTTTGTAGACCCAATTATGTATTGCTTTATAGGGTCTATGAGCTTTGTAATTACATGTGCTTTTATGGTAGCAAGTACTATCCATATTTAGAACTCCTTTGAACATTTATTATAGAGCCTGTCTGGTGTTAATGAATTTCCTTAGCATTTCTCTGTCTGGGAAAAACTATTTCTCCTTCATTTATGAAGTTTAGTTTGGCAGAGTATGAAAGTTTGACAGGCCTTTTTTTTTTTTTTTTTCCTTTTAGGTGGCTAAAAATAGGCCCCGGTCTCTTCTGACTTGTAAGATTTCCGTTGAGAAGTTTGTTGTTAGTCTGATGGGATTTCCTTTAGAGATAATTTGGCCCTTTTCTTCAGCTGCCTTGAAGATTTCTTCTTTCACGTTGATCTTGGAAAGTCTGATGACTGTATGCTTTGCAATGGTTATCTTGTATAGTATCTTGCAGAAGTTGTCCGAATTTCTCGTATCTGAATATCAGTCTCTCTAGTATGATTAGGAAAATTCTTTCCTGAATTATTCCTTCAAATATGTTTTCCAGGTTGCTTACTTTTTCTTCTTCTCTCTCAGGAATGCCAATAAGTCATAGGTTTGATCACTTTGCATAATCCCATAATTCTCAAAAGATTTCTTCGGTTTTAAAATTCTTTTTTTTTTTTCATTTGTGTTGGACTAGGTGAATTTGAAAGACCAACCTTCAAGCTCTGAAATTCATTCTCCTGCTTGTCTAGTCTATTGTTAAAGCTTTCAATGTATTTTGAAATCCCTTTAGTGAATTTTTTCAATTACAGAAGTTCTGTTTTTTTAAATATAGTTTTCTTGTCTTTCATATTCTGTATTGTTTTTCTGGTTTATTTGTAATGGACTTCAACTTTTTCTTGGATCTTGTTGAGTTTCCTTGCAATCTGTATTTTGAATTCTCATCTGTCATTTCAGACATTTCAGTTTGGTTAGGATCCCTTGCTAGAAACGAATGCAGTCCTTTGGAAGTATGTAAATACTCTGGGTACACTGGAGTTCTTTCACTGATTCCTTCTCATCTAAGGAAGCTGTTGCTTCTTATTTTTGAATTTGGTATTGTTTGGATGAGGATTTTAAATTTTTTAATTCTTTTATTTCCTTAATGGTATGACTGTGGCACATGTAGTATATGATTGTTTGGCTTCATTTCTGGGTGCTTTCGGGGGGCCCTAGCTCTGTATGTGTTTCTTGGTTGTAGGTAGCTTCTAAGCAGTAGCTTTCTCAGATGCTGCTTGTTGTGGTGATGTATTAGAAGTAAAAGCTAACACACCCTTGTTGGGGGCTGAGGGTGCAGAATTCTCAGGAAGCTTATATCATGGACTAGCACTAAGTCCTTCAGGTAGCATTTTTTTTTTTATTCGGAGGTCCAGTTTAGGATGCAGTCCAGTAGATGGTACTTAAGAGTAAGGGAGGGTAGGTAGGCTGGTGTCCAGTGGAAACACCTGCCCTGACACGTTGGTGGCAAGAGATCATGTTGGGGTGTGCTGAGGCCTCAGGGGAAGGGGCAGAAGTACACTAGCTCCTTCTCCTGAATAGGCAAGAATGTGATATGCTTCCCTATCATGGCCCTGTCACAGAGCTCACAACCTTCAGTTTATAAAGACTTTGTCCTTTGGTTCCTGGCTGTGGTGCAGCTAAAGTCTGTAGATATGCCACTTTGACAACTACCACTAAAATGGGGTTCAGGGCAGAGTCTCTTCTCCAAGTCCAGGGCAGGCCACTCCATGGCCTGTCTTTCATTGCCAGGGCACTGCAGCTCTGTATAGAGACGTTGAGTTGGGCCTGTCCTTCCTGAAAGCCCAAGCAGCACAGGCTCACTTTCAGCCTGGGTGGTACCACCATGAATAACATGAATAATGTTCTCTCCTAGTGCACACTCACTGGGTCCTGGAGAAAAGAACCACTGCTACGTCTGCAGCCGTATGGAGGGGAGGAAAGGGATGACCCCTACTTTTCCTGCTTTTTCACGCCCATTCCTGAATGTCAGTGCTGCCCCCTTCTGCGATTGGTGTCCTGCCAGTGTTTTCTTTGTCCTTAGGAGGGCTTTGGCAGTCTGTGCCTCCCCCTCGCTTATGGGTGGCCCATGCTCAGCGTTAGCTCTCCAGGGGTCCTGCAGCTCCCCAGGGACCTGCCCTGTACTTGCCAAAGTCAGAGTTGGTTGTGGGCATATATTTGCAGGTGGGCAATGACTCAAGGGTAGAGAATCCCCAGGCAGGATAGTGCTCCACCCTGGGTACACAACCAGTATGGCAGCCAGTCTCAGTTTGAGTGTGAGAAAAGTGCAGGCATGCCTGCATGTGCTGACCACTCAGTTCTCTGTCCCTGGGAAGTTTTCAAACTGCTACTGATGGTGTTGCCCTATGATGAGGGCAGAGGGTCTCCCCAACAGTTTAACAGTCAGCAGATTGTCAGAGGGGTGAGGGGAACAGAGAAGCACTCCCACCTACCCTGTGGGGCTCCAAGTTCCTTAGGGGTTGATTTCTGCCAGACTCTTGCTGCTTTCCTTTTCTGCTCCCCAGCTACTTCCTGTGGGCACTCCAGCAGGACCTGGCTTTCTTCTCTCTGTTTTCTGTTTGGAATGTGTCCATTCACTGGTAACTTTGATCTTTCTGAGGAGAACTGGTGTCAGATGTCCCTAGTCAGCCATCTTGGAAACCCACCAAATTTCACTCCAGACATTTTACAGATAATCTCATAAATACATTTTATTTGATTGGGATGTTAGTTGACACATATGTGTCCCTTGGTCCTGTTTTATCAGCCAGTGATTGAAAACTGACTGAGTATAAATAATAGGAGTATATAGCTGAAAAAAGATATTTCCCAGGAGACACCCTCCTGAAATTCTTGTTTTAACAGTGGAAATAACTATGTTTGATACAAAGTCTTTTGACATGCCTGGAGGGTGAACTAGGTGCTTTGGACAGGGAAGCTGAGGCCAAGGCTTGTGTGGTGGCTCTGCTGCCATCAAGTAGTGAGGGAGATTGGGAAAATCTTTTAGCCTTTCTGGGCCTCCATTTCCTCATCAGGAAGATCAGGTTATTGTTCTAGTTCTCTAGGGTCACTTTCTGCTCAGTTTTCTCTGAGTCTATGAGTGAGTGAGATGTGTATTCAACATACTTCGGACCCTGCAGCAGAGACTGACCTTGGTCCCTACTGCATGTTTCCAGGACCCAGCCCAGCCTGAGTCAATGCCCTTAAAGTGCAAAGCTGAGACACAAAATGGCAGGAAGTCAGCAAGTTTGGAGGATGAAAATAATTTTTTAAAGTCCAAAGTAATAGTGGAACATGTGGTAACCTATGGTGGTGAGAATAAGGACAGATTTCAAGCTGGGTTTGGATAAGTCAGGGGAAAAGAGTGTCTACAGCATCATCAGATTCCTCAAAGAACATCTTGGGCTGAGCAGTTTGTAACTTACTCCACAGTGAACTTGTGCACCATGTGAAGGGGATCCATAAGATAAACTCAGGTCTGATTTATACTGAGGGGAAACACCAAATCCAAGAGGGGAACACCAATTCCATGAAACCTGCCCAAGACCCAGGGGCCTTGACCTTGGGACTGCCCTAGCCATGGACTCTCCTCAAGTAAGTGTGGGCTTAGCAGGAATAAATGGTGCTTAGAGAAGGGTTGGAGACTCCATTCTTACCTTAAATAGTTCTGTCCTAAGTTGAGGAGGGGCCAGAGTAGGAGAATTCTTGTATCTGAAGCAGCGATACTGATAATGTTCTTCTGTATTTACAGTTGAGAAAGGCTTTACATACAATATCTTATAAATATGTTAAGTGCTGAATTTTCCTTTCCCTGTGTTTAGCACTTGGGTTCAGATATTAATGTCTTCTTGAGGAACTCAAGCCAGTGGGAGGATGAACACAAACAGATAATTTCAACAAATGTGATAGCTCTCCTAAACTGGGAGTGATAGCTCAAAGTATATGCAGGCCAAAAACACTCTTCTATATAAGAGGGTGAACCATTGAGAGGAATTGCTGAGGACAGTCTGTTTCCATCAAGTCTTATCACAGATAACTGGTCCCAGGACATGGACAAAATGGTATAAAGTAGAGTTCTTTCTATGGAAGAGAAATTGTCCAGCCATTGGACAAATATTACTAAGAACTTCTTTAATTCTTGGCCCTGAACTAGGAACCAGGAATTCCTAGTTTAGATGATCAATAAAACATCTAAACTTTCAAGGGGATCCAGGTGAGTAGTCAATAATGGCCAAATTGCATGAGAAGTGTTCTGACAAAAACATGACTAAAATATGGGGGAGGGGGAATAAGATTAAAAATAGGAAATGGCCTGCAGTCATTGCAATGATAATAAATGAATAACAAGAACAACTTTACACTCTTAATTCAACAATTTAGAAGAAATGGACAAAGTTCTTAAAATCCACAAACTAGTAAACTCAACCAAGATGAAATAGACAATCTGCACAGTCCTATAAACACTGAAAAATTGAATTTGTAATTAAATAACTCCCCACAAAGAAATGGTCATGCCAAGATAGTTTTACTGAAGAATTCTACTAACATTTAAAGAAGAATTAACACTAATTCACACAATCTATTCTGGAAAAATATAAGAAGAGGGAACACTTCCCAACTCATTTTATGAGACTAATGTCATCCTCACACCAAAACCAGGCAAAGACAGCACAAAAGAAAACTATAGACCAATATCCCACATAAATTTAGATGCAAAAATCATCAACAAAATATTAGCAAGTCAAATCCGGCAATGTACAAAAAAAAAATACCATCACAAAGCAGGATTTATTCCAAGTGTGCAAAGTTTGTTCAACATTCCAAAATTAATCAGTGTACTCCATCATATCAACAAACTAAAAAGAAAAAGGAGATGATTATACCACTTGAGGCAGAAAAAGCACTGGCAACATCTAATACCCCTTCATGAATAAAACGCCCAGATTGCTTACACAATCCCTCTTCCATGATTTCTTTTTTTTTTTTTTTTGAGACGGAGTCTCGTTCTGTTGCCCAGGCTGGAGTGCAGTGGCCGGATGTCAGCTCACTGCAAGCTCTGGCTCCTGGGTTTACGCCATTCTCCTGCCTCAGCCTCCCGAGTAGCTGGGACTACAGGCGTCCGCCACCTCGCCCGGCTGGTTTTTTGTGTTTTTTTAGTAGAGATGGGGTTTCACCGTGTTAGCCAGGATGGTCTCGATCTCCTGACCTCGTGATCCGCCTGTCTCGGCCTCCCAAAGTGCTGGGATTACAGGCTTGAGCCACCGCGCCCGGCCTCTAGATACTCTTTTACAGTATCCTCCAGGAAATTGGTAGGGAGAGGCATTGGTGGTTCAGTGGTAGAATTCTCACTTCCCACGCGGGAGGCTCGGGTTCAATTCCCAGCCAATGCAAGCAGCTTGCCTTCTTCACTTCTTCCCTGCAAAATTATAATCCATAAGCAAATAGTGCATTTAGGGGCTTGGCCACCACAAAGTAAGCTGCCAATACTCGTCAAAGTAGCGGCAAAAGACATTCAGGAGACTAACCCAGGACCCGTGCAGTTGTTGGACTCAACAAACGGCTTAGCAAAGTGGCAAGCACGAAGTGTTTCTGGTGAGTCACTGCAGTTTTGATATTGGTACCTGTTACTTTCATCTATTCTCTGGGCAGATCCCTGCAAACCATCACGTTCCTGATTCGCGTGCTGGACCTTGGGCTTACCGCTGAGCCACTATGGAGAGGATCAAGAAATGAAACTCCAGGAAGGAGAGAAGCTGCGGGCGGGGCAGTCTCCTCAAAGGTCCAAGAGGCCTCGGCGGCCCAAAGAAAGGGGAGATGTGTGGGGAAGAATCTGCGTGGAGATGAGAGGAGCGGCGGAGACTAGTCCTTGAGCAGAGGTGGCCAAGTGGACCCTCGGGGCTGTACCCCAGACACCATGGACCGAATTTGCTAACATCGTCAGCCACCGCGGCCTCCGCGTGTTTTGTGGGCCCATCGGTGTTCCGCGAGGGATTCCGTGTGTCTGGCAATGTGTGTCAACAGGTGTTGGCCTGAAATTTGGCTGGGCACGGTGGCTCACGCCTGTAATCCCAGCACTTTGTGAGGCCGAGGCGGATGGATCGCTTGAGGTCAAGAGTTCAAGACCATCCTGGCTAACATGGTGAAATTCCGTCTCTACTAAAAATACAAAAATTAGCCGAATGTGGTGGCATGCACCTGCTATTCCAGCTACTTGGGAGGTTGAGGCAGGAGAATCGCTTGAACCCGGGAGGCGGAGGTTGCGGTGAGCCAAGATCGAGCTGCTGCACTCCAGCCTGGACAACACATCGACTCCGAAAGAAAAAAAAAGGAGTGAAAGAAGGCAGAGGTGTAGATGGGACAACAAGATCTCCCAGGAGGCTTGTTGTAGAGGCAGTGGCCGGATCCTGAGAAATGAGATTTTTTAAAATTATGTAGCAGAGTGGGGAGAGAGTAACGGAGAAGCATGTGAAAGAGAGAAAAGCAATCTGCAGACGTCCAAGAATAAAGCATAGAAAATAGTGTGAGTGTTTTTACATTAAAAAAAAAAAATATATATATATATATATATATATATATATATATATATATATGAAGTACAATGGTTGTCAGCAGGCTCTGTGGTCATGTAGTGGTTAATACTTCTAGTTGTGGTTGCTGCAACCTGGGTTCTAATCTGAGTCACAGCAGTGTTTTGTATCCTGCGATTGTGGCTAATAGACTTGTCATTTGCTTCGCCTTTAATCCTAGCAGCCTCCAGAGAGCAGAGTAAACCGCTGGCCCAGAAGGGCACCAGCTTCTGGAGTTTAGCCCACAGTGCATAAACTAGGGGCGGCCTGGCCAAAAGGAAAACTTGGACATGCTCTTAGTTTCACAATTGAGCAGAAAAAAATCCCGTAGGTGAAGATGCTGCCTCTCAAGGACCCTTTGTCTGTAGCTTCCACTGATGAAATAATGCGGTTATAGTCTTTCTGGAAGAGAAAACAGCTGTATCAGTGGGATTTTTAAAAAACACAAAATGAGAACGAGCTTTTAGTGAGTTTACAATAAAATCTAAACCAGTTGTCATGGTCGACACCGGCTTGCCTCCATTCCCCATCTGCTGATTTTTATGAGAGCATAAAAATTCTCATAAAATGAGATTGTGCAGGGCACAATGGCTTTAGTGCACCTCTGCTGTTAAGACTATTATTACTATTATTAGTACTTTTGAGACGTAGTCTTGTTCTGTCACCCAGGCTGGAATGTCGTGGCTCAATCTCGGCTCACTGCAACCTCCATCTCCCGGGTTCAAGGAATAAGAACAGTAAATAAACTACAGTTCACATAAAGTGCACAAATTTTTAGTGCAATTTAATTTTGATAAATGTAATCACCACCCAGCTCAAGTTATAGAAAATTGCCATCATCTGAGAAAGGCCTGTTAGAGCCCCTTTCCAGGCAATTCTCACCCTGTGTCCTCTTAATCACTATTCTGATGTCTATTCCCATAGGTTACAATCGCCTGTTCTTAAAGTTCACATGAGTGAATGGACATATCTTTTGTATCTGGCCTTTTTTCTGCAGTTATGTTCATTATACTCATGAGATACATCCACGTAGTTCATGGATCACTTCTCAATTGTGGTGTTACTGAATTCTTGTGATGAATATTCTTATAACAGTTTTTGTGCACTTGAGATTCATGGAAGTACTTCAGTTGCTGGGTCATGACCTGAGTATAAGTTTGACATTGGTATAAATTGCCAGTCTTCTAGAATGTTTTTTCACCAGCAATGACAGTTGAAGTGGCACCAAATTCTTGTCGGCATTTGGTGTACTAACTTTTTAAAATGTAGCTGTGCTCTCAGACCAAACTGGCCAACATGGCAAAACCTCGTTTCTACTAAAAATACAAAAATTAGCCGGGCATGGTGGCATGCACCTGTACTCCCAGCTACTCAGGAGGGGGAGGTTGCAGAGAGCCAAGATCACACCGTTGCACTCCAGCTTGGGTGACAGAGTGAGACCCTGTCTCAGAAAATTTAAAAAGTAACCATACACTGATGAGTGGTTAGTGATGTCTCCGTGTGGAATTAATTTGTACTTGCCTAATGAGCAATACTATGAAGCATATTTTCTTATGGCTTCCAACATATAAGAAATTATCCTTTTCAAAGGCCTATTTGGATATTTTGCCCGATTTTATTTGGCTTAGCTCTATATTACTGATTTATGAAAGTTCTCTTATATATTCAGGAATTGAGTCATTTTTCAAATAAATATATTGCAAATGACTTTTCCCAGTCAGTGACTGGACTGACAACTGAAAGCTGTCAAGTGAAAAATCACACAATTTATAAATTTAGAAAGAAAGAAGATTTTATTTTTTATAAAGGGTTACAGCCTGCAAGGCGGCCATTTTGACAGACTGGGAGCATACCCACCTGCTGAAACCTGAAAAGTAGGTTTCCAGGGAGGGGAGGGGGGAACAGGGATTTATGTTGATCTGGTTGGCCACATATACATATTCAACAGGGAATAGGAGGAGCTCTGAATATTCGTGAAGGGATCCTGCTGCATGCATGCTGAGTAAACATGCCTGTTACATGCAACCGATGTTCACTTTGGGGTGGAGACAACATTTCAATACGTTATAATAATTAGGCCTTATGCTTCAATAGGTGAAGCAGGGACACAATGGCAATCAGGTGCACAGCCTCTGTAAACTGTCCAGAACCAGTTCACAATCAGTGGTCTCTTATCAAGAGAAAGTTACTGAAATCAGTCTCTTGTCCAATCAAAACTGTCGTTATGGCTTGTGTAGGGAGGGCTCAGCCAGTTTATGGTAATGGGTCAGCTGCAAGTGCTTCAGCATTGATTATCTCAAGGCCAGTGCTTGTTTAGCTAGAGGAAAAAAAGGAAGAAGAAAAAAACCTGTCGCAATTAGAACATAGTTTATTCTTTAAGTTGAGGGGTGCACAACTTAACTTTGCCTCGCATGGTCTTAGGTCTTGTTTATAATATAGTATCTTACTATGGTAAGGAGTCTGTTCTGTCAGTCTTATGATCTTTATTTTAACAATAATGCTGGTCAGTTGTGTCTAACCCACAAAAGGGAAAGAGTATAAGGACAGGTGTCTGATCTTCCAAATACTGGTCAGGAACTCAGTATTTAAGACTTCTCTGGGGTCTCCTTGACCAAGAAGGGGTCTGTCCAGTTGGTTGGTGGCTTCGGATTTTAATTTCAGTTCTCAAAATATTTAATTTGATGAAATTTTGCCATATTTTTTCTTTATTTTTAAAGCCTGTTCTATTCTATAAGAAATCTTTCTACTCAGGATAGTGAATGTATTCTCATCTTTCTATGAGTTCCAGAGTTTTAGTTTTAATTTTTAAATCCATGACATCTAAAATTCTACTCCTAACCAAAACATTCTTGGGAGTTACCAAGGACAACTCCAAAAATCTTCCATAAATGGTCCTGAAAGAACTTACTGGAATCCTGGGCTGCAGGGCACAATGGCTTTAGTGCACCTCTGCTGTTAAGACTATTCAGAAATTGTCTTTGTGAACCCATCAGGCTGTTTAAAAATCAGCAATTTAGGGCTTGCATGCAACATGCAGTTATGCAGCAGCTGTAGCGGCCCATAAAGCTTCTCTTCAACTGAAAGAGGCCTGAAACTGCAGGAGGGGCGAGAGGAGCCTCGTTGAGCGAACGCAGCCCTTTGCCTGGCTGGCCCTGGTCAACAGGCTCGGAAGAGGCCGATTTGGAGGACAGAACGAAAGAAAAGACCTAAAGGTTTCGAATCTCATGATGTCAAGATGTTAAAGCCTAAATCCTAAGGTCCGACTGTGAGGGGGAGCGAGCGTGTCTCGAGCTGGATCGATCCTTGAGCCTTCACCTGGAGAGTCCTCTGCACAAGTTCAGAGAGCAGGACAGCTGCGCACCAGTGGTTCTCAACAGGGGGCAGCTTCGCCCTCACACACCTCTCCCATCCCCGCTGAGATAGTAGGCCACGACTGGGGGGGAAGCGGGAGGGAGAATGTTAACCCCCTGGCATGTATCTAGTCAGCGGAGGCGACGGATGTTGCTAAACACCTTACAATCCACCGCGGGAGGGCCCCTCCCCCACCCCATCCCCACCCCGAAGTAGCCATTCCGCGGAGGTGGAGAAACTTGCGTGTAGATCAATGCCCACACACTTGGCCGATGGTAAATCACGAGTTGGTGACCAATTGGATCTTGGATCTGAGGAAAAAACTCCAGCGTCAGAGGGAACTCTCCAAGTTTTGCCCGGAGCAAACGGAAGGGTGGCGTTGCCATCTCCTAAGACGGGAAAATGGCAGGTGTCACAGGTTGCAGGGGAAGGTGGGAGACCAGTTGAGGGCCCCGGAGCCTTCCTGGAAAGAGTTTCCCATGCAGCCCGTTTCGGTTTCCGCATCCGAGTCCTTTATGATCTTGGGGGTGCCGGGGTCTGGGTCCTTTATGATGCAGAGGGTATCCCCGTCTCACCCCGGGCCCCTCCCCGCTCCCGGCTCCTCCTGGCAACCCGGTGCGCGGCTCTGGCCCTGGCGACCCGCGACGGTCTCTCCACTTGCTGCTTCCTCGCAAAGGCGTATCTCTATGCCAGTGGTGAGCTGCAGCGAGGTCGCTGCAACTCGCCCCAGGACTCGGGACTCTGGCCTTGGTGTCCCTCGCGGAGCCCTCGGTGTGTCGCCTGCAGGCTCTTTTTTTTTTAAGAAAGCAGGGAAGCAACGGCCATGTGAGAGGACTCCAGGAGCAAAGAGCGACCCTCACAAAGCCCAAGTCCTCCCAGAGTACAGGGAAACTGTCGCTTCAGACCGAAGAAAGGAGAGAAAGCACCTTTCCCTATATCCCTGGTGGTCTAGTGGCTAGGATTCGGCGCTTTCACCGCTGCGGCCCGGGTTCGATTCCCGGTCAGGGAATTGTTTTGCACTGGCCGCCTTCCCGCGGGAATCTTCCTTTATTACACTGTCAGCCGGCCTGCTCCAATGGCCAGATGCAGAACAGCCTCCGCAGCAAGGGGCACACCCGGGCGAAGTAGGGCAAGTCGTGGTGGACCACCTTTCACGACACACTGCTCCTATTTATGTCCGTGTCCGTCATCCGCAGACGCGGCTTTAGAGAGCGACTGAGCGTCTCACTCAGGTGTACACAACAGTGCAGAGATGTCAGCCACCCAATAAGCCCACCCTCTTTGCCGCCGCCGCCACGAGGCGCTTATCTGGCCAGGATGCGAATTAAGAGAGAGGCCACGCCAAGTCGTGGCGTTTGTGCGTGCCCTGGACACGAGTACCGACCAGTCAGCGGAGCCTCCTCACCCCCGTTCGCAGCTAACGTTCGCAGCTTAGGCCTTTGGACGAGGCGACTGGAGGCGATGCCCGCGAGGTTGCGAGGAGGGTGAGCAGCTGGTGAGGTCCTCGTCGGCGGTCCCATTTGCTGATTGAGCGGTAGAGGGAGGCGATGTTCGCTGAGCCAACAAAGACAGCAGGTGGAGTAGGCACAAATGGAAAACTGTTGCCGGTGCCCCAACAGAAGGCAGGTGTGAAAACCAGCACTAGGACGTCGAAGTGATGGTCTCACAGTTAAATCCCACAAAATCTACACTCCACCAACCACTTGCGCACGCTCCCCATTTTCCATTCAGTACTCCCAAGAGGGGTTCGGACGAACGCCGCGTCCACTGGGAGCTCAGGAGAGAGCGGGAGCCAGGGAGGTGAAGTGCACAGACTGGGGCAGAGGCGCCGGGCAGAACCGCGGGGATGAGAGTGCGCGGTGGTTGCGGGGCGGGAGCCGCTGCTGAAAGTCGGCCTGGGTTGTGGTGTGGGGTGACTGTCGGTGGAATGTTTGGCTGAGAGTGGTTTGGAAGAATGGCGAGGGGCGGCAGTGGGTAGGGTGGTGACCCTGAGCGTCCCGCCAGGGTGAGGAGGCTGTGCTGTCCCTGCAGGGCCTGCGCTCATTCCCACTTACCTGGCAGAGTAGAGACCGTGGTCACGAAGGGAGTTCTCCCAGAGTGAAGCTTCTTCATCGCACTCTAGAGTTGCTGATTCCTGTAATTTCCTCAATGTGAGAAACGTTGTTTGTGCTAGAAGAGGGCTGCCCTCTTTACCTAACGTAACGGGGTTCAAGACTGACATCGCCTCACGCCCACCCGAAAATGTTTACGTGGCTTCCTTGTCTCTTTTTTTCTGTCCTAAAGTCGCCCCATCCTCACACCCCCTCATTTTTTTCTTCCACACTCGAGAGTATCTCTCCCTCTAATTAAAAGTTCCACCAAATATTTGAAATATCTCAACCAGAAAAACTGCAATAAATACATTATTTCATTCGTGGAAGCTACAGACCAGCTAGGTTGAGAGTTGCTTGATATTTTCTGCTAAACGGTGAGGCATAGGGCACTTCGACGGTTTCTCTTTGGGCCTTTGTTTATGTACTATTGGATTTCCTTCTTTTCCCCTGACCATATGGCACTGTGGGTCCAGCGGTAAACCCTGCTTTCTGGCTTTCTGGCTGCAGATAAAGGCGGCAGCTGGTGCAGGAATTAAAGCAAACCAAAAGACACATGGGTTCGCCCCAGTGGGTCCAAGATAGAGTCTGACTGTACCAGGATTCGGATTAGAACAGAGATTGCTGCAGGCACAACGCAGAGTACTAACCACTATAGAATCCCAAAGCACCCCACACCTACTGCCTGTCGTTTTGCTTTCCCACCCCTCTTTATTTATTTATATATGTTTTTTGAGAGACAGAATTTCACTTTGTCGCCCAGGCTGGAGTGCAGGGGCGCGATCTCAGCTCACTGCTAGCTCCGCCTCTCAGGTTCAAGCGATTCTCCTGCCTCAGCCTCCCGAGTAGCTGGGACTACAAGCGTGCGCCACCAGGGCCAGATAATTTTTGTATTTTTAGTAGAGAGGGGCTTCCACCATGTTGGCCCATCTTGTCTCGAACTCCTAACTTCAAGTGAGTGATCCACCCACCTCGGCCTCCCAAACGGCTGGGATTACAGGCATGAGCCACCGCGCCCGGTCCCCCGATTTTTTTTTAAATGTAAAAACATTTATGCGATTTTTACCTCTTTATTCTTGGGCAGCTACAGGTTCTTGTGATTTTCTCTCACGTCTTCTCCTCTCCATTCTGATACGTGTCCCATCTTCTCTTCATCCAGCCGGCGCCCTCTGCACGGGCATCCTGGGCTGTCCCATTGTCTCGTCCTGGTCTCCCCTGCTTCTCCCTCCTCCTTTTCACCTTTTCCCTTTTGACTCCCTTGCCTCTTTCCCCCTCCCGCCCCACCGACCCGATCTACTGAAGCCGAGTTGAGTGAGGGGAGAGCAAGGGGAGAAGATGATTGCCTGAAGGCGGCGCAAGAAAACAGAGCCGTCGGGGCGTTTGGCTTCCCTTAGGCCCTACTAGGCTCAGGCTGGGGTCGCAGATCCAGGCATTTCCAGAGGCACTGGCTTCTGAAGCAGGCGAGGGTCAAGGCAGGTTGAAGGCCATTCGGCTGCCCTTCTGGCTTCAGAGTCATGCAATATACACATTTCTAACGCGCAACAACACGATTAGTCAACCCACCCTCTCCGGTTTTCCAAAGCTTTGTAGTCTGCACACTTTTCCTGCAGAAAGCGAATGGCAATCCCTAGAGTTAGTGATGGCTCAATCTACGTTGAGATGAAAGTGAACGCTTAATCTGTTTCGTTGAACATAAAGAACTGAGGTTGTCTCTGTGGCGCAATCGGTTAGCCTTTTCGGCTATTAACCGGAACGTTGGTGGTTCGAGTCCATCCAGGGACGTCCTTTTAAATGTTGGTATTTGTGGCCAGGCACAGTGGCTAACGCCTATTAATCCCAACGCTTTGATAGGCCGACGTAAGGAAACCTCACTTGAGCTCAGAAATTCAACACCACATGAACTTCTGTGAGAATCCCATCTCATTTAAAAAAAAAAAATTACAGTTGTTTCTCCTCAGGCCTATCACTGTATTTAAAAGTGAGAGACTGTTCCCTTGTGTCTTGTGCATCCCATAAGAACACAAAGCAAAAGGTGCCTCTCCAAGCCTCCTAAAAAATAAGATCCCTCCAGAAAAAAACTAGGTTGTATGTATGGGAACCTGAAAGTGTATGAAGAAAGAAACTTCAAAAATTCTGCCTTGCTTTCCACATTCTGCCTTCAAGTGATATCATACCTCTTCACATTACTCCTCTCCCTGCCTTTATGCTATTGTCATGCATTTTACTTTACACATGTTATAAACCTTACAGTCCATCTTTATTACTTTCGTTTAAACAGTCAGATGTGTTTTTGTTTGGTTTTGGTTTTTTTTGTTGTTGTTGTTGTTATTTTTAAGATGAGTCTCGCTCTATCAGCCAGGCTGGAGTGCAGTGGCACAATCTTGACTCACTGCAACCTCTGCTTCATGGGTTCAAGCTATTCTCCTGCCTCAGCCTCCTGAGTAGCAGGGATAACAGGCATAGGCCACCACACCAGACTAATATTTGTATTTTTAGTAGGGTGGGGGGTTCAGTATATTGGCCAGGCTGGTCTTGAACTCCTGACTTCAAATGATCTGCCTGCCTCAGCCTCCCAAAGTGCTGGAATTATAGGCGTGAGCTGCCACACCTGGCTAGTCAGATGTTAAAATTATATATTTGCCTATGTAGATGTCGTTTCTAGTGTCTTTTTTTTTTTCATCCAGATTTTCAGCCGGTGTCAGTTTCCTTCTGCCTGGAGGACTCCTTTAACTTTTTTTTTTTTTTTTTTTGAGATGGAGTCTCGCTTTTGTTGCCCAGGCTGGAGTGCAATGGCACAATCTCAGCTCACAGCAACATCTGCCACCCAGGTTCAAGCAATTCTCCTGCCTCAGCCTCCCATATAGCTGGGATTACAGGCATGCACCACCATCCCCGGCTAATTTTTGTATTTTTACTGGAGGCGGGATTTCACCATGTTGACCAGGTTGGTCTCAAACTCCTGACCTCAGGTGATCTGCCTGCCTCGGCCTCCCAAAGTGCTGGGATTACAGGCATAAACCACTGTGCCTGGCTGTCCTCTTTCTTAATTCTAACATCATGTTAGGTCTGGTTCAATTCTGATTAACTGATTATTTCCCTTCTTTATGGGTCATCGTTTCCTGGCTCTTTGCATACGTGATATTCTTTAATTGGATGCTGGACATTGTGAAGTTTACCTTCTTGCATACTAGCTATTTTTAAATTCCTTTTTTTTTTTCCTTGTCAGCTGGAAAGTTATATTTTATAATTCCTATAAATCGTCTTGAATTTTTTCTGGGGTGCACTTAAGTGACCTGTAAACAGTTGGATCCTTTTGGATCTTGCTTTTATGAACTTTTACGTGGTTCAGGAGTAGTGCTCAGTCCAGGGCTGATTATATCCCGTTACGAAAGCATTATGAATTATGAATAATTCCAGTCTGACTGGTGCGAACAGATACTGTTTTCTGCACTGTGTGAGTACCAGACGCCATTCCATGATTTTCTTGGATGTTTCTTTCCCTGGTACTAGTCAGCTACTCTTTCCACAATCATGCACTGACTAGTGCTCTGCTGAATACTGGTGGCAGAACCTGTACATATGCCCAGATTCTCTCTGCTTAGTTATTTTCTCACTGGATCTTTGTCCTATGAACTCTGTCTTGCTCTCCCCAGACACTTAGCTTCACTTCCTCAATTCAGGGAGTCTGCCACCGAGCCTTTCCTTTGTGCCTAGTCTGGAAACAATTCTGCACCAGGCTGGCATTCCCTTCCATCCCACATGGAACTGGGGGTTCAGTGTAACTGAAAACATTTGGGCCATTACATTCAGTTTGAACCAGTTGATTTGCATGTCTGTAAAAGAGTCTGGAATGAACCCTAGGCCTAATGTGAATGGTGAACAAAATCAGATCCAGAAGTATTGAATGTATCATAAGCTAAGGAGAATTTTTTAAACTAGCAGCATTAGTGATTCAGGTGGAATGTTTTTCTCTTCCCTAGGTTCAGTTTCTGGCCAAAGTATGTAGTTTTTTGTTTTGTTTTGTTTTCTCACTGTCAACATAACCTCATTTGTTGCATCTGTTGGAGTCTTTATTACTCAGGTGAGTCTGGTCTACATAGAGATTCAGCAGCCAGGTGCAGGGCCACTGTGAGCTGAGGAAATGTGGGAAAGAAAAATTCCATTGCCCCCCCCCCCCCGCTTTTTTTTTTTTTTTTTGGAGAGTCTCACTCTATTGCTCAGGCTGGAGTGCAGTGGTATGATCTCTGTTCACTGTAACCTCGGCTCACTGTTACCCCTGCTTCCCAGGTTCAAGCAATTCTTCTGCCTCAGCCTCCCCAGTAGCTGGGATTACAGGCACCTGCCACCACGCTCAGCTAATTTTTGTACTTTTAGTAGAGACAGGGTTTCACCATGTTGGCCAGGCTGGTCTCGAACTCCTGACTTCAGGCTATCCACCCACCTGTCTCCCAAAGTGCTGGGATTACAGGCGTGAGCTACCGAACCCGGGCCCCATTGGCATTTTTGGAATAAAAGATAGTAATACATTGTCTCCTCATCAACGTGTCTGCCTTGGGGGCGGGGTTGTGATACTGGAGGAATTAGTGCTTGGCCTGAAGGGCAGCAACAACCCCTCCAGCCCACCCCACTCACCTTCCAGAGTGGGAGGTAAGTTCTGGTGTGTTTCTATGGGTTTATAATCTTTAGAACTAGTAATCTTTTCACATTCATCTATACTCCTGGTGGATCCATGAAGTCCTGGCAAAAAATCATAAAGTCACGGTTGATCCATGACATTTGTGCTGGGCCTTGGGCAGAAACTGAACCTCCAGGAAGATGTGTATATCTGGAGCGGGCTGGCAGAAAGCTGTGAGGAGAGCCCTTGGACCTTTGACCTGGGTAAAGGGCAGATCCCTGAGGATTCAGACGCCTTGGCCTGCAGTTACACCAGTGCTGGCCACTCAGTGGTTCCAAGCAGCAGTCTGGCACTCAAGTGCCTAAGCGCTTCCTCCAGAGAATAGAAGGCAAAGCAAGCCCTGGATGCAGTGACCCCAGACCTGTCAAGGAGAATAGAAGGCAAAGCAGGAGACAAGGGTGGGAAAGTGGGTGAGAGCCCTCCGGGACCTGTACACCACACATCGGGAATTACGTCTATTAAAACTGTTGGTTCCTGAAGCCTCTGGAGTTTTCTGAGAAAGATTATTTAGGGGTAGGGAAATGTATGCATTGTTAACGTAAACGTATTTGAGACAGAGTCTCGCTGTGTCATCCAGGCTGGAGTGCATTGGCATGATCTCGGGTTACTGCAACCTCTCCCTCCTGGATTCAAGCGATTCTCCTGCCTCAGCTTCTGGAGTAGCTGGGATTACAGGCACATGCCATCATGTCTGACTAATTTTTGTATTTTTAGTAAAGACGGTGTTTCACCATGTTGTCAGGCTGGTCTCAAACTCTTGACCTCAGATGATCCGCCCACCTCCATCTCCCAAAATGCTGGGATTACAGTCGTGAGCTGCAGAGCCCGACCTAAAAATATTACTTTTGCGGGGCACAGTGGCTCACTCTTGTAATCCCAGTGCTTTGTGAGGCTGAAGTGGATGGATCATCTGAGGTCAGGAGTTCGAGAACAGCATGATCAATATGGTGAAACCCCCAGCTCTACTAAAAATACAAAAATTAGCTGAGTGTGTCGGTGCACACCTGTAATCCCAGCTTCTCAGGAGGCTGAGGCAGGAGAATCACTTGAACCTGGGAGGCAGAGGTTGCAGTGAGCCAAGATCAGTGAGCCGAGATGGCGCCACTGCACTTCAGCCTGAGCAACAGAGCGAGATTCTCTCTCTCTCTCTCTCTCTCTCTCTCTCTCTATATATATATATATATATATATACACTCCTCATTTGTGTGAATATGGAATATTGACTCCATATTCTTGGCTTGAGATCCAGATGCAGCTTCAGGGTGGTTTTCTCAGACAAATCAACCTGTTCCACATCTGTGCTCCGAGATGGAGGGCAGCCAAGCAGGACCCCCAGGAAATAACTCCTGAGCTTTCAGAGATGTAATCACATTGTCAGCCCATGGAGAAATTCCGGCATTGGAAGAGAATGAAGAGAACTTTGTGAGATTTCCTGATCTAAACATTGGTGTGTCGCCCTCAACCTCCCTTGCTGAAATGACTGCCGGGTGACAAATGTGCCCTTCCCTCCTCACCACTCTGACTAGCAGGACAAGGAATGAGGTTCGCTGTGAGCAGGTTTGTTGATTAGCAATGGCATTCCTTTCATGTTTCTTTAGAATCACCTACGTATTTCCAACCTTCAGGAAAGCAAGGGTGTTGTTGCCCGATTTCAAACCGGGGACCTTTCACATGTGAGGCGAACATGTCATCACTCCACTACACAAACCCCTCCCAGCTCCTGGCACAAGACACATTCCTGAAAGTGTTAGCGTTTACTGTTTTTAACTACTAGAGTTTCCAATATAAGAAATTCGACTGCTTTTCAAAATTTGAGTGAAAAAGACACCAGGAAACACAATCCCCCAGGCAGACAGGCTGAACCCTCATTTATGGTTCCACGCCTAGCCCCGAAGCCAAGACCCTAGGGACCCCCAGTCTGGCTTTGGGATCTCACATCTCATGCAGGGTTTCCAGTAACTAAGTGCCCATGTGTGGAATTCTCCCGGCTGATTCTCTCTGGCTGCCAGAAGCTGCAGGAGCTGGTGGGTTTTGAGCGTCATGTCAGAGCCCTGACAGAAAAGATATATCAAAAAAAAAAAAAAAAAAAAAAAGAAGAAGAAAGAAAAAGGAAAAAAGCAGCAGGAAATCCATCTATCCCTACTTTTCTTTTCCTAAAGACAACAGAAAACTTCGGTCCCACACATTCTGCTATAAATCTTGGTGGTCCTTATGGTCCCGGATTCATTTCCTTAACCTACATATTGAAATATCTTTGCCAAAAAAAAAAAAAAAGAAAAAAAGAAATAGCTTTGCCTTTACTTGGGGTTGTTTTGTTTTTCCTTGGTTTGAGGTGGAGCCACTTTGTGGTTCTCCTCCTGATGCACATGTATGTCCTTCACATACTAGTTTGTCTTAGCCCCCACATTTGTTCCTGAAACACCATACTAATTTGCTCTCTTCAAGGAAGCTACTAGCATTGCCTACTTGCTGAAATATCTCAAGTAATTCCAAGCAAACAGCTTGAGTTTATATTAAAAGAAGGCTAGATTCCTAGAATGACCAGAAAACCCGTGGAAAACTCTCCAGTGACTCCCTTTGCCATAGAAGATAATGCCAAGAGTCCTTCATTGTCATGGATTTATCATCTAGTTTCTGCCTTCCTCTTCATTATTATCATTTCTAATTTTGTTATTCTTCATTCTCTATATGCTTTCTTATACTCTCTGAAGCTAACCAACAATTTGCTTGTTTCAAAACGAATAAATGTGATGAACAAAATAAATGTGGTTTTTGCCCTCATAGACCTTATTATCTGGTTCAAGATAGTCCCAGTAAACAGAAAAATGAGGGAACATACTTTACCAGTTTAAGTTTATTCTCTGAAGAAAAAGTGCATGCAGGGGATAGAGGAGAGAATGCTAAGATAAACCTAATTTAGATTGAACGGCATAGGGTTGGTTTCCCAGAGAAACTGACAGTTAACCTGTATGTAACCTGAAGGGTAAGTAAAAGTCGTCAGGTAAAGGGAATATCCTTTTAGACAGAAGAATCGATGTGTACAAATCCCCTGAAGCAAGAACTGGATGAGTTGGAGACAAGCAAAGAAGGCTTGTATAAATGCTGTTTTAAAAATGCTTTTTAATTGGCAAATAAAATTATATATATTTATGGTGTACAACATGATATTTTGATATACATATGTATTGTAGAATGGCTAAATAAAGTTAATTAACATATATCTTTAGCTCATGTACTTGTTTGTGGTGAGAACACTTACGATCTACTGTTAGCAATTTTTAAGTATATAATACATTATTATTAACTATAGTCACCATGATATGCAGTAGAGCTTTTAAAATCATTTCTCCTATCTAACTGAAATTTTGTACCCTGTAACAAACATCTTCAAAACTCTCCCCTCAACCACTCACCCGATTTCAGTCTCTGGTAACCAACATTCTACTCTCTGCTTTTATGAGTTTGACGTTTTTAGATTCCACATATGTGTGAGATCATATGGTGTTTGTTTTTCTGTGCCTGGTTTATTTCACTTAGCATGATATCATCCAGGTTCATCCACGTCATTGCAAACAGGACTTCTTTCTTTATATAGCTGAATAATATTTTATTGTGTATATACACCCCCATTTTCTTATATTAGGTTGATGCAAAAGTAATTGTGTTTTCTTTTTGTCATTACTTTCAATGGCAAAAACTGCAATAACTTTTGCACCAACCTAATACATTTGTCCATGAATAGACACTTAGGTTGATTCTAAACTTTGACTATTGTGAATAATACTACATAAACATGGGAGTGCAAATGTCTCTTTGACATTCTGATTTTATATCGATATGCATCAAGTAGTGGAATTACAAGATCATATGGTAGTTCTGTTTTCAGTTTTTTGAGGAACCCCCTTACTGACTTCCACAATGGCTGTCAACTAATTTACAACTGTCAACAGTGTGTACGGGTTCCCTTTTCTCCAAATCCTCCCTAACACTTTACATCTTTTGTCTTTTTGATAATAGCCATTCCAACAGGTGTGAGGTGGTATCTCATTGTGGTTTTAATATGCATTTTCTGATGAATAGTGGAGTTGAGCATTTTTTCATATACCTGCTGTCCATTTATATGTCTTGGGAAATGTCTATTCAGATTCTTTGCCCATTTCTAATTGGGTTATTTGTTATTTGACTATTGAGTTTTTAAAGTTCTTTAAATATTGTGAATGTTAACCCATTGTCAGATACACGGTTTGCAAATATTTTCTCTCATTACATAGGCTGTCTCTTTATTCTTTTGATGGTTACTTTTTCTGTGCAGAAGTTTTTTGGTTTGATGTAATTCCATTTGTCTATTTTGGCTTTGGTTACCTGAGTTTTTGGGGTATAAATGCTTTTTCTGCTTTCTCTCTGGAATGAATTTGAATTTACTGACAGCATGGGTTTATGTATCAGACACAGCTTTGTTGACCCAGTTCCTTGTATAGTGCCGGGCGTAACAGAAATACCTGTTTTATGAATGGCCATGACTGTCCTGCAATTTTATGCCCCCCAATCTTGCTCTGCCACCTTCATATTAACTCCATCCATCCCAGCAAACAAGCCAAGTACATGGAAGTCATCTTCACCACTTTGTTTTTTAACCCTCATACCACCCATTGTGTCCTATAGATTCCACTGGCGAAAAGTTCTTCAATCACATTCCTTTTCTATTTTTACAGGATCATCCAGTCTTCTCTGGATTACTGCAAAAACCTCAAGTCCTGTGGTCCCTAATCCATTCTTCACACTGCTGCCAGGGAAGTCTTAGGGTTGTCGTGATGGTTAAATTAGAAAATATGAGTTAAACACTTACAAAAGTTGTCTGGCATATGCTGAGCACTATTTTACTGTTGATTTTTATTATCATTGTCATCATCTTTCTAAAATAAAAATCTGATTAAATTATGTCCCAGATTATAAAACTCTCAATAGTTCCTAACAGATTTGAAGGTACATTTTAACTCTTTGTTAAAAATTCTACCAAAGTACTTGTTGTTCTAATACAATATATTGTTTCATGCCTCTTTACCTTTACATGTATTTTCCCAAAATTTATGATTTCTTATCATTTGTCTACCCACTACTCAGATTTCAAAACTTCATTCAAACATAACCACCTCTAAGAAGTTATTGACCTCCATAATCCAATTTGTATTTATTTTCTGTATTTTTTTATTGTGACATATGCATATCTCTCATAATCCCACATCAAAACGTGCAGCAGTCACTGCTTTCTATGTTTCCTCCTATGGGGGTTAATTTTTTTCTTTCTTTCTTTTTTATTTTCTTTCTTTTGAGATGGACTCTCACTCTGTCACCCAGGCTGGAGTGCAATGGTGTAATCTCAGCTCACTGCAACCTCCGCCTCCCAGGTTCAAGTGATTCTCCCACCTCAGCCTCCTGAGTAGCTGGGATTACAGGTGCCCACCACCACACCTGGCTAATTTTTGTATTTTTAGTAGAGATGGGGTTTCACTATGTTGGCCTGGCTGGTCTCGAACTCCTGACCTCAGGTGATCCGCCCCTGCTCAGCCTCTCAAAGTGCTGGGATTAGAGGCGTGAGCTACTGCGCCTGGCTGGGGGATTAATTTCTTAAGGTAAAAATTACCAATTATTTGAGCTCAGATCGCCTAAATGTAACACAGTTCATGACTGAAACTAAACTTCGTAATACATAAATACATCAATGCTGTCTCTGGACACTATAAGTGAGTTCTCCCACACTGTGCCGCATCTCCCAGATTTGCTCCTTGCTGCTGTCACTGCTGGATCTACAAGCACCTGTTAGTCCATTGCTCTGCCATTTCTCAAAATATATTCCTTCCCTTGAAATAGAGGCTTAAGTTAAGGAATAAACATTCTTGTCTCCAGCCAAATGTCAAAAATCAGGAACTGTAGGAGGAAGCCCATGGGAGATTTTTCTGCTGATTGTGTTTCCAGTAGCTTCTAGATTTTTAATGAGTCACTTCACCAAAGAATCTAAAATAGGAAACCAACTAATTTCCTGAGTCTATTGCGTAGTTTATCTATTTGGCAAAAAAGCCTTGAGGAGCATTTTTCCCTTGGATCATAGTTGCTAATTGAGGGAAGGCAGAATGTGTCAGAAGCAATGTGGTCATAGCTCCCTAGGGTGCTAGATAGTAAAATTACCAAGCAGGCATTGATGCTAATGTGAACCAGAAAAAAAAACCCATTAATTATACTCATTAAGGTTGTAGCTGATCCAGCCCATATAGAAAAGGCACAATGACCACTTTTCTGGGGAGTGAAGTAGTAAGTCATTTGTTGCTGTCTTGAAAAATTTTAAGAGACTAGCAGGAAGATATATAATATATTGGGAGCATGCTAGTTTTGGCGAATTATTTGGACTTTTCCTTAAAGGGCCTGGGCCATGATTAAGATACAGAGCAACTGCATTCCTCTGTACCCCAGGATTCATATTTTAAAGAATGTGAAACTCTCTCATATTGGAGATTTGGTCTTTATTCAGTGGACAGCTTGAAGAAATTAAATTATCTAAAACCTTAGGACATAATTATGTCATTTCAAATATCTTAGCTAGTTATGCCTTTTATCTTATGTTTAATTCAGAAATTGTTGAGATTTTCTTCGAATTGCAGTTTACAAATACATGACAGCGAAGGATTGGAAGGTGGTAATAGGAAAAGTAGCTGGATGGGGAGACAAAATAACGCTCAGGTTGAGGTCTTAAGGTCAAGAAAAAAGAACATTAGAGATATTGCAGAATGGTCAAAAAGGCTACCCTTAGCATCAGTCTTAAGAAATGAAGGAAGAAAGGAAGGAAATATTTAATTAGGGCTTCTTGTAATTCTGGGTTATGTTTTTTACTTACGCTGTCCAATCATCTTTATAATAACCCATATTACAGAAGAGAAAACTAAGATTCAGGAGGATTAATTTATTTGCTCAAAGAAAATGCTGAAATAGGAATGTGAATTCCGTCTCTAGTGCTTTCTTCATAACAAATTTTTATCTAGCTTCCTTGATCACTCACTGGAATTATCTTTACAAACTACATGAAAAATACGTACAAATTAGTTGCAATGATTTATTTATGTATTAATTTGTTCAATTATAATTTTGTCAGATTTTGAATATTTGTTCTTGCTAGAAACTCTGATGCTGATGTGGTTAGAGAGATGTATATAAGTGGTGCATGGCACAGAAACTTTTGTCAAATGAACAACATAGTCTTTGACTTCTAAGAGCTTGAATTGTACTAGGTAAGAATGATCATTTTATAGAATGATCTAAAACGTAAGAAGTCCTAGAATGCATGTTTCACAAGGGCAAAGATCTTTGCTTTTTTCACTGTTGTATCTCAAACACCAAATACGATGTCTCAGATTTAGTAATGTATACAATAAATAGTTTTTAAATTGAAATAGTGCTTGGAAACCTGACTTACAGGGAAGTCATTTGAACGATTAGAAGATCTGCCCTAACACAGGAAAAGGCTCTTTGCATGTTCAATGAACTATGAAGTTCCATATGATTAAAACATTGGGATAAAATCTTGGAGCTGGAATAAATATTTGTGGTGTTGTAAGAGATCAAATTATCAACAGCCTTTTTCCTTGTCTTTCCTTCCCTTTTTCTTCCCTTTCTTTCTTTCCCTTTCTCCCCCTTTCTTTCCTTCCCTTTAACTCCCTTTTTCCTTCCTTCCTTCCCTCCCTCCCTCCTTTCTTTCTCTCTTTCATTCTTTCTTTTTCTTTCTTTCTTTTCTTTCTTTCTTTCCTTCTTTTTCTCTTTCTTTCTATCCCTCTTTCCTTCCTTCCTTCCTTTTTTTCTTCCTTCCTTCCTTCCTTTCTCTTTCTTTCTCTTTCTTTTCTCTCTCTCTTTCTTTCTTTCTCTCTCTTCCTTCCTTTCTTTCTTTCTCTTTCTTTCTTTCTTTCTTTCTTTCTTTCTTTCTTTCTTTCCCTTCCTTCCTTCCTTCCTTCCTTTCTTCCTTTCGCTTTCTTTCTTTCTTTCTTTCTTTCTTTCTTTCTTTCTTTCTTTCTTTCTCTTTCCCTTCCTTCCTTCCTTCCTTCCTTTTCTTCTTTCTTTCTCTTTCTTTCTTTCTCTTTCTTTTTCTTTCTTTCTTTCTTTCTTTCTTTCTTTCTTTCTTTCTCTCTCTCTCTCTCTCTCTCTCTCCCCCCCTCCCTCCCTCCCTCCCTCCCTCCTTCCTTCCTTCCTTCTTTTCTTTTTCTTTCTTTCTTTTAAGAAAATTGGAATTTTGCAACATTTGCAGGGATTTTTTAGGGTTCTGGGTTAGAAGGTACTTGGTTAAATGTAAATTTAAATGTCCCTATGATTGCCACTTCTTAGTTGAACTGTTTCAACACCCACCTTACCATTTATTCTCCTCTCCTCTCCCATCTTCTCCCAGCTGTTCTCTGTGTTTGCAATGCCATGCCTCCCATTCTCAGGCCCCTCTATCTCTGCTGCCCAAATCACTCTGCAAAATAATCTCCTCCAATTGCCCTTCCCAAGTCAACAGGGGTGGAGGTAAAAATGAAAAACAAAATGAAACAAAACAAAACCCTATAGCTTCCTACTTTGAATAAATTTGTTTCTTCTAATTTCTCCCTTCAGGCTGGATACAAGAAAGGAAAGGCAAACAAAAATAAAGAGTGTCATAATATATTTATTTTTTAAAAGAAATACAGATTCTTTTCAGATTCCATAGTTCTGGCTCTAGAGAGGAATCAGTCATGTCAAAAACACCAGATATGGGTATCAGGGGGCCTGGAGAGAAAAAGAAAATTCATTCTCCAATAAAGATATTATGAATCAGTTGGTCAGCTCATTGAGTGTGTATTCTATTTTCATAGTTCTGTCTGCAAGAAAAAGTACAAATATATTTTAATTGACACCTAGTATGCATGTGCACATATACAAATTGAAATAAAATATTCACTTTAAATAAGGACTACTCAGACTGGGTATGCTTTATTCTAATCTTCTCTTCTTATATCTGCTCTCCATTTAAATTTAAAAACTGCTGAGGTAGACCACTAATTTGATTCTATAGCCTCAGTTATGTAATAAACATAAAGTTTCAAAATTACTGTCTTAAAACATATTTATCTATAAGAGAAAAGAGACCAGTAAAAAAAATAATAATAGTAAAGAAAATAATGCCATTAGATAGAGCACTTCTTATGTAGCAGGTGCTGTTCTCAGAAGTTTACATAAATTAATACACTTAATATTAATCACAGCCTCTTTCATAGATGAGACAACTACATTATAGCGAGGTTAAATAAGTTGTCTAAGGTTACACAGTCACCCAATGGAAGAACTGGGACCCAAAGCCAAGTTACCTTCCTCTAGATTCCATACTGTCATTCAATACACAGTAATACTGCCTTTCTTAAAATAAGTACTATTAGTTTGTGTTACGATTTTCAAATTTTCGTTATTATAAATACATTTTTACATATAAATCTCTATGGGCAACTTTTAAGAAATAGAATATTGCAATAAATTAGATAAATATATTCAAGGATGTTGATATATTTTGCTAAATTTCTTGGCATAAACAAGAGCAAATTATATTTTTGAGACGGAGCCTCGCTCAGCCGCCCAGGCTGGAGTGCAGTGGCCGGATCTCAGCTCACTTTAAGCTCCACCTCCTGGGTTTGAGCCATTCTCCTGCCTCAGCCTCCTGAGTAGCTGGGACTACAAGCGCCCATCACGTCGCCTGGCTAGTTTTTTGTTTTTTTGTTTTGTTTTTTTTGGTTTTTTTTGTTTTTTTTTTGTTTTTTTTTTTTTGAGACGGAGTCTCGCTCTGTCGCCCAGGCTGGAGTGCAGTGGCCGGATCTCAGCTCACTGCAAGCTCTGACTCCCGGGTTTACGCCATTCTCCTGCCTCAGCCTCCCGAGTAGCTGGGACTACAGGCGCCCGCCACCTTACCCGGCTAGTTTTTTGTATTTTTCAGTAGAGACGGGATTTCACAGTATTAGCCAGGATGGTCTCGATCTCCTGACCTCGTGATCCGCCCGTCTCGGCCTCCCAAAGTGCTGGGATTACAGGCTTGAGCCACCGCGCCCGGCCTATAATCTTATTAGTAAACTTTTTGTTACTTGTCATATAACACCACCAGTTAATTTGATAGGTGTAAATAATGTCTCTACTTTACTTGAAATATACTTCAAGTTAAATTATATTTTTAACATAAATTTTTACATGTTTGACGCATTCTATTTCTATTTTATAAACCGTATGCTTATATCTATCTGCTTCTTCAAAGTTTGTTATTTTCTCCATCACTTTGTAATAAACTTTTTATTAATGAATTTATTTGAAGAATATTTTTGGTAGTTTCCCATTTGTTGTTTGCTTTCTAATATTTCTAATGGTGCCATTTTTGTAAATATTTTATTTTATACAAATTGTTGCTTAATACTGCTTGATAATATTCCATTATTGTGTAAGTTTAGCTTTTCAAATTTTCTGTCCAGTAATACAATGTTTTCTATTCTTCAATTTTTTTTTGTATTTTATTAACATATAAAATAAATTTTGAACGTATGTGTTGAAAATTTAAACTGATATTTAAAATGTATTGAAGATGTATTTATTAAGTTACTACTATATGTCAGAAAGAGTTTAGACGGCATTGAGATGTTTTATACTTTAAAAATAATTAAATTTTTGTTTAGGTAAATAAGGTATAAACTTTCTTCTGATAACTGCTTTAAATTTAGCCCATATAGTCTAATATATATAGCTGACATTATTTTCTAGAATTTATTTTATTTTACATTGAATTTTCCCTTTGCCCCAACACTTGTTTAATAGTATTTTCAGATTATCGTATGGTCAAGCCTGTAATCCCAGCACTTTGGGAGGCCGAGACGGGATCGAGACCATCCTGGCTAACACGGTGAAACCCCGTCTCTACTAAAAAATACAAAAAATCAGCCGGGCGTGGTGGCAGGCGCCCGTAGTCCCAGTCACTTAGGAGGCTGAGGCAGGAGAATGGTGTAAACCCGGGAGGCGGAGCTTGCAGCGAGCTGAGATCCGGGCACTGCACTCCAGCCCGGGCAACAGAGCGAGACTCCGTCTCAAAAAAAAAAAAAAAAATTATCATATGGAAGAGCTTTCAAAAATATGATTTTCATAGATTTTATTTTTATTGTTACTGATCAATGGTTTTGCTCAAATGTACAGATAGATTTTCCGTATTCTTTTAAAATTTTTAAATTAAAAATTTAAAATAATTAAACTTAAAAATTAATGTTTTAATTAATGCTTCTTTAAATGTATAGGATAAATGTGTAAGATACATTTTAATCTTTGCTGTTTTTGATCAATGTTTATGAGCACTTGGATAGTCATGAATATGAATAAGATGAAAGGGTGATGGATCATTTAAATGTATAGAAACAAGTATTTTATTTCATCGCATTCTGACTGGTGTGAAATGGTATCTCATTGTGGTTTTGATTTGCATTTCTCTGATGATTATTGATGATGAGCATTTTTTATAAGTTTCATGGCTGATTGTATGTCTTATTTTGAGATGTGTCTGTTTATATCCTTTGCACATTTTAAAATGGCATTTATTGTTTGTTGCTTGATTTAAGTTTCTTATAGGATTCTGAATATTAGGCCTTTGTCTGACACATAGTTTGTGAATATTTTCTCCCATTCTGTAGGTTGTCTGGTTCAATATATGAAAATCAATAAATGTAATTCATGACATAAACAATTAGAAATGAAATTCATATGATCATTTCGATAGATGCAGAAAATCTTTCAATAAAATCTAACATCCCTTCATGATAAAAGCCCTCAACAGACTAGTCTTTGGGGAACATATCTCAAAATAATAAGAGACATCTATGACAAATCCACAGCCAACATCATATTCAACAAGCAAAAGCTAGAACTATTGTTCTTGAGAACTGAAACAACACAAGGATACCCATTCTTACCACTCCTATTCAAGGCAAGAGAAAGAAATAAAAGGCATCCAAATAGGAAGAAAATGTCAAACTACTGGTCTTCGTTGTTGATATTATTCCATATCTGGAAAACTAATTTAAAGGCTCTGCCAAAAGGCTCCTAGACATAATAAATGGCTTTAGTAAAATTTTAGGATACAAAATCAATCTAAAAAAATCAGTAGTATTTCTATACATCAATAATGTCCAGGCTGAGGGTCAAATCAAGGGCATAATTATATTTCAATAACCACAAAGAAAATAAAATATCTAGAAATGCACCTAATGAAAGAGGAGAAAGGTCTCTACAAGGAGAACTACAAAACACTGCTCAAAGAAATCAGAGATGATGCAAATAAATGGAAAAACATTCCATGCTCATGAACTGGAATAATCAATATTGTTAAAATGGCCATACTGTCCAAAGCAATTTACAGATTCAATGCTATTCCTATCAAACTACGAATGTAATTTTATCAGAATTAGCAAAACTATTATAAAATTCATATGAAACCATAAAAGGGCTCAAATAGCCCAAGTAACCCTAAACAAAAAGAACAAAGTCAGAGAGAAGTATCATACTAGCCAACCTCAAACTGTACTGTAATGTTACAGTAGCCCAAGCAGCATGGTTCTGGTGCAAAAACAGATACATAGACCTACGGAACATAATAAAAAAACTTAGAAAGCAAGCTGCACATCTACAACCATCTAATCTTCAACAAGGCTGACAAAAGAAAACAATGGAAAAAGGACTCCCTGTCCAATAAATGGTGCGGGGATAACTGGCTAGCCATCTGCAGAAGAGGGAAACTGGACCATCACTTTTCACCATATACAAAAATTAACTCAAAGTGGATTAAAAATTTAAATGTAAAACCTCAAACTCTAAAAATCCTGGATGAAAACCTGGGGAATACTATTCTCAATATAAGCCTTGGCAAAGAATTTTTGGTTAAGTTCCCAAAAGCAATTGCAGCAAAAACAAAAATTTGTAAGTGGGAGCTAATTAAACTAGAGCTTCTGCACAGCAAAAGAAACTATTGACAGAGTGAAGAGATTCTTATTTCTACTTGTTAGAACCTGAGAGGAGGTTTAGGTGCAGTAATTAGAATAAATTTCATATAAGCTAATTTTATTTAATGGGATTCTACCTGAATAAAAAGTATTCTTGTCTTCTCTTATACTAACATTTAATTAACGGTTACTAGAAAATCAAAAGTATACTACATTGCTTTGACTTTTTACTGCAGAAAAAGCTATCATAAGTTTCAAACCTCAATTTTCATTTTTTCATAAACCATATACAAAGTTTTTCCTAAAAGCAGTTTATGTATCAGAATTCAATGACTCTATAACAGACCATGTTTTATTTAAGGCATGCTGGGCTCCATGTGTGTCTATAGATAAAGATGATGGATAAGGAAAGAAGAAAGGTGATAAGGATAATTCTAGTCAATTCAGAAAATACTTATTCTGCATATAAATACAGATAATTATTCACAATCTGTTTGCTTATTTTTCTTGAATGTCTACATTATCGTTGTTCAAAGTGGGGAATAAGTGATATTAACCTAACTCAATCCATCTATATTGAGCTCAACAGGACCTGTCTCCCAACCCTCTGTTCAGGTATATAATATCTTCTTTTGTAAAATGTGTTTATGGTTATTTTAATTATGATTACAAATATAACTGGGCATTATTAGTGGTAAACTTTAAGTTATCAGCCTGAGAATGCAAATAATCAACTTACAATTATTTCTATCAACACTTACAATTATTTCTATCAACAGTCTTCAAAGAGCTGTGATGTGTTCCGGAAACACTTGAGGATCCTAGAGTAGGACTAAAATGGTGACTATTAAATGGATCACAATGCTCCAAAGGCCTCTATTTAGTGATTAAACTGAACACATTTGGGCAATTCTGATTTCTTTTCATATAAATTTTATAATCATCTTATCAGTCTTTAGAATAAAAGCCTGCTGGGATTTGTTAAGAATTACGTTGACTACATAGACCAATTTGGTCAGAATTGCTCTTTATTTTATTATATCTTTAAATTCATGAACATGGGTGTTCTTCACTTAGTCATATTTTATAATTTATCCCAAAAATGTTTGAGAGATATCTGTGCATATGTCTTGCACTTTTTTGTTAAATCTGACACTAAGTTTTTAAAAATGATATTGTGAATTGAATTGTTTTCTTAATATCATTTTTAGATGGTTTATTGCTTGTTCTAGTAGGCCAAATAACGAGCTCCCAAAGATTTCTATGTTTTAATCACTGGAACCTGAGAATATGTTGGATTATAACAAGAGGAATTAAGGTTGCAGAAGGAAAGTCAACTGACAATAAAATGGAGATATTATCCTGTATTATTCTGGTAGGCTCAAAGTAATCATAAGGTTCTTAAAATTGGGAGAGGGAATCAGAAAGTCAGAGAAAGAGGTGTAACTTTGTTGACTTTGAAGACAGAAGAAGGGGACCATGAACCAATGAACATGAGAGGTAGCTAGGAACCGGAAAAGGCAAGTAAAAGGCAATATTCTTCTTTGTCACCTCCAGAAAGGAACAAAGGACTGCACGCCCCAAATTCTGATATTCACATACCTGAATATGTTTTACTTCTTTCTGTCTTCGTAGTTCTTGGCAGAAAACCTCACCATGGTCACTGAATTCCTGTTGCTGGGTTTTTCCAGCCTCGGTGAAATTCAACTGGCTCTCTTTGTAGTTTTTCTTTTTTTGTATCTAGTCATCCTTAGTGGCAATGTCACCATTATCAGTGTCATCCACCAGGATAAAAGCCTCCACACACAGTTTGCTCAGCTGGGGCTATTGGCCAGGAGCCTTGGTTTCTTTCCATATAGATTCTCCAAGGGCTGCCTGGGCTTTCTCAAAACACGGTTGCTAGGGTACAAAAGTGGATGATTCAACACACCACAAGTAGCAGCTACTAGACTTTAGAGACCAGGGTTAATAAATAGATACAGTCTTACATTGATTGTAATTTTTTGGTCAAAGTGGTCACTCATCCTATCTGGATTCAGGGGAAGGAAGCAGCCATTAAAAGTTCCTGTCTGGCTTAATCACTTGGGCTTTTCTCTTACTTTCTCATCCCTGCAGCATCCTTTTAAAAAAATTTTAATTTAATTAGAAGTTATGGGATTCGTGTGCAGGATGTGCAGTTTTGTTACATAGGTAAACATGTGCCATGGTGGTTTGCTGCATCCATCAACTCATCACCTAGGTATTAAGCCCAGTTGCATTCCCTATTTATTCTGATGCTCTCCCCTCCCCACCCTCCACCATAGGCCCCAGTATGTGTTATTCCCCTCCCTGTGTCCATGTATTCTCATTGTTCAGGTCTGACTTGTAAGTGAGAACATGTGGTACATGACTTATACAAGAGCAGTTCATGTGAGCACCTCAGAGAGACGTCCATGCGTATCTAGCATTTCACCCACTTCCAGCCCAGGTGGATGGACTCACTGTCAGAAAGAACCAGTATGTGAACTGAAATGGGGAGAAAGCTGATGGGCTTTGTGGAAACCTATATGAAGGCACTGTCACACTTTTCTCCATAATCCAAACTGTCTTCATATACTGAGGAAATTTTTACCAAATTCACATTATATTCCAGAAGCAAACCTGTTTCTAATGTATCTGAAAGATTCTGCCATTCTAGTATTCTATCCTCTATTCTTTATATCTTCCTCTCTTCTAGCTTTCAGAAATAGGAATGTGTAGCTGCTTTAAAAGGATACTTTTCTTCAATTTCGGAACGAAACTCTAGAGGCACCATGTAGGGAAATTCAAAGGAGATGGTTTCATTGTTGTATATTTTAACAAATGATGCCTGGAGAACCTCCACATTTCTGACTAGAGAATTTCTAAGAGGGAGTCAACTAATCTCCATGAATAATAGGACTTTTTCTTTGGCCAACGAATTCTTATAGTATATTATCATGGTTCCACATGCTAATTAGAAAAATTATGGACAAGTATTGGGCACATGTGGTAATTATCTCCCTGTGGAGGTAGAGAGCTCACTTACCACCCAAGGCATTGAGTCCATGGCTAATGTAAAAAGGAAAGGCCACTGATGACACTCATTGAGGCATTACCTAAAGTAGCCATGGAGAAAGGGCACAGGTAACATTTTTCTGTGGAGTAATGCTGTTTTCTTATTTTGGTCTTGGGAGTTCCTGAAAGATGAAGAAGAACCCTAAGCCATCATGACAAGGAAGACAATTTTGGTAAATTTCACCCAGAAACCTTCACAGAAGTTTCTAGGAGGTGACTGAGACTGAATAAACTGGCAGGTTACAAGGCTCTAGAACTCTGATTTGAAGAAATGTAAAATTTTAATTTTTATTTAGAGACCTTGATTTTTTTTATTAAGAAGACCAGTGACAGTCATTTATTTTTGTGTCAAATTTTAAAATTGTTGAGTTTTTCCCATGAGCTAGTGATCTGTTTACCCCTAGTTATTACTAATGAAAAAACAGAATTTGTAATCAAATGACAGAAAGAAAAGCTGAATAGTGGAAAAAATAAAGATAAAGATTGAAACCAAGGCCAAAGCAAAGACAGAGACCCAGGATAAGTCTTGATTATTTCAGGGGTGGGGGTAGGATTAGTCTTAGAAAGGAAGAATAAAAAAATTACAGTAAACATACACTGCATGAGGAATACAGAAATGTTTCTCACTTAAGAGGCACATAACAGTGCCTCTTAAGGAAACCAAGTTACTACAAAATAAACTAATTAGAATTATTATTAATTCATTAATAGACATTTATTTATTCCTGAAGTATCTATATCTCATTTATTTAAATATTGGATAAAGTTGAGGATACAAAGGGAATAAGATGAGGCGTTTATCCTTGAGGCTATTAAATCTATTGGAGAGACCAATGGGAAAGAAAAAATTAGATATAACATGTTTTAGACAAGCTTTAGATTACTAAGAAGGGAACAGCAGACCCTCTTTAGACATATTGGAGAAAGTTAGATAATTGATAACTCTAAAAATGGGAGGAATGAGTGGGCCATACATGAAGGGGAAATGATATTGGAGGCTGAGATTTCTCTCTCCTCTCTTTCTCAGTGGAATCTTGAGACACAAAGGCATATAAAGGAAACTAAGTATTTCAGTACAATTCCTGTGTGATGAAAACTTAGAGGATGAGATTGTAAATGTATATGGGACAGAGAATCATCTGTCCTATGATTCAGCTTAAGGAATTTTGACTTTACCTTACAGGTGATGAAGAGTTACTATGCAGCGTAATGTGAAAATATGAATTCACTATTTCTACTTGTTAAGAAGATGATCTAGTTACTCTATTTTTCTTCTTTTCTTTTCTTCCCCTTTCTCATTTTTCTAAGCGTTTCTTTCAATCTGTAATGCCTTCCCTTCCAAACTCATGTCATTACCTCTTATTTACCAGTAACTGTAAGCAGTACCCTAGACTGAGTTAAGTCAAATATTTCCATAGTAAATTTTATTTTTGACTATTAGTTTCCACATAGGTTCCAAGGATGAGTTTGAAAGAACAGATGGGGTAGGAGTTATAGAGTAGATACTGAGTAATGTGACCTTACTTCTCTTTCAGGTACACCAATTTTCTTTCCCGTACACCAACTTTCTTTGCATACTTTGTCACTGTTAATATTGGGGATGAACCTATAAGTGAGAAAACACTCCAAGAAAGGATATATGGAAAGTGGAAAGGCATAGATGATGTCTCAGGAAGAATGTTAGTGAGGAATCTGTTTTGGTCAAATGCATGGTGTATATTCTTTATTTATAAGGTTTAGAGATAAGGCCATTCAAAAATATACTGAGATAGAAAATAAAACTCTTGGTTCTCTTCCCGTTTCAAAATTTTATTAAACATTTGCCTAAACAAAACAGCAAATATTGATAGCAATTTAGTTATTTGTAAAGGACTTCAAGCCCCTAAATCAAGTGTTTCTAAAATTAAAATCAAAAGTTTAGCTAGTGAGATAATGGAGGAGACTATTTGATAATCAGAAATGATAAATAATATAGCAACATTTTTTACGGGATTTTTTGCTCTACATTCAGAGAATAATGTCAGAGAGATTTTTCATCCCAAAATGTTGAAGCAGAGTGTTAATGTTACAGGGTAGGTAAATATTAAGGTAACAAGTTTTGAAAATCCCTGGAATCAAATATCATCTACTCGAGAGTTTTTTTTTTTTTTTTTTGAGACGGAGTCTCGCTCTGTCACCCAGGCTGGAGTGCAGTGGCCAGATCTCAGCTCACTGCAAGCTCCGCCTCCCGGGTTCACGCCATTCTCCTGCCTCAGCCTCCCGAGTAGCTGGGACTACAGGCGCCCGCCACCTCGCCCGGCTAGTTTTTTGTATTTTTTAGTAGAGACGAGGTTTCACCGTGTTAACCAGGATGGTCTCGATCTCCCGACCTCGTGATCCGCCCGTCTCGGCCTCCCAAAGTGCTGGGATTACAGGCTTGAGCCACCGCGCCCGGCCTTTACTCGAGAGTTTTGAAATGATTTAGAGAATAAAGTGATATCATTGGTCGTTGATTTTTTTCAACAGGTTTTGAAACACTTAGTATATGTTGGGCATCATTGTATGTGTTCCAGATGCAGTTTCTGTTATCTGGTAAGTTATAGTTTGTAGAGTCAAAGATAACCTTATAATAGTAGTTTGTGGCAAGACAAGTAAGATTCTAGTGACTACTCAGGAAAAAAAAATGGTGCAGCATGATTAGGAAGCTGTAGGAAGAATTCTTTGAGTAAAGTCATTTTAAATGAAAAGTAAAAGGAGACCACAAAATTAAAAGCAGAAAAACAGTAAGTATAAAGCAGAGACTATTTCCAGATATAGAAAGCAGTATGAAAAATGACTTGATTGTGTAAAAATTCTCACTGCTGAAGTACATATGAAGGAATCTATAATGGCAGTTATGAGTGAAAAGGTGAAACTGGGAAAAGTGTGAAAGACCTAGAATATTTTATAGATAACTGAGAGTCAGTTGGTTTGGTAATATGATAGGATTTGTTCTATAGAAAGACAATTCTGCTGCTATTATGGAGGATTACTCAGAGTGGAAGAGAGAATCTTGGCAGTTCACTTATAATACTATAGTCCAAGCTAATGACAATTACTTGCAAAAAAGAATAATGAATCCTAAAAGGGAACAAAAATAGATTGAATGTGGAAGATTAGAAAAATGGTGAGTTTAAACATGTAGTAGAAATTTATAGCTTAGATGGCTTAAGAGTATTTTGAAACTACTTATTGAGATACAGAATCTAGATAAAAGAACACATTTAGGCAAGAGGTAGCACAGAATAAGAGTGCTTTGATTAAAATGTATGTAATTCAGTACCAGCAATGATAAATATGTTGGAGGCCTTAGGGAAGGTATCTGAGCCCACCTATTCAGAAATTTAGAGACAGTTCTTTGGAATGACAGCGTTTTGGGCCTCCAAGCCAGGTACATCAAGGATAGGACATAAAACAATGGGCAACAAGTGAATGCTGAAGCAAAACTAAATGATTCTAGCCATGTCTTTTCTGTAAGGAGAAATCAGGCCTATAATCCTGTAAGAGTTTGTAGAGTAATCATAAAGCTAGTCCTAAAACAATAGCAATAGTTCAAAACCAATTTATGTTTAACAAATGAATGCATGAAAATTGGTTATATAATTAGTTGTAAAAGGGAACTGTGCTCTTTAAGTAACACAAAGACAAATGGATGCTTTTCTAGATGGAGAAGGTATTAAAAACAGGCGTAGAAAGTGAATCATCAGACAATGGTGTTACAGCTTATTCATGCTATCGCTTATTGATATATGTATCAGTAATCAGGATAAAAGTGTGACCATTGAAAATAATAATTAATATAAAGGATTTTATAACATTAGGTTACAAGAATCCTCTCTAGTCTGCAGGGAATATGTTCCAAGATTCCATTGTATGCCTGGAACTGTGAATAGTACTGAACTCTAAATATACTGTGATTTTTTTTCTATAATACATGGCCATGATAAGGCTTAATTTATAAATTAGGAATAGCAAGATATTAACAACAATAACTAATAATAAAGTAGATCAATAATAACATTATATCAGCATCACTACTCTTGCACTTTGGAGTCATTATTAAGGAAAATAAAGGTTACTTGAGCACAAGCTTGGTGATACCATGACAGTTGATCTGATAACTGGACGGCTTCTGAGTGACTAATGGGTAATAGCATATATAGTCCCGATACACTGCACAAAGGGATGATTCTTGTCCTGGGCAGGAAGGAGCAAGACAGTATGAAATTTCAACATGATACACAGAAGGGCACACAACTTAAAACTTGTGAGTTGTTTATTTCTGGAATTTTCCATTTGATGTTTTTGGATTGCAGTTGACTTGGGTACTTGAAACTAACCTGGGTACTAGAAACCAGTGAAAGCAATACTTTGGATAAGGAGGAACCACTCTATTAAAAAATTAGATGGGATCTATATAAGTCTCCAAGTAGGGGACCTGATGGATAGGCTTTATTTGAGCAAATGACTGTACACTTCCTATGAACTTTTGTCCCCAGATTCACCGCTAAAATCAGCAGCAGAAAAATAGCAGTTTGAATGCATATCAATTTAGAAGATCTTCTCGTTACATTTACAACTCTTTTTTCTCTCCCATGCTTGTTGTTTCTCATTCAAACAAGGCTGGCATGGCTACTTTATGAAGGTAAGTCTCCCTGAATTTTAAGTTCCAAAGATCTCTGGGTCTGATCGTATTGGCTTTATTCCATGGGATCAACTCTTCATGGCTAATTCCTCCTCTGTCACTGAGTTCCTACTGCTGGGCTTCTCTAGCCTTGGGAAATTGCAGCTTGTCCTCTTTGTGGTCTTTCTCTGCCTCTATTTGATTATATGGAGTGGAAACATCATCATCATCTCAGTCATTCACTTGGATCACAGCCTCCACACACCCATGTACTTCTTTCTAGGTATTCTTTCTATCTCGGAAATCTTCTACACAATCGTTATCCTGCCCAAGATGCTTATCAACTTATTCTCTGTACTAAGGACACTCTCCTTTGTGAGTTGTGCCACCCAGATGTTCTTCTTCGTTGGTTTTGCTGTCACTAACTGTCTGCTTCTGGGAGTGAAGGGTTATGATCATTATGCTGCCATCTGCCAGCCTTTGCACTACACTGTTCTCATGAGCTGGAGAGTATGTGGACAACTGGTAGCAACTTGCATTATTAGTGGCTTCCTAATACATCAGGTGTATTAGGTCTTTAGTCTTCCTTTCTGTGGCTCCAACTTTGGTCTTTAGCCTCCTTTTCCGTGGCTCCAACAAGGTCAATCACTAGTTTTGTGATATTTCACCAGTTATCTGACTAGCCTGTGCTGACAGTGACATCAATGGACTGGTCATCTTCATCTTTGGGGTCTTGGTGCTTGTTTTGCCCTTGATATTTATCTGCATTTCTTATGGCTTCATTGTCCACACCATCCTGAAGATCCCATCAGCTGAAGGCAAGAAAAAGCCTTCTCCACCTGTGCTTCCCATCTCATTGTAGTCATTGTCCATTATGGTTGTGCTTCCTTTGTCTACTTGTGGCCCTCAGCCAAATATACATCGGGCAAAGCTAGGCTGGTGACAGTAACCTATACCATCATAACCCCACTGTTGAACCCCATGGTATACAGCCTCAGGAACAAAGATGGGCAGCTGGCTATTTAGAAACTGATTGGAAAGTCTGGGTTTTCTCTTAAGACTCTATAATCAGAATACTTTCTAAGTGTATGGACACCATTAGACCAATTGTGTCATGATTATTTAAATCATGAGATTATCTAGTCTATTTATCTATCTAACTCTGAGGCCTCAGATGAGTTGTTTGACATTTGGGGCCTACATGTTCTATGTATAGCAGAGATAGCAATATTTTCTTCCTGGAGTCATTGTAATTAAGAGAGATTACAAAATATCTAGCAATAAAACATAACTCTCCTCCTCTTTCTCTTCTTCTTCTGGATTTATAGTCTTCAAAAAGGTCTTAGCGGCCAACATTTTTTTGCCCTATATTTGTCTTGTTTGACCAAAATCTCTGATTGTACTCTGTTTAAGGTTATGTCCAGCTTAAAATGAGGTGTCGAGGCCTGAAGGTGGCTTAGATCTAGTGGTATGACATGGCAGGGAAAACTGTACCATATAGGTAATTAGATGATTTAAAACTGGACACTGGTTAGGTCATGACTAAAGCTTTGACTCTTCTCTGAATCTAAATTCTAATACATGGAAAATAGGGATAATGTAATTTTCGTGTTCTACTTCATGGGGGTTTCATTTGTATCTTATAAACAGTATAAAAGAAAGTGTAAAAGAAGTGCAAAATGTGAAACGATATACAATGTAGAACTCATATCAAACAACCTTTGCATAACTGAGAGGATTTTATGTCTTTCAAGTTCTTCAAAACAGGTATTTTGGGATAGCTTTTCTGACTGCTCCTTTGAACCACTTCTTATGTAACATAGAAGTTATGCTACATAATGGAATGGAAAACAATATTCAACCACTCTGTCCCATCTCAGGCTAAAGGTCCCTACATGGCTTTCCACACTGAATTTATTATGAAGAGAAAGCTACCCAGTTTCAAATTTATCATGGGAATATGTAAGATTTGAGAGAGAAGTACTTTGGTGATCATCTGGTCCAATCTCTCACCTGTACAGAAATTTCTTCTTCTAAGGGAAACCCTTCTCCACTGATTGAGCATCAACGACCTCACAAAAGGTATGATCCCATTGCACTCAGCTCTTACTATTATTCTCTCTCATTTCAGCTGATGTTTGCCTCTGCTTTTCATGCATTCTATCCCTTGTGTCATACAGTAAGTCGAGTCCTGATTCACAGATGTTTAAGACAGTTATTATGACAATCTGAACGTTTTCCATAACTTATGTGACCTGAATTTCAGATGCCTGACTATCCTGGGTGCAGTTCTCTAGCTATGGTGTGGATTATCAGTATTCTTTTAAAATAATAATAAATAGCCGGGCGCGGTGGCTGAAGCCTGTAATCCTAGCCCTTTGGGAGGCCGAGACGGGTGGATCACGAGATCAGGAGATCGAGACCATCCTGGTGAACACGGTGAAACCCCGTCTCTACTAAAAACTACAAAACAGCTAGCCGGGCGAGGTGGCGGGTGCCTGTAGTCCCAGCTACTCAGGAGGCTGAGGCAGGAGAATGTCCTAAACCCGGGAGGCGGAGCTTGCAGTGAGCTGAGATCCGGCCACTGCACTCCAGCCTGGGTGACAGAGTGAGACTCCGTCTCAAAAAAAAAAAAAAAAAAAAAAAAATTAATAATAATAAATAAAACTGAAGTTCATATTTCATATGCAGCCTCTTTTCTCTGGGGTATAATATAAATGTATTCTTTCCTGTTAACATTATTTAGATTTTCAGATTAAAATGTGTCAAATCACAAACAATGTTTTCTTATATTTAAAAATTATAACCTCTGTTCCTATTTTTATCTCCCTTTTCCAGTTTTTGGTCTGAGTATTTTTATTTATTTTCATTTTACTTCATTTCATTTTCATAGTTAAATAATTACAGCATTTCAAGTAAAACAGTGGTTATTACCATTGTTTCCTTCTATTCTTTTTTTTTCTCATGGGTTTACATTTCTCATTTGTTGACCAAATATTATTTAAGAATGAAGTGTTTATGTTTTATAGATAAATTCTTGCTGATATTTAAATAACTTCTGTTATTTATTTCTAGTTTAGTTTTGTGTTGTGGGAGAATGTGATCGACAGTTCTATTTTTACAAATTGTTATGCTTTATTAATGGTTTCTTATGAATTATGCCCAGCAAAGCACATTCACCTAGATTAAAATTTTGGTATGTGTAGATGTTATATTTATTTTATGAATTAAATTTAATTAAACTATTTTAATACACTATATTGTTATTGGTGTGTATATGACCTGTCATGGTTTCATATTGCTGAATTAAAATGTTTCACTGCATTTTAGAGCTTATTAGAGTTTTATTATACTTCTAGCAACATTGACGTTGAATTTTGTTGTGAACTCTTCTATTACATACTAAGTAAACCTCTTGGGATTTAACATGTATGTTCTACCTATAAATGCACTAAAATAATAGTAGGTGTATTAAAAAATACATATAAGCCTTCATCAAGAAGATAAACAGGAGAGAACAACACAGGGGAGATATCAAAACAATTATAGAAGCAAAAATAAAAAGGATGATTGACATGGTTGTAAGAGGAAGAGAGAAAGTTGAAAACACACCTGCAAAATGGGGAAGCCAACCAGTTCACAATGCTGAACTGTATCTGGACATTCTTGTCACAATTGGGTCACCCAGATGATATTGGAAAGAGTAAGATTGGTTTAATATCTGAATAAGGAACTCAAATTCTCCATCAGTGCTTCTCAAATCATCTGCAGTAAAGAACCAGTTTCATTTTACATTTCATAGAAGGCCAATACTTCAATAAAATACGGTAAAAATCAATGACTAGAAAAAAGAAATGAAAAGCACCTGAGCAATTCTATACTCTGTCCCAAAAAATGTGGCTGATTGCGTGTTTGTGTGTCTCAGTAACATCAAATTTTATAGTAGTTGCTCACCACTGGTAAGTAACAAAAATATAATTTAGTTTCTATACCTGTCTCATTACAAGCCAATAACAAAAAGCTATTAGATCAGCACTAGACTGCCAACTCCCACTGGAGTAGCATTGCTTTGTATCTGTTGCATGCCAGGTTAAGATTGGAGGTTAACTTTTATGGCAGTTAAACTAAGGACTTCTGACTTCAAACACTCGATAGAACAGAGGCAAATGTAAGGGTCTGTACTCCAAGCAGAGTAGTAAATGTGAATGCTTTCATACTGTGAGGAACCACCAGCCTCTTTCCCAACACTCAGACCCCAAATTGACAGACAGTCTTACACCTTTCACTTAGGTAGTAGGAGTGTTTCTTTCTGGAGAAGGTAATGAGAAGTTAGGAGCAATTTCAACAAAATGAATAGCATTGCTTTGCCTGACTTCTTCATTGGAGCCCACCAGTTCACAAGGTCTCCCCATGTGCAGAGAGCTTCAAACGGGCTTTTTAGTGCTGTGGTCTGGAATATATTTGAACATCCAAGAGTTATCAGACATTTGAAGAAGGCTTTAACATGAAACACAGATACCTAAAGATAAGAGAGAATCCCTAGGGGGGATACACAGACACTGCATAGGATAAAAAATAAAGTAATTGATACATTCATATAAAATATATCAGAACCATGAAAGAAGAACAGTATACCATGTACATTTTTTAATTAAAACACAAACACACAGAAAAGTGTACAAATTATGATGAACATATCAATTAATTATCACAAAGTGAATATGAACAGGTGAAAAAATATAACATTCCAAACACTTCATTACCCCCTGCCTATTCTCCAACAGAAACAACATTCATGGCTTCTAATATTATGCATTAGTATTTTCATGCCTTCACACTTTATAACAATATAATTACAGAGATATATTCCCTAGGATTATTTTCTTTTACTCTAGTCTTTTTCTCTTTTTGTATCTTTTTCTGTTATAGCCTTATCCATCATGTTTATTGTCTTATGTTCCTCCAAGTTTAGCCTTCATTTATGAAATAATTTTTCTTTCATTTCCAACTGCTTCCTAATCTATCCCCTCTCTTTTCAAAACTTCTCCTCCTGTATTCACTCCTAAGTTTATGATTCCGATCTTTGCTATTATTTTGTATTTTCTATCACTTCTTTAACTTCTTTGACCTCATTTTGAAATATTTAGTTAGAGTTTTCAGAGATTTTGAAGTCATATCTTCCTGGCTATTGCAAGTTGTATTCCCTGGGAAGCACATGCTGAGATTGCTTGGCATGTAGAGTATTTGTTAATAAATGCATGGGATTAACACCTGTGGAATGTGGGGGGAAGTATTGGGTACAGAGAGAGGTCAAGCCGAATGCACTCCTAGTGACAGCCTCAGCGGACCCAACAGTGAGCGCCGTAGCTAGAATGACCATTCAAAGGCATCCTGAGCTGGGCCATGATGACCAGGGCTTTATTAATCTGCATAATTTTGTTTGGGTGTAGTCTGCTCCAAGAAGCCTGTTACTTTGGACAAGGTGTCTGTGTTGCTGACACAATGACTCAGTTGACAGCTAAAGTCTGCCTACTGACAGAGCTATCATCAGTTGGGGAGCAACAAGTCCTTTATTTGAACAAGAACCTGGGCAGAATATCTTGGTTTTCACTCTGTAGGTGCACAGTTATTCTCTATAGTAATGCTG